>NC_053454.1:10496002-10805017 GCF_015227805.2 Hirundo rustica | reverse complement strand
TGATACTGCATTAATACAAATAATAGGAAGGAGCTGTAATGTTTATGGATGTTTAATGTTTGTGTTCTTAAAGTTTTTTGCTTGAGCCTGAGAAGGATGGGAATCCATCAGAGAGCATGGATGTACCATGAGACTCACCCGAAAATACCCATATTTTCCTTATGGCACAGTGCCTTTTCACAGCTGATCTTTGAAAATGCCATTTGCATCTCAGAGTTGAACACGTTGTGCACTGATGTGGTGTGTGGAATGTGAGCAGCTTCACTTCCTTCTGCAGTACATGCAGTCTGCTCCAGAGCATCCTCTGTGAACTGATTGCAAATTAATTTGGTTGTTGGGGCTGAATGAATGAACAGCTGCATGGTTAATTATGCAGAGTGGTATAGAAAAATGTAATGTTAATGTTTTATACTCTCATTATCTCTGCGGTATAGAATATATTTTTCAGTGTGAAAGTAACAAAGGCAGTATTTCCCATATAACTTATTTATTAAGATCATCATATTGTTAGGCAACTTTCTCTGCTTTAATTTGGTAAAAATTGGGACAATTAAAAACTCAATACAGGCCAGTTTCTAAAATGTAAGTATAATCTTACATGCTGAAGAATTTGAGGGTGTGGGTAGTTGCCGTAAATGAAACACATTTTACAGTAAGATTTAAATATCTTGATTTTTTTTTTAAACTTTCTGAAATGCAGAATGTTAGCTGAGGGATTTTCCTCTCTCTCCCTGCAGCCTCTCGTTGAAAAGATGACTGATAATTTGTCAATTAGTCAATTGAATCTCCGTTCCAGCTGTTTTTTTAAATATTATTTGGGGGGTTATGTGTAAGTTGAGTTTGTCCCCTCCTGCTTCTGCTTCCCCTATTTCTCCCTTGATGTATTTTCTTTCTATTGCATATAGAACAGGGATAGCAAGTTACTTTGTTTCAACAAATACCTATTCTTGAGCTAACCTTCAAAAAGGATATTTCACTTTCTCATGGATTTTCTGTCCTAGTGGCCTTTTTTTGCCAGCTGTTTCCCTCCCATTTGCATAGAAGTGGTTTGTCTCTTCTGGGCCTGATTGCTTCAGTCCAGACTGGAGAAGCTGCTTCTTAGAGGAGGTGTTAAGTAAGCTTTGGTATTTGGCCTAACATACCAGCTCCAAAGCTGGGTTTTTGAAGCTGTTCCAGAGTTGATATCCTTCTGATGGCAGGGCTTTCTCCTCATAGTTCCTTTGACAGACTGTAGATATTTCAATGACTTGTGAATACGTTTTATCCCAAATTTCTAGCATAGGATCTGTAATTGTCTTTTTGGGCAGGAGTGGGGCAATACTTGTTATCACCTATTTCTTGAAAAGCATCTGTGTGAGTTAAAATTATTTTTTTTTTTTTCAAATCTGGTATTTACTTTCTTTGCTAAATGGATATAATTTTTCTTGAAGAGTGTGCATGCAGTTCAAATTATGCCCCTTGACAGAAAGACATCACAGTATCAGTGAAATACAACCACCCCTGGGTAAAAGCCAGGGAAACAAGTCAAGAGATATGTGGTAAAACATGCTTTCTTAATATCAAAAAAACTTAACAATTGGGTTCAAAAGCATCTATGTCATTCAACCTTTTGATAGCCTGGCTTCCAAGCTTTCCTGTCTGGCAGGAAGGGGATGTATGGTTCTGCTTTCTGTTTGATTTAGAATAGTTTTCTGTAATGCTGATCTTTCCTAAGAATTGTTGGCTGTTCTGAAGACTTCAGTGTAAAATTATTTAAAACTTCACTCTCCTCAAGAATTTGGGACTTATAATTGTTTTATCTTAATTCTTACCATATGCTGTCCAGTCCCTAATTCTATGATACCTCTTTGGGATAGAATGTAAAAATGAAGTTGTGTTGTTCTGAAGTACACTGACTACGATTTGAGATTTCTCTCCCTCAGCCTACCCTTATGCAGTTTCTATGCTAAATACTGGTCCCTCAGGTTTCGTTAATTTTTAATTTTCTTTAGCCTGATGTAAAGTTCAAAAAATATTTTACTTTTTGTCCGCACTTAAAAATATTTGATAGCAAAATATACATGTGATGGAGTTTTGCATAAATGATGATTTTAGGTGCACAGTACTTAAGCTCTTGATGCTATTTTGGTGCAGTTTTCAGTGCAATTCAGACTGCTCAGTGCTAGTGGGGAGGATGCAGAAGTTAAAGATTAAAGCCCTGCACTGTGAGAGTGCAGCACATTTGGGCACAGTGTGGAAGCCTAGAGTGAAAACTCCCATGCCTCAGCTCTCCATGTGGCCTCAGGTGAATATATAAATCTATCAGTATTCCAGAGTGGAAAGCATCTAAGAATCATCTTTCAATAAAATTGAAGATGGAAGTAAAGTTAATTATGTAAAAACCAGAAAAGTATGTTACAAATATGCTTTATAAAACACCATGACCTATCACAGCGTTACCTTAACAGGTCCAGTTAAAAGAGATCTCATAATGTGCCCTGATATGTAAAAAGGGGGTTGGAATTCTGAGATCTTCAAAGTGATAATAGGATTTCGCTTCTCAAAAGGCTTGTAAACATTTGAAGGAACATCAATAAGTAAATGTGAGTGAATATTTAAATATTGAATTATATTTGAGTTCCATGCTAACTGGAAGTCTTCGTAAATCCAAATGCTTGGGTTCTTAAGGTTTTTTTTTTTTTTTTTTAATTTCATGTTTGGAATAGATACATACACAGTGCTGTTATAATATTTTTTTTTTTTTTTTTCCTTAAGCATGATTTTAAGTGCTAGGAATAGGACATAAGTTTTTGGATACCCAGTTGGTCACTTATATCACCACTTTACAGCCAAGTTTCTACTGTATTGTACCCATGCAAAGAATGGTTGCATGGGAGCACAGTGGACATCAAGTACAACCCCTGCTCAAAGCAGGAGTTACTGCAGAAGTAAGTCAGGTCACTCATGGCCTCATCCTGCCTAGTTCTGAGAAATGTCCAGGTCAGAGTTCTCATAGCTTGGCTGGGCAATTCTTTGCTTCTGTCATTGTGAGGGGTTGTGTCAGCTGGCATTTCCCATCCTGCAGCTTGTGCTTGCCATCTATTGCCTTTTCACTGGCTACCCTGACCCTGTCTTATTTAAAACTTTTCTTTAGGTGCTGAAAGTGTGAAATGAGGTTCTCCATTAGCCTCATTTCCTAGAATGACCTAACCCAGCTCCCTTTGCCATTCCTTGTACATCATGTGCTCCAGTTCCCAGCGTCCTAATGACCTTCCACTGGACTGGCTTCACATTGCTGATCTCTTTCCTCTGTGAAGTGACACAGAGTTTTTTTGTTTTGTTTTGTTTTGTTTTGTTTTTCCCCATTTACAGAACTGGGATTATCTGTTTTCTGTAAATTCCTTTCCGCTGTTATCCCAGTATAAAATATAGCTGTTCTATGGTGAATTGTTTAGAATAGTTACCTTATTTATCTGAATGCAAAAATAAGTGTGAAATGCTGAAATCATTAGCAGGGGAAATTCAATTCTTTAGAAATTGTTTGGACACCCAAGTCACTTCATTACCTGTACAGAAAGATAACATTGGTCTTGTTTGCACTGAACCGCTCAGTGTAAAAAGCAGTGGGGATGCCAGCATTAACTTTTTGTCCTCACTTTTGTTATCCACTATGAATTCTTGATAGGTTTTGATTTAGTTGCTGGTACATTATTTATGACATCTCTTGGCTGCAGCTGCTGTAATCCACAAACCAAAGCCAAGCCTATTATTTCTAGTAATAGAATTGTATTTTGTTGTAGAGCAACTCCCAGGTAATTAGGCAGGATGTGCTGTAATTGGTTGTAACACAGACTCTTCTAAGTAAAGCATTAGCTAGACTGAATGGCAGATTAAAGTATTTTTTTCTTTTGAAGATCTGTCTACCACTGGTAAACATCAATGTGACCACAAGCATTAGGTTTTGCCAGGAAAGGAAGGAGAATTTTTGTTTTAATGATCTTTCAGTTAAAAGAGTGTTCTTTTAAGTGAGAATATTGAAAAGGGCAAAGTAGAAATTTTTGAGGGCTTTTGGGATGTAGGTAAATCTAAAGTCTTATTCAAAGAGTGGGCTTCATACAGCAGTTTTCATTGCTATAGGATTTAAGTTTTGGATAATTTGAATCATCTCTAGCTTGACCTATACTTTTGTATACGTATATTGTTAATTGACAGTACTTCAAGGGTTAATGTAGACACCTGAAATTTCTGGAGTAAAATCTGCTGATTGCTTTAAAAGGTGATTATGAGCTGAGAAGTAATTTTAAGAGGTGCAGTTTGGTGGATTTCTTGTCTTTTGGCATCTTCCCATCAAAGCTGGATTCTTTTGTGGACTATGTGATGAATTCAAGTTAACTGGAAATAATTCAAAGGAAATGGAGTGAAAATCAGCATTAACTTTGGAAGTCCAAATATGCAGTCGTCACCCCAGAACCTTTTGAGAAGCTGATGGATTTGGTTCAATTCATGTAGCAAAATAGTGAAACTCTCTTTGTCATGAGAACATTCAGAACAGGGGATGGGAGACAAAAGGGAGTCAGGTTGCACTTGTTCTGTTGAAAGTTGTTCGCTTGAACATGTTTTGCCATAGTGTTTTGTTAGCAGAGAAATGAAAGAACAAAGGGTCAAAACTTTTATTTGTTATGATTCTGTCTTTTTTTGAATCTATGTGTTCCTTTTGGCTGGGTGATGGGGAATGGTGTTTATGAAAAAGCTCTAGTCTGTTCCCTTGCAGGCAGTGAAGCAAAGTGAATGACTGTGTTACACATGACAAAGAAAATGTTGGGATGACACTGAGGCAGAGCCTAGACCACACAGGGTTTGTTCCAGTTTTCGTTTTGAAGCTCCACATTGTGCTATAAATTCACTGTTTAATTTTCCTTTGCACTCTGTCTGTAAAATTCCCATGAGAAGCAGCAGCTGTTGGTGCTGCTGTGCTCACAGTGAGCAGGATTTCCCCTTCAGCGAGTCACAGGTTGATTACCAGAGCACAGCCACTCCAGAAGAAGTGAACTGTGTGGTCTTACCCTTGGGGCCAAGGCTAAGCTGCGTGGCCCTCCATCTTCTCTCCTGAAAAACAAACTGTGTTTTAGGGTACAAATGCATGGGGGACATGAGAATAAAGTGGCTGAATTTGCATAAAGCACTCCAGCGCCTTTGGAAGCACTGGGGCTCTTGATTTGTATGGATTACAAGTCAGGTCCTAAAATTTTACCAATTGTGGATTCTTTAGACTGCACATCTGTGCAGTGAATTCTTATGTTACTTCTTCTGGAAGTAGTAATCATCTGCTCCCATTCCTTTTTCCGTCTGCTTGGTGGCCTCTGAGGAGGTGTTTGTTGGATTGCTGGAGTATGTGTTCCACAGATGAAGTCCTGCAGCAGAAAAAGGGTTAAACTTGAGCTCAACAGCAGGAATTTTCTCATCTTAACAGTTTGCTCAGCAATTTTGTTTTTTTACATCATAAAGAATTTTCAACTAGGCAGAAATTGGGTGATTTTCTTCAGGGTGAGAGGCAATATTGAATATATATATATGTTAGATTAGTCTGAGTAAAAACTATAGACTTGAAAGGCCTTGGGCTTCCTCTATGCATCTGACAGTGGTTGCATTGGTTTGGACATCAAAATGGAGAGAAATTGTGTGTTAGAACTAAGTCTGCTGTTCCACTTATTGTCATCTCCTTGATCTGTTTTTTGCTGTGTCACAAGCAAGGATCTTTGTTGAGCCTCATACCTTATTACTTATTTTGTCCCTTAGTGTAATGGGCAGAAGGAGGCACACTGGAGGCCAAGTGGCTTGAGTAGATTCTTGGCTCCTGGTTTCCTTCTGCATTTGATAGCAAATGGCAAGAGTCCCAGCACTGAACTCAGTCTCTCTCCCTCATTAAGTCAACGCGGCTTAACTCAACCCTACCTGGACAGCTGAATGGCAGCAAGACAGCCGGCTGCAGAAAGGCAATAGTTTCTTTCACAACTTGCTCACTGTGCCTTGGCTTATCTCCATATTTAAAAGAAACGAATGGATCAGTCCCACCTCTGCTGAAAGATTTGAATATCCAAATGAAAGTGTAAGAAAACTGATTGCCTCCAGTCGTGTGGAGCCACTGCTCAGAATTTGGTCAGTGATAGGGTGCACATGAGATGTGGCTTCTGGTGGTCTCATTTTATTTTCAAATCAGCATGTGACTCACCAAAGCTGTTAGCATGTGTGTTAAGTTGGTCTCTGTCTTTGTTCAAGCGCTAAATAAATTAGCTAAGCATTTCTATACATGACAAATAACATCGGGGCATCTAGAAAAAGGGGATAGAGTCGCAGGAGCAGTTGGAAGCTGGAGAAAATGGCCTTCTGTGAGGGGTGCACAGCCTTCAGATGTTCAGCTTTTCAAAGGGAAGTGAAGGGCTGTTTAAATCTAAGGTTCAGTTTACAGGAGGGCTTGAGGTTTGCTCTGCTCAACCATGGGTGACCCTTGCTGTAGCCAGTAGGCTTCAGGGAAGTGGTGGATGTGTCTGTTCATTTGTTTTTTCTTTCTAATATTCTCCATCTTACCTGGTTTGACCAAAAATACCTTTATGACTTCTCGCTCCTTAGCCAGATTTCTCTGTAAATTATTTTTTGGTGAGTTTCTTCAAAAAAGAAAGGGAGGTAGTAACTACTCAGTTGGATGGGCATGCTCGTTCTCCAGTTGTTTTTCTAGAGGTCGAGTAAAGGGAAGGCTGGTCAAAGAGTAGTAAGGCAAGTAAGAAAATAAGTACGTGGAAGACATTATCACAGTTCTTTACAAAAAGCTTTATAACATTCTGACTTGTCAATAGTGCTTTTGAAAAACATTAACTGAGCTTATAAATTTCATCCTATTTGTAAATTAATAGTACATAGCACCAACTGTGCCTTGGAAGAGTTGGTAATCGCCATCTGATTGCTCACAGCCATGTTCTTAAAGGGGTCAGAAGCCCCAACAGAGTCAATGATGATTTATGTTCCAGTAGGGAGCTGCTGCAGAAGGACCCGGAAACTGATACAAATGCAGCTGTGAAATCTGCGCTTTCTTGGGATGTGGATGATTTACACTGGAGCTTTGGCCTTCAGCACAATGTTCAGTTTTATCTTCTTAAATGTTTAGTGTCATAAATAGCAAGTTTGAAGCTGTGAAATGTTGTCAATTCTTTTGAAGACTGTGTGAAGTCAGAAAGCATCCTTACCTTTGTGCAATAGGGAGGGAGGAAGGCATCCAGACTCGTGCCTGGGTGTTCACTGAGAGCCTGATGAACTCAAGTGTCCTAGCAAAGTGTAGTGTGTACAGACCAGGGCTGTGTGCCCTCTCAGGCTTTGGCATTTCCTTCTGGGAGCAGAGGCAATGTTATTATTCCTGTTTCCTTTGCTTCTCATCCCTCTATTCTGTCACTTTGAATGGGAATGTTTTCCCCAGTGAGCATTAATGAAAAGGAAACAAGGTAGTTCAGATTGGAAGGTTATCAGCAAAAGCTGCATGAATGAAAACATTAAATGAGTGAATCTTTCATGTGTCTTCTGTGTCAGTTCTGCTTAGAGGAACAATTCTGAAAAAGAGACAAAATACCCAATGCCTTAGCTTGGTAGCATTTAACAGTTGGAAATACTCAAATTACCCATGTACTCATTAGGAAAAGGGGTCGGTACTCAGAGGGAGAATGGATGACTTGCTAATTTATAGTGTTACTGAATCATGTAAATGAGGGTTTTCTCTAGCTTTAAATCGAGATGTTATGCAATGGTGTCAGACAGCTTGGATGTGGGGCATTTCTCTCACTGAAGATTGTATGTTTTTTGTAGATTTTAATGGTCAATTTGCGTGGCATCTGTGCTGGGTAAGCAGTCTTGTATAATATGAAAAATTATTCAGGTTTTGTTCTGAATTGCTCTATTAAATTTAGATGGATTGAATATTATTATAATTTAAAATAAATGAGTAGGAAAAGGAAAAATAAGTCAAGATGAAATCTCAGTTGGAGAATATGGTTTTGCAAACCCCTCCTATAAACACCATGTACATGCAGAGGAAGCTATTTAGGAGGTTACTGTTTTAGGAGCTTCTTCCTTTATGTATTCCTTTCCTTGCCATTAATTTTTTCCTCCTGTTTTTTTCTATCAAATGAGGAGTGAGGGAAAGTGACATTAAACTCATTGAGTATGGTAAGAGTCAGGATGATATACTGCAAAGCAATATTAAAGTTGTTCTCAGCTACACATTCATCATTTTCTGCCCCCTATTCTCTCGTTTGGGATAAGAAGGTTCTTACAAGTCAGTTCCAAGCGCCTTTAGAAGGAAGATTAGGAGTAAAAATAGATTCTTCAAATAATATAACCTCCATTTATATCCTGGGGAAGTTATATGAAAAGGAGACTCTCTCCCTGGAAAGCTTTTGCAATGTGAGAATTGAATTTAACAGGCTAAGCTTTCTGTGATAATAATTGCACAGCTGAGGATGATGCAAATTTAATGGCTCTAATCAGATGAGGTGAAAGAAAGCAAATATTAGGTTTTGCTTTAATTTGTGATCTGCTCTACTGTTGATTCTTCCATGCAAGGAGAAAGCTGAGTTGTGTGTGCTGTTCTTTTTTCTTTTCCTTTTTTTTTTAACCTTTGGAAAATATTAGTCACATTGAGTAGTCTTCATAGGCATAAATTGATTCAATTCTAAAATTATATATTTTACATATTTTAAATAAAAACAGTTTCCTGAAAATTATTCCGAAATGGGAATGATCATAGGTCACTAGAGAGTACCGAGCTGGGCAGTCCTTTGTATCTTCCAGTTGCTTGTAGAAAATTGAACTCCCAGAAAAGGACAGAAGTCTGTAGTGCAGTTTCACAGAATCCCATAATAACTGAGGGTGGAAGGAATCCATCAAGATCATCTATTCCAAGGTCCTCTCAAAGCACTGTCAACCCAGGACTGTGCTCAGCAGGTTTTTGAACAGTTTCAAGGATGGAGATTTTAAACCTGTCTGGGCCAGCAATCTGTGCAAATGTTTGACCCTCTTCACATTCAGAGGTCTTTCTTAGGTATTTACATGGCATTTCCTGTGTCACATCATTGGACACCACAGAAAAAAGTCTGTCTCAGCTTCCTTAAACCTCCCCATCATGTATTTATGCATATGAATAAGGGGCCCCTGAGCATTTTCTTCATCTGGATGAGCACTCCCAGCTTTGTCTCTCAGGGATGAAAGTGAGGTAGAGGTGCTTGTAGTTCCTGCTTTTAGCCTTTCTTGAAGATGGGGGGGACATTCATTCTTGCACAAACACTTTCCTTGGCATTTTGACAAGTGTTTGGGCACATTTTTAACTTTTATTCCCCCCACAACTACAGCCTTTGAGGTAACACCTGCTCCATTTTATCTTGTAAGCTTTTGGTTTTGTGGACACCACAGTTTATGATCCTTGAACAGGAGTCATTTCACTTCTTTGCTTGCTCTTGTTTGTCTTAGGTGTATTTCTTGTGCTTCTCTTGTGTCCTTGTTTAAGTACAGCAGTGTTGAATGTTGAAAGTAAGGGCACAGTGAAGGGGCTAATACAGTGCTATAGTGGTGGTTTCTAAACGTTTAGAAAAAAAACTGTTACTTTTCTAATTACTTCTGAGGTTGTGTTTTTTGAATCACTGCTGAATGGCACATTGGTGTTTTCATGGTACCCTGGATCATATAACTCAAGCACCTTTAGGGTTTGTTCAAAAGCCTTCACTTTGTATGTAATTTCAGAACTTCCGTTTTGATTTATGTACTGTGAATGTATTTTGCCATTTTAATGACTATCACTCAGCATCATGAGGTTCATCTACAAATTTTCATATTTACTGTCTTACTTGATATTTACTTGTATTTGTTTTATTACTTTGAATGATATAGTATTATCAGCATACTTTTGTCGTCATCTACCTCATTTCTGTAATTAAGAAATGTTAAATAGGACTGATGAAGAACCTTGTGGGACTCCTTTGAGGACTTTTCTCAATAGCAAAAATTAATCAAACCTAATGTTTCCCGATTTTAGAATACTATTCTTCCAAATGAAGACCTGTCCTCCTATCCTCTAGCAATGCAGCTTCTTGAGCACATTTTGTGGGGGATCTTTCTGCAAGACTTAGAGACAGCAATTTGGTTGAGTTTTACTTTTGATATATTCATTGATTATGTCAAAAAAATGAGGACATTAATGAGCCATACACTCCCTTCCCAAAGTCATGTGGACTCTCACTCAGTACCTTACAGTAGTCTGTGTGTCAAATTACAGAGATGGAATAAATGTTACTGTTTTGCAGACCTTAGTGCCCTGAAGTGCCCCTCTGAATTACTCTTGGAGACCTTTAAAAAATTGGAACCCATATTTGCAATGTTCATTTCTCTAATACAAACATTATTTTAAATGAGAAGACGCTCTGCAGTTAATGGCTTAGTGATTTCATCCTTGAGTTCCTTTAGAACATTTGGATGAATACCATCTGGTTTGGGCAGATGAACAGCGTTGATTTGTGCAAAATGTCTTTCACTGACAGTTTAATATGAGACATTTCTTAATACAATGACAGCAAGGAAGAGCTCTGACATGGGAGCCTTTCAAAGCAGCTTTGGGATGAACAGAGATGCAAAGCATTAGTTTTCTTTCTCTGCTGTGGCTTTGTCTTTGGATGCTCTTCTCTCACCTTGCTCATGTGTTGGTTCCACAGATAGCTGTGACAGACTTTGCATCTTTTGGGAGGTTGACAGAAGTTTTATTGTTACAGTGTAAACTTTTGCAAGTTCTGTTTCAAAGGTTTTTATTTTGGCCTATTTCATTATACGCTTTTCCTTCCAAGGACGTTTTTCTTGGTTATCTTCAGCAGGTCAAATTCAGCTCATTAAAGTTACGTGTCTTCCTTTGAGTCATGTTTCTGTTCAACCCTGCCTCTTGTTTTCTTTGGTACTCTTTAAGTAGTGTGCACTTTCACTGAAATTCAATCTTATGCCTTTAAAAAGATGTTTCCGGAATTTTACCTTTTGCATTCATTCTTTACGTTTTTCTCTCTCTCTCTCTCTCTTTTTTTTTTTTTTTTTTTTTTTTTTTTTTTTTTTTTTTTTTTTTTTTTTTTAAAAACCAAGCTTCCTCCTTTTTGTGCGAGAACCCTCTCCTTGTGGATATTTTGGCTTCCTTACTTATGCACAGATGTTGAATCTACGTCCGTGCTGTGCCCGGGTGCAGTGACTCACTGACAGCCCTGCTGAGACCCAGTGAGGAGTTGCTTCCCCTCAGAGTTTCCTGGATAGCTGCTCTCAAAGCAGACTCTGAAAATTTGCACTTGGCACTGTGCCCCAATATAATATTATAAGCAATCTACATGGGGTTGTTGAAATCTCCCATTACTTCTGTGTTTCCTGATCTGGCGTTGTGGAGTTTGTGGAGCGAATCTCGCAGCTCCCATCCATGCCAGCCCAGTGGTGATATGCTAAATGCTGCATGCTGTGCTCCCAACCCTCTGTGGGATGAACTTCTAGTCCGTAGGGATTCCATGTTACTTCCTACACTTAACTCATTTATTAGATTTAGCTTTCAGATTTTTCTAATGGATAGTACCCTTGCTAGTTATTCTGGTTTTTTTTTTTTTTTTTTTTTTTTTTTTCTGCATTCCCCTACGTTTCTTTAATATCTAACATTTATACATAGAAGGACATTGACTTTATTTATCCTTTGGTATGCTTTTCTACTTTTTTCATGCTTGTTTAAATGGGAGTTTTTTATCTGACTGCTTACAATGATCTACAGTTTCAGTTTCACCAATCTCTCCCCTATTCTTTGCTTAACAGTACAGTGTTTGCCTTTCTTCTTCAAAATTTGCATGTCCCAAGATGTGAGTTCTTCCGTGCCTTTGAACATTCATTTTCTATATGTCTTTTCCTAATTGGCTTTCTCATTGTGTGGCTATCAATGTTATTGGCTTCAAATGTAAGTGAGAAAGTAAGTACAATTATTTTTCAGCATTATTATTTCCATTAAAAAAAATAGAAAGCATGTGATGCTAAATACTATCACATATATACAATGCCTTTATTATCAATATATTTTTCGGGAGTTCTTTTATTTTCTTCTTTTCCTATGACTGTGAGTTTACACACTGGAGATGCCAAAAATGAGGCAGAACTGTTTCTTTTTAGGGAAGAGGGTCGTTAACTCAAAAGAATTTCTGTCTTTCTCCCTCACTCCAGTGGCTTCCCTGGGAAAGTTTTCCCTAAAGAGTGAGGATGCCTTTGTAAAATCTTTGGCCATGTGTTTTTTGTACATTTGTCATCTGGTCCTTTTTTTTTTTTTTTTTTTTTTTTTTTTTTTTTTTAGTTATATATATTTGTTATAAAACTAAGTTGAAACTAACCAGCATGCAGAGGCTTTGACTTTTCTGGTGAATTAAAACAGAGAGAGTACACACGAATAAAACAGACTCTGCATGTCTGCAGCAGCTTCCCACACTACATCCACCAGGCAGCCCATGCTTTCCGCTGGCTTTACAATTAAAGCTCTATGCATTGGCCATCATTTGTGTCATTTGAAATAAAACTGCTGTTTAATGCTTCATGGACATTACCTCCAGAACATCATTATTTGTTAATTTTGGTGGCTAGGAACAGTTTAGTCATCTGGATTGTAGTGTCTGTCACTACTGCTTGTGCCTGTTGTAGATCCTACTTGTCAATGATTTGAGCAGTGATGTTTGGGAGTCCCTTCTTCGCTGTCTGTGCCTCTTCCTTATGCCTTCCTACAGGGAGACATCTGCCATCTGCCACCTGAGAAGAGATCTCTCTTCATCCTCTGCCACTCATTTTTTCAGGGTGTTTTAAAATATAAACAGAAATGGTAATAACAGGAGATCAGCATTTCTAAGAAAAATTATCAAGAACTGTACTTATTAAGAAGATATTTGTGGATCACATTTCCTAGGAATTTCATTGGGTTTCCAAACCCTGCCAAATATGATTTCATACATTTCTAAGATAAGAGCTTTTGTTTGTTTTTGCAGTAGTAAAACTCTGCCCGTGACCTTCCTGTACAACACAGGGTCCTTTCCTTGCTAAGGAGCCTGTTACAAGAACAAGTCTTTATATCAGAGCTGTCAAGAAAAGAAAAGGAGGAAGCCTTGTGCTCTAGTTCCTGTATTTCTTTCATCTGGTCTATTCTGTGTCTGAGGAAGAGGAGTGGATACTAGGAGGGGAAAACTCGTAAAAAAGAAAAAGAGATGTAGGAGAAACTCCTAGGAGAGTATTTCATACTTACTCTCTTTCTTTGCAGAAAAAACTTCGCAGAAAAAATGTGCAAATAAATGCTGCATTCCATCCAAAACTAATAATGCTTCTGTCAATATTACTTTGTCAGCCTGTGTATGTCAACTCGACTGTGTGTATTTAGGGTTATATCACTGCAGTGGAGCCTTAATCCTGGCAAGCTCAAACTTGGAGCTATGTGCTGAGTGTGGTAGTGAAAAGGAAGTGGGCATCGAGTAGCTCATAGTGCTCGAATGATGAAATCTATGTCAGTGCTGTTTCTTTGATAAGGTGCTAAAAAAAATCATTATCTTTTGTTATTAACAAAACAGTCTTTTTATAAAGAGAGAACCCTGTTATCTTGGACACATGCCAACTGCTACATGCACCTTTTTGGGCTTTGTAGAGGTGTTGCTCTCAGGTGACGGGGATGTGATACTCGGTATTTGTGTGTTTCTGTAGGCAGGCATGCAGCCCCTTGAGGAGAAACCCACTGTCCTCTCCAGCAGAGGAAACAGGGAGCTCTGAACTCTAACAAGAAAAAGGCATGAATAAAAGCAATGGCTGGGAATTGAAGCAAGACAAATTCAAATTAGAATTCAGGCACACATTTTTAATTAGAAGCATAATTGTTTACTGAAACAAACTAGTCAGAGGAAGTGATAGATTCTTCTAAGACCGGGTGGCTTTAGAAAGGCATTCATTGGTCAGATGAGTTGCTGTCCTCTCACATAGCTGTACTTGAGCAAAATGTTCTGGCCAGTTTAATGCAGCAGGTCCAGTTAGAGGCTCTAATGCTTGTTTCAGATTAAAACGAAGTGAGTCTAAATACTTACAGTATTGCTGTGAGGCGTGTGTATTTAAAGCAAGGAAAACAGGGTGTAGAGGGGAAAGCATTTAAGGAAGGCACATGTTAAATTCCTAGTTTAAATTTCTAATTTCTAGCTCTGTATTACGTTTTGATTTTTTTTTTTGGTCCCCTTTTCATGGACATGTGTTTTACATGTATTGTCAAAAAAATTGAATGTAGAAAAGCTTTACAAGTTAGGACCTAACTGGATTTCATAATGAACTTTTTTCATTGGTTTGATCGGGAGATACTGAGATGCTTTTGTTTTCCAATGAAGAGGAAAGAGCAGCAATTTAAAATAAAATTTCTTTTCCTTCCTGTTTTTGGCATGTTTGACCCTTTTAACCTGTAGATATAGGAATAATTTTCTCAGTGCTTTTTTGTTGTGCCGTGGGGACTGTATTCTTCTATTTATTATTTATTTGTGGTTTCTATGTCAATTAAAAGTGTGGAGTGAAAAACTGGACTTTCTGTCAAAAATCTGACTCTGTGTGTTGGGGAGTGTGATAGGAAGTAGGGTTTGAACAGGCATTTTAAACTGTTTTTCAGTTTCTTCTTGTACTACTCACTATTGTGCCCTGGTAGCCAGGGAATACTGGCATTCCTGGAGAGGGAGGAGAAATCCTGCCTTGATGTTATGTGGATAGGATCAACTTTCAGCAGTTACAGGATCTCAGCTGCCCAAAGCGGCTGTTGTCACCCATCTTCTTAGATTCAAAGATTTGCTTTTGAGTGCATTTCCTTAAAGCTATAGAAAAACATTATATAACTCTTACAATAGTATGCAATAAGATATATCTGCAATAGTATGGAATATTTTATATATGTGGTATTCTAGGAGACTAAGAAATGTATAGGATCTCTTGGAGAGCAACTGTCTGTTTCTTTTTTCATTTTCCTTTTTTTTTTTAACCATGCAGTGTGCAAATTAAACAGGAAGAAAAATACCCATTCAGCTGTTTTCCCAAATTTTAAATAGGTTTAGATATTCCAATGAAATCATTAGTCACCCAGTTACTACACATAAATGTGTTCCTAAATGTTCAGATTTCTGGCTGAATTCCTTTTTTCCTGTGTCAGAAAAGCTCCATAAACTATAGACAACTGAAGCTAAATAGAAGTAATCATTCCCTGCAAGTGCCTTTACTGTGTTTGGCAAGTGGACCACAGTTACTTAAATGCTTTTTAGGTTTATGTGTGTATTTTTGTCAAGACTGTACACGATATTAAGGAGGTTATAAATTTTAAATTTCCCTTTTTGCTACTTTTCTTACAGTTATGAGTAATTTGGAGTTGAGGAACTTATTAGTAAGGGTTTGAATCCATTTGTTCTGCCAAGCAGAAACTATCTAAAATATTTAGCAGTGCTACTAGAAACAAAGAGGGAAACAAGGAAAACGAGCAGAATTGTAACTAACTCCATTTCCCTCTTTTCCTTGTAGGTTTTATTTTTTAAAGGAATGTCTCTTCTTAATTCATCAAGTAACTGTGAGCCCCAGATATTCCTATTAACTTAAATGCCTAAATGAAGTAAGTAGATGCCTAAGGACGTATGTGTTGCTAATGGAGTTGAGTATAGGTCTCCAGTGGATGATTGGGAAGATAGGGGTGGTGACTTGATCATTGCAGTTGCCTTTGTCTGTTCACTGATTTCTGTATGGTGAATGTTGAGTGGGATGAATCTGGATCATAAGAGTCCCATCGGGAAAGGAGGAGGAGTCAGTAGGTACCAGCTCTCTCCAGTTCTCTTGTTTTGGATCTAAGGTACTTTCAGGGAAAAAAAGAGGGAACAAAAATATAAAACAAACAGCTCTGGGCAGGTGGGATTGAAGTTCAGCTTGGTCCCTTATTGAGCGAGAGCCAGTAATGAGGGTGCGAGGAATACAGTAGGAGAATGACTGAGTCACAGAGTGAGGAAAACAGGAGCAGATGAAATGGATCTTTTCCAAACTCTGTTCAGGTGTCTGGTTCACTCCCATCACTCAGACCATTCAGGACTAGGGAAAGGTTGCTGCTTGTATACTGTATACTCAGAGGTCTTCCTAGGTAGCTGATGATAACCATAGGTTTAGGGGTTTTGATGGAATAGGGATGTTGCTGCCATCGCTTCCTGCCTTGTTCAGTGAGTTGTTAGACTTTTCCTTCTGAGAAGCATCCTCAAGAAATGGACACTACAGCCCTCCTCAGTTAATTCCTGTCTGGCTTCATTAGGAGATGGGCAGGGGGATTCTCTTTTCTTATGTACTTCATGTGGCACCTTCATTTGCTGGTTGAACAGACTGGCAGCAGGAGTATCTGAACTGATTTCAGAAAAAAGAGTTAACACATTGGAAAATATAAGTAGGAAGGTAGCCTAACATACACTTTAACCCTTACTGAAAAATGGGATTTAATCAGCAAGAGATGAAAAATTACAACTGACCCTTGGATGATTTAAATAATCTTTTATATTTTCATGGCAGGGATATAATTACATTGATTTATTGCATAAGATATTACTGTGGAATATAACTTGACTGATACAGGCATATCAGTACATTTCTACTACTGAGAGTAGGATTAAATACACATCTTCACTTGGAGAAAGCATCATGGTTTGTTCTAAAATGCAACCTTATGTAAATCAATTAATTATATAAACTGTATATTTTACAAACTTTGTGTTACTTTTCTGACAATGTATTTGATAATTTCCTTGTTATCCTTAGAGTGTAAAAACACTTAATTGCTAATTAAAATGTTAATTCCACCTGAAGAAATCTATTACCTAAGTAGTTCTAATAAATATGTTCTGTACAGAGCAGAGGGAAGTTTTAGTTTCTAAACTGTTGGTCATTTAAGTACTCTCTTACTGTTGCTACACTTCATCAATTGGATTGTGCTTGGAGGAGGAACTCAGGAAATGTATTTTCCTTTTGAGACTTTAATACATAAAATACTCTGAGTACCATGCTGAGAAGTTTTCTTTAGGGTGACTAAAATAGTTTCCTAATGAAATCCTGATCTGTAACTTTGAAGTTTGATCATTAAAGGGTGCATATTTACATATTTTTAATTTGTGTGTGTATATTGCAAGTACATTCCTGAAGTTTAACATTTGGACCTTCAGTATAATGTTATATTCTTTTTGTTTCCCTTCTGTCTTTTTCATGTGTAGGGAAAGAAAAAAAAAAGAAAAAACCCTCAAACAAAAAAAATCCTGACCGACCAAAAACTCCTTCTATCTTTCCTTATTTCCTGGAAATATGATTACCTTTATGTACCTTGATATTGATCTATGCATGTATTTAAATGTGGCTTTTTTGGATGTGTATGCATGCGTGTGTTTAGGTAGAGAGACCAAGAGAGACATGAATTTCTGAGCTGTACATTTCAGTGGAAAGAAAACAAAGTGATACAAGAGCAATTACTGTCAACATCTTCTCATGTCTGTATTTAGAGTCATAGTTTTGCATCTGGATATCACAGTGACTTTTTGATGGGAAAAACAGTGGGACCTAATCCCTTCTGAATTCATTGATTTGAAAGCACAGAGAGTCTTGTGGGTTTTAAATGCAAACAACATATATTAACCACAGAGCTGAGGACAGAATATAATTATTTTTTTTTACTAGAGAGCTAAAAGTGGAAAACACTTGAGATAGAGGCCAAGCTTGCTAACTAAAGAATAACCAAATTAAAAGATTATTCTAATAGGTAAAAATTAAAAATAAACCTTGTGTTTTGCTTTATGTACCTTCTCTTCTCGAGTGGCAGACAATATACCTAGCAATATGTAATTGCAACATTAATAGTTTGGTATTACTAGAAAGCATTTCCTTATTACATGAAACTTTTGTGAAGTGTTTGGATTTGAAATCACTGATGTTTAGTTCTCAATGCATTGCCAATGAGAAGATCTTCCAAAAGCAGCAGGATATGGAAAGGAATTGGTGTAAACCTGATCAGCTATTAATTTCTTAAGGGCTGTTTGTTGTTAGAGTTCCTTTCTCCAATCTTTGGTAGTTTTTAAAGTGTGGCTGGCAAGAATATGAATCTAGTATCAGAAGGAATTTCACTTTTCATAAATTCTCCCACATATGGTGTCTGATATGCATCCTATTACTCCACTTGAGTTTCTTTCCTTTGAGAGGAGACAGTTTTGCTTCCATTACAATTATTTTCTCTCACGAACACACCTTCAGTTAAGAGAACATTTCTATCTTAAAAAAAATCAGCCCAAATAGAGTTTGAATAGCCATTAGCAGCTGTGCAACATTTCCATTTCATCCTTTTAGAATATGCAGTACATAATCTGGCACTGCTGGCAGGAGAGTATAATACATAAATGAACTTTGAAGAATAATAGCAGTCAGCGTTTTCAAAGAGAAGTTGATTGTATATTCCCTGATAATGCACCATGACTAAGAACATCAAAACCTGTTGTTTGTTGCTGCCTGGACTGGTGGAAAATATTTTAGGAATGGTAAAGTCTGTGAATATTAGGTCAATGGGCCTATTAGTGGGGTTTTGGGCTAGCTTCCACTTCAGAGACCCTGACTGATATTCCTTCTTCAGCCTTGCCGACGGGAAGTAATTAAAAAATGAGAGCTTGTTGTATTGCTTCAAGATTTCAAATCCAAAAAGCAGAAAATATACTCAAAGGGATCTGAAAGGATATGCTGGTATGTCTTCCACAGAAATGTCTGGGTTTGATGTCTTCCCTGAAAAGTAAAATTCATTCTTGCAATATCCCTCAGGCTTTTGAACTCTTAAGCCATTCTTCAAGATGAGATTATTTGAACAAATGACCCATATCTCTCTAGGTCCTTCCTAGTGATAACATTGGGGATTTTTTTTTTTTTTTTTTCTCTTTGTCTTGGATTTATTTCAAGTTAAGATATAGAGCTTTGGTGGTCAAAAAGAGGTTCACTGTATTTCATGTACAATATACCAGGTGCTTTTTGTAAACCCTTCTGAAGGGGAAGATCTAGTCCAAATCAGGATTGCATCTGTAACTGCCCACTTGCATGGACTCTGATGTCACCTTGGCTGAGGATTCCCACCTTTGGAAATGGTGATTAGAATGAAGCATGAGCTCCAAGAATGAGAAGTCGTCAGAGGATAACTGTGTTACCTGGCTAAGTTGCAGAGCTGATGTATATAGAGGAGTGAAAATTCCAAATTTCTTTGTTCAATACCAGAACTGCACGTACAATTCTCAAATTTCTCTTCTTATTGCTGCCTTTCCTTGGAATGAACTGTGTCCTTGAAGAAGCGTGTTTGAAACTGTCAATGTTCCATTTTTAGCCTGCAAATCTTAGGGACCTGGACCTTCTACCAGATGAGAGTGAGACTTCTCTGTCCACATGCCAAGGAGAGCATTGGAGGCAGCAGGGGCCAGGATGAAACTGGGCTAAAGGCGTCTTCCTGGCCCAGTGTAGGTGGTTTAGGGGAGATGGCATGGCACACAGGTTTTACATCAGATAAATGTGAATTCCCTTTGTCGGCAGTAAAACAGATCTGTTTGTTTGTGGTCTAGTCTCTTAGGTTTAATTACCCATAGTTTAAAGCTCACAGGGAGGGGTGAGTGAGCTGTAGAAGCAGGACTGTAGAATTACAGGTGTGTTTGCTGCGAGTGACTATTGGAGATTGTGGTGCAGCCTCCTGTGATCTTTGCGTTGGGCAATTTCACCATCAGCAGCTGTGCAAACTGAGGTGAGGGATTATTGCTGATGCATCTGTGGGGCTGGGTCTTCACCTTATACGTATGCCTCTATGTTTTAACAGTTACTTCTTTTAGTACTCTTGCTTCTCCTTGTAATAAAGGTAAAAATTAAAAATTGTGTATGAGAGGGATCAAACCACTGAGGTGTACCCAGGTAAAAACTGTTGGATGTCTGCATCCTTCAGTTAGTTTTAGCTACAACAATGCCCTAAACAAGAATTTCAGAACTTGGCTCCAAACATTTGACTTTGAATATAACAGGATTTTGGGAGAGTTTGTTTTTTTTGTTTGTTTATTTGTTTTTGGGTTTTTGGTTTTGGTTTTGATTTTGGTTTTTTTTGGACAATGGCAAAATTTCATCAACACATTAGGTGAAGACAGGCTGGTTTTAGTTTGGCTGTATAAGTGCATATATGAAGTGATGAGGAAAATAATATGGAAGTGCAAGTCAGACTTATATTTTCGTGGGGCACTCCAGAATTTATTAATTTCATACACATACATACCTTACTATTATTTTGGAGATAGATTATAGCTGGGAACTCCATCTTACCATGTTTTAGAAATGTCTTATGGTATCTAAAGGATAAATATTTAAGAAACACCTTATGTTTTTGAAATATGAATCACAGTGTTGAGAAGTAAAGGCCACCGTTTATCTTCAGAACAGGTTTGATGAAGGTGATGGTAGGAGGTGTTTCTCAGCTCCGTGCTGTGGGAAGGTCCATCTTTAGCAGAGGGAGGGTGCAGCCTCTGTGGCTGCTGCCTGTTGAACCACTACCACTAATTGTGTGATTGACAATTAGTGCTAATTGTGTCTGTAGCTTTTGTGAGTCTATCTAACTTTTCAAGCCATTAATATTGTTTTCCTGGATCTTGCTGGAGTATTTAATGTTACCCACACTCTGTAAGAAGACATATGTTGCACTGGTGTCAAATTAGATGGTTTAATATCTCTACCTTGATGAAAAGTGTTGGGTGTGATTTAGGAATACCTGGTTGAAAATAAACACTGACAGCATCTAGGAAAAATAATTTGCTTTTCTCATTTTTAGTTGCAGGCTTTTGCACACAGATGAAATACACAGGTATTAATAAGCCCTTCTGCTCTTCCAGCACTTGCCCACCAACTAAAATAAGCCAATCTTGTAAGCCAGTTGAGTCCATGTCTTTGAAGATGTGTCTGCCTCCATTAGCTCTGATGAGTTTTACTTTAATTTCCATTTTCTAAGGGTTCATCAGGGCATGGTGTAAAGGGGGGTGTTGGTGTTTTTGTACTTACTGCACTTAGGGACTAGGGCTGAGAAGTTAAAGGACATAAAACTGAGATCGCAGAGTGGAGGGTGCAAGCTGTTAGTCTTCAAATTCTTATAGTTCAAGATTTTTCTTGAGTATTGGAGGGGTCCCCCTTGTTGACAGGAGCACTTAGCTGAGTGCTCTGGCATATTGCCATGTACTGACCTTCATGGGAGTCTAAGCTGCAGAGTTAATACTGATTTCTCAAGTAAATGTTTTAAAGCAGCAGAATGTTCTCACACTGAAAGAAACCCCAGGGAATCATCCGTTTCCTCTTTCCTGCTATGACAGAGATTATTTCTGCCTCTTTCTTTCCATAGTATTTTTTTCAAAGGTATCTCTTGTCTCAAGGTATGCAGTAACCTGGGTATCTGGCACTGCCAGTCAGAAGTGACCCAGGAACTCAGGATGCAAAAGTTAGCAGAATGAAATATTTCCTACGCTTGACAGTACAGTACTGGATGGAAAGAAAAATGCTTTGCTTTAGGAAGGTGAACTTTTATGCTCCATAGATTAACTTGCTGTATATTCAGAATTTGATATATTCTGGCTTTATGTCCTTTACAGAATGAAGTGTAAAATTCTTACTCTATAAAAAAGTTGTTATAGTAGGAAGTGGCTAGCCAGTTCATCATTGAGAAAAGTTACCATAAAAATATAAATACCCATTGGTTTTTATGTATGTACAATTTAAAAAATAATTAAGGCAGTAAAAAGCTGATGAAGTTTCTTGTTTAAACATGTTTTTAATAGAAGTTCCTGTAGTGCTTGTTCTTTTTGAGTAGTGATCTACCCAAGATGAAGAATTAATCTGGGGTCTAAATGCAATTTGTGACCATCCCTTCTTATTCCTAAAAGTCAGCTACATGATTCCATGGCATTAAAAATGTCGTGTTTAAGAACTGAGGCATGTTCAGAACGTGAGCTTGAACCCAGAGAAGTACTCCACTATTGTCAGATTTGACAACTTCTGAAAATTCTGGGGTTTTGCCTTGGTTAAGTCTTCTGTTTCTTAGACTTGAACTCTCCTTTTGTGTCAGAACAAAAGAGAGTTGAAAGAAATTTATTACTGAAATAAGGGAAGAAAATGGAATTCTGCTGGCTGCCACTAAAGAGTTATGGACAAAGAACATACAGACAATAATTACTTTTAAAGCCTCCCTGGAAAATATAAAATCTCTTGCTATTAGCTAAACTGCCTTTAAAGCTAAAGAAGTCATGTGCAGGGCCTGTACAATTTTTCTGTGTGTGTCCAAGTGTGATTCTTTGAAGACTTTTTGTTTCAAATCCACATTTGCAATATTCTCCACTTTCCTTTCATTCCATTAAAGATCTTCTAATGCCTGTTTTGACACACAGAATCCAGAATTCCACTATCTGGTTTGTTTATTTTTCACTTGACTTTTACATTTTATTAAAAAATTGCATGGATGTCTTCGTTAGCTAATTAAATGTGTTGATTGATAGATTTACAGTGGGAGCATGTGAATTAATATAGGCAGCTCTTCCTTTGCAGGGACTTTTCTGGTCGCTTGCAGTGTGTTTGTACTTTCCTCAGTAATATTTCCCAGAGATGGGATTTGAGGAAGGAAATAGAGCAAATCTAGATTCGGACTTTGCTTTTGGATCTCCTCTCTCTAGAGGATCAGAGCAAATCAGTGAATTTAATCAGGCACTCAAATGTGATGAAAATTTGGATATTAATCATCAGCAGGAACCAGTGTTCCATGCTCATTAAATAGCAAATTTTGGTGAGTGCTTCCAATTCCCTTATGAGTTACCAGAATTGCATATATACACCAAGCAAAGTCAGGTCATAATGCAAATTTTCCTGGAAGCAGAACACTGCATATTGTATTAGTTATCAATGAAATCTCAGATTCCACTTTTACTCATGTAACTTTAACATCATAAATACGTAAAATTACTTTATCATATGCAATATAGCATTCTCATAACTTTAGTTAATGGAAGTCTGGACTATTTAGAAAGACCAGTTGTTAGAGTCAACATGAGAATTAGATTGAGAATCACATTTTGAGAGTGGGAATAATAATTCAAGTGGCATTAGAAATAAGTGAAATCTTCTGACTTACTTGTGAAGTATATATTTTTTGAATTAATTATATTTGCAGACAAGAATAGAACATGACCTAAATACTTGGGGTCATAGAGGACTTAAGGCAATGTCAATCCTGTACATTCAGAATTCAGAAACAGGCTTGAGTTAATGAACTTTGAATTATTTTTGCTTGTCTTCTGGCTTTTTTTTTTTGTCTTTAGGGATGGTGTTTTTAAGTTTGGTCTTTTTTTCCCCTACTTTAACGATGAACAGAATTTTTCTTTTCCATTACTTCAAATAAAAGAAAAAAGCCAGGTGTGGTATTTTTTTTTTTTTTTTTTTTTGTTTGTTTGTTTGTTTGTTTTTGTTTTTGTTTTTTTTTTGTTTGTTTGTTTGTTTTTTTTGTTTTTTTTTTTTTGTTTTTTTTGGGTGATTATCTGTCTGAAAAGAAAGGCCACTTAAAGGAAAAAAATTATCTGGAGTTTCAGGACGATACTCAGATTTGTCATAAGATTTCACAGCATGAAAAAAAGGATAATTCCCATGGCTAGACCTGTACCTTGCCTGTTCTGGACCGGGGTTCCCTTCTCTCTGTAATGCCCCACAGCTGGGGCGGTCAAGGCGTGTCGGGTTCTGGTGTCGGTGTTTCCCGTTCCGATGCGCTCTTTCGCAGCAGGGCTGTAGAGGACACCTGCAACCCAGCTAGAGCTCTGCTCCAGGCTGCTTTACCTGCTCCACCCACCTTGCTGACCCCAAACAGGCCTTGGCCCGTGTGCTGGTGAGGGCTGTCACACAGAGAGGCAGCGCTCGCGAGTTTGAATCCAGCAGGGCTCCCATGGATCGTGGCACCGAGCGCTCCTGTGGGAACGCAGGGTCCGTGTGAGCGCTCTTCCAGCACGCAGCGTGTCAGAGCTCTTCATGCTCAGCATGGGCGCGTGGAGTTCTCCTCCGGTTGTTTTTGGTTCACGCTGTAGGAGGCTGATTGAAAAATGATTCAAGATCCGTGTGTAGCATCAGAAGGAAATAAACCGAACAACAAAACAAGAGCATGAGGGATTTTAGGGGGATCGATAGAGAGCACTTAGGAGCAAAGCAAATACTAAAGTGAATTTAAATTGTCTTTTCTCAAACCAGTTTAAATATGGAAAAGCAGCATCTATACTAACCCAAAGAATGGAACTGGAGCCGTGTAACATCTGAAATTATTGAGTGCCGAGGTAAAGCTGCATTTTTAGAATACAAGTATGAATTCACAAATACTTATGTTTTAAAACATGCAAAAAATCCCTAAACTGAGAAGAAGCAGTTGAATTCATGCTGTTGGATTCCCTGAAAACTGTAAGGATCACATGGGTAGGGGTTTTTCTCAAGCAGATCTGGGGCAGAATCTTGTTTTCTTTCATTCACCTGGCAAGTCTGATGTTCCAGGCTGAGAACAGAGCACTTCCCTGTGACAGCTGGTGAGTTGCATGCAAATACCACCTGCAGTCTCAAATGCAGAACCCAGAAAAATGATAAACCCTAGTATTTTTATCTGTATTCCCATTTAGAGTTTAAGTTTAGGTCCATGTTTATAAATGTGAATTGTTCCAAATGTTAAAAAAAAAATCAAGTTAAAACAGCATAAAATAGTTTTATCCTTTACCAACTAATATTCAAAACAGATTTTATATGCATATAATATATATAAGTTCTTTTTCTATTCACAAAACACAATAATTAAGTTTAAAGTTAATTATTTATTTAAAGACAAAGTACCATGTTTGTACGTAATTGTGTAGTATAACATCATGTATTAATACAATGTATGTTATTAATTAAATACATTACTAATATTAATTAAATAAATTGTAATAAATACAATGTAAGTTATTAATTAAAAATGATGGCTGAGAGGAGATTTTAACATCTCATTGTTTGTTGCTGATCTTATGCAGTGTTACTTTAATATTCTTCCTTCCCAATGCTGAATGGGAAGAGTTGGAATAGAATTGATTCACTAGTGGCACTTTCTAATAGTTTGCATCTTTTGGTTCTTTTCTATTAAAAAAGCAATGCTTGTGGTGGAAATATTAGCTATACTTTTAAGTTTGTTGTGGGTGATGAGCAGCTCTCCTTCCGAGACTGGTTCAAGCTTGCAAAACTGTCTAAACATTTTTATACTAATATAATAAATATAATAAATTTAATACTATATTTTATACAGTCTGCTTAACAAAATCCAAATGGCAGTAGGCTATTCAAGATATCCTTCTATATGCTGTTCTCTTGTGCAGTTTCCTACTGGTCTATGTAATTATTAAATGCAATTACTTGCTCAGTTTGCATTGTTTCCTAAATGCCATCTTTCTGTTTACTTGGTTTGTAGGCAGGGGATGGCTTGGGGAGGCTGTGGCCTTATTTATTCTAACCTTATAATAAGACATTTTTGTTTACTTGTGTGCATCAGCAAATGTATGGTCCACACATTAAAGGAAAATACGAAACCTCTTTTTCTAGTGGAGTTCTTTTAGTTGAGTCTAGATTTAAAAACTGAGATCATCTGCCCTGTAAACCCATTTGTCTGTAATTTACTCACTACAAAAGGCTGTTATTTTCTCATCCTTCCTGTCCTGACTGGCTTGAATTTCAAGAGTAAATGCATTTGTGAGCAATGGTTTGTTCCATTCTGGCTTTAAGGCTTAATGAGACTGTAATGCATCCAGGCTGAGGTTTCTGTTTGATCTCATAATAGTAGGAAATGGACAAGTAGATTGCACTAATCATTAGAGTCTGCCCATGCATTTGTTTCTCCCTGCTCTGACAGAATGGCCATTGAAGGCATGGGTTTGGGTTGGCCACATGGTAACACCAGAAGGGTTCTATTGTCTATCTTCTGTAATGTCACTGGCAAAAAATACACAGCTGGTGGTGGAGAGGGCGGGGCATCTTTCTTGTCTCCCTTTGTAGGAGCTGGAGATGGAAAGGTCAGTTGTGTTTGAAAGAGCAGGATGGTTTTATTGGGAACTTCCTCCTCCTATGACCTGCTCTGCAGGTGGGACAGCTGATCCTAATGCCAGTCAGGGCGTTGGACACCTGCAGTCATGCCCCATGGGAATTAATAGTCCAGAGCATTGTGATGGAACTAGTGGCAAAATGGTGTTGCAAAAGAGTTCACTTTTAATGTAGTGACTCTGATGCTTTCTGGATTCATTCCTGAGATTCAGTCCTTTTGTTCTCTAACAGGTGTTGGAGCGAATTACCTGTCCTGCAGGAAAAGTCTGAAATGAACTTCCTTTAGGAAAATTGCAAAATTAAATTAAACTTTAAAGAAACCACAGGATGCCTTTTGAATATTTAACTTAAACTTTGACTTTTTTTTCTTCCTCTCACTTGGCCTGCCTTGGGACAGAACTGGAAATGAGGGCTGGAAATGCAGAATGGGAGAGTAGCCCTAAGGTAGAATTTGGGTTTTTGGATGGTGGCCCATCTTTGGAGAAAGCCAAACTGGAAAAATTGCAGAGGTGCTATAGGCTCTGGGCCCACTAAGCTTGAAAAACTGCTGACCTGAAAAGGTAATATGAAATGTGTTGCAAAACTTCTGGATGATGGAATAACATACGCAGTGAAATGAGGAACAATGTTGGCCTTTTCAGCAACATCTGGACACTCTGAGGGTTTTTTGTTGGTTTGTTTTCTTTTTTCCCTTCATGTTAAATAGGCCTTACAGAATCTGCAATGTATGGGAGCTGCAAATTCTCCCCATGTGTTGCTTCTAAGTATAAGGATATACAGTATGTGCAACAAGTTCTGTTTGTTTATTTATTTATTTATTTAGCAAAGTGTTCATGTGAATTGGCTGCTTGCTTTCCCTTCTAATTCAGTCAGTGAAGGCTGTCAGCTCATGGCAGGAGAGATATTAAAGCCATTGCAGACAACGCCACGATGATCTGGAGGTGAACACAGAACTGACTGAAACAGACCACAGGAGCTGAAAGTTTCCAGCCTAACTTGCCTGCCCAGTTTGCTTTCCACAGCCCCTGTCAGCAAGACTTCACTGTGGTGCTGATACGTACTGCAAAATGTCAGGAATATTGTCTAGACCCAAATCCAGATGGTGTTGCATTAGATTTAATCTTGGGAATATAGGTTCTCTTAGAAACAGTTGTGATATTAAAAACAATCTTTCTTGCACCATCAGTTGGTTGGCAGCTCTATAGACACTTTACAGTAACAACACAGATGACTTTATTTGCTTTTGGAAGGTTTTGCTGCCCAAGTCCATGCTCCTTCTCTGCCTTTCCCCACCTGATTTTTTTTTCCTAAAACAGGGCTAGATCAAGGCTCAGTGAGTTTTACAAGAAACCTTATGTTTTTCAGTGACAAAACAGATGAGGAAGTCAAGTGTCTTTTTCTGCCATACAGACATTTATTGACTGAAAGAAACTGTGTGTGAAGCATATTCAAACACTTGGAGAGAGAAGAATGGCCGTGGCAGCTGGGCTGTATTTTCTAACTGTGATAAAGATAAAAACATTCTGGTGCTTTTTTGAACCTAAGAAAATTATTTACTTGAGGAAAAGAAAGACATATTTCAGTGTAAGCCATATGCACCCTACACTTAAATTCTAGTGCAATGATTTTGGGAAGTGGAGGAGCTGGCAGTGTTTTCCTGGCTACACAATGTTCCCCAGGGGTATGTGGAGCAGGGCCTGGCAGCCCAGGGAGGCTATAGCCAGCTCTTGGGGATCCTTATGCCTTGTGATGCCTTTTCTTTAAAGGGCACTCAAGCTTAGGTGATCTGCTTCTCAGGAGTAAGTACTTAGCAATAGGCTGCCTCCTTTCTTTGAAACTTTTTGGTGTTTGGAACGCTGAGATTACTTCATAGTTCAGACTCTGTTATGCACACCTTGGTGGCATGGTGAAAATGTTAGAAGATGCCAGATGAGTGATATGATACTGTGGACAGATGGGGACTATAACTAAGACTTGTGGGCATCCAGTCATAACGGAGACCATCAATAACAGATGCTATATAATTTTTTAGTGCAAATGTAATGAAGAATATCTCCCTGTAATTCAGAGCAGTGGCATCCTGTTGAGTTAGCAGAGGGTTCTGGAAGCCACCAAATAACAGCATTAGCTATGTCTTGTATATATGACTCCCGCTCATAACAATGGTTTATTAGTCTTAGAAACAAGGTATAAATTTTCTTTGTTGTTTCTTTTGAAAGATTTCTTTGCATGTGATAACTAAGATCTTCTTTGCCCGGAGTTTTCATTGAGGGTTGTTTTTTTGGGGTTTTTTTGGGTTTTTTTTGGTGTATCACAGGATTGTGTCTAGCCCTAAATAGTGAAAACTAATCAGGTAGGAACAAAATGCAGTCTTTGTGCCGTATATTCTGGAACACAGAATAGATGGACAATCTAGTTGAGGCATAAATCCTGGGTTTACCTCTGCTATAAGGTTCATGTGTGGTGCTCTTAGAGATTTTTCTAGGAGCTTTTTCTAGGCATCTACAAATAATCTCAGTGACAGGTTTTGTGCATTTAGGAAACATGAGGCTTCAGGGTCAGTTGTGGCTCTGGGAATGTGACTCCCTGGGCTGGGTACTCCACTTGTTTTACTGACAGACACATATGCTGTGTTTCTCAAATCCCATGCAAAGTGCTCACTGCAGTCCTATCTTTCTGGATATTTATTCTCTGTTTGTAATTGTCATGATCTCAGTGCAATTATGATCTCCACCAGGGCTCCTCATTACCTATTTTTACCTCATATCCTGGCATGCTGACAATCACGATGAAAACTGTGGAAGATACAAGCTTTACTTCACAGGGTTTCAGGCCCAAAGGAACTACTAGAGAATTTAGTTCTTATTTTCTTTAGAAACAATAATAGATTTTTTTTTTTTTTTTTTTTTTTTTTTTAAAACTCAGATAGCTCTTTATTCAAATTAAAGCTCTATTTTTCTTCTGGAGACTGTTCCAGAGAGCAGGAGAGATGACAAAACCTCCCAATACATGATACTCATGGAATTGCAAGGAATTTATTAGGTATGATTATATGAATTCATCAGAAAAGAAAGTTCATAGCACCATTTTCCTAGTTTTTTGATTGTGTTTAATAAAGTAGAATAAGCTGAATAGAGTCCTTTCTCTTCTGCCTTTGGAGTAAGTGTAGTTAGCTGCACGAAAGGGAGAAGGTGCTGTTTCTGACCTCAATGGGTGATTGTGGAAGCCCTAGAATATGTTATTTCAGTAAAATCATCATCTTAATGGAGAAAATAATTAAACCTGAGTCTTTGCAGAGAAAGGAAACGGTGAATGAAGGCAAGAATCTATGAACGAGGAGAAATGAGCAGGCAAAGGGTTTGGAGTCTTACTTTTATAGCCTTTCCGACCCTGAAAGTCAAAGTATGATCTTTCCTGTTCAGTCCAAAACGTGCTTACTGCTGAGAATCTTTGCAGAGGGGAAAAAAAAAAAAAAAAGAGAGAGAGAGAAGGGAAATATCTTCTAGAAGGATGGCATAATTTTCATTTAAAGACTTCAAGCAATGCAGAATCCCCTGGTAAAATATTTCAATTTGGTTTTCCCGGCTGTGAAAGTAATCAAAAGCTTCTTTCAAGGTTTAAGTTGCTAATGAGATCCAGTGACTGGAAGTTAGCTATGCCATTGTCTGCATGATTAACTATTTCCATCCTGTTATCAGATAGCTCTTATGTGTGGAAATACCTGTGTGGTGATGGAGTCAGCTTATAACCTCTTTGATGATCCGAGTATGTTGCACTTCTTAAGTCTCAGATCATAAGTCATGTTTTCTAGACTGAAGTAATTTTTGTGGCCCTCCTTTTAATGTTTTCCAGTATATCCACATGTTTCTTAAATTGTGGATGTTACGCTGGTATTCTGCCAGAGGGCTCACAAATAATATAAAATGGGGATGATTTCTCTTTTTCTAAGCTTTATATAGTTAATTTTTCCCTCAGAAAATGTAAAAATGCTTTTCATTAAGAAGGTATTTGAAGTGATTTTCCTGAAGTTCTCATTCTTTTTTTTTTTTTTTTTTTTTTTTTTTTTTCTTATCCCTTTTAGTCTCACTTCCGCTGAAGCTGTTCTCAAAGTTTCCAAAGTGGGTGGTTCAACTGATATACTTCAGCCATACTACTCTGGAGGGTCTATTTCTTTTCTGTAATTCTGTAATTTTAAAAACCTTGACAAACATCTGAATTCCTTAAGTAGGCAAGTCAAGTACAATTCTGGGCTTCCTATTTGGCACATAAAAACTCCATTCTGAATTCCCCTTGCATTGTCTTGCATTTAGTTCTATTAAAATGACTTTTGTTAGGTCCTCCATGTAGGCAGGAACTCAGTTTATTTCTCAGGCACCCCATTTTCTTCCCTAACCCTGACAAGCTGTTTTACCTACTGCTGTGAACACAGGACATTTTATGTTTTTTATAAAAAATAACATCAGATGAAGAATGAATTCCTTGTCATTCCACTAGAGGAGGAGTTGTTGGTATCAAGAACATTTTGAGACCTGCAAGTATACTACAGTTGAATCCAACTGAAGTACACTCTGTTAATTCCACATCATCATTTTTTAATTGAGTTGTCATGTTGTACTAAGTCAAATGCCATGGAGAAATCAAGTGCACTATAGCATACAATTGCCTTTGTCAAGCAGACCTGTTATCTCTTCACGAGAAGACAATAGGTTTGTTTTACAAGACCAGCCTTCCATTAAACTAACTGATTGACATTAATTAGATTTTTAGCCTCTAATTCTTTGTTGATGAAATTTCAAATTAATCACTCCTTTTACTGAATGCTAAATAACTATTCTAGAGGTCTGTGGCCTGTCTCTTTTATCCTTGTTTAAATATTAGGTCTCCTTTGGCAGTTCTTTTTCTTTGGAATTTCCCCATTTTTCAAAGGTTTGTTTAAAAATAATATTAGCAATTCAGGAAAGCTCCTCAGCATGCCCTTTTAGCACTCAGGGGTATGTGTTATCCGGGCTTCTGATTTGAACATTGTTTAATTTTAGCAGATATTGCTTAACATCCTTCTTTATCACATATGACAGACTTCCTATACCAGCCACATCTTTGCATGAGGTGAATGCATCCTCCTGCTTCATTCTGAATACAGAACAGGAAAAAAAAAAAACCAAAAAACCGAGCATTTCTGTGTACTTTATGTACTTATGTACTTTACATCATCTTTTGCAGTTTTGCCACTCCCCTCCTCCAGATCTGCTGTATCTTTCCTGCTACTATTCTTTTTATGCTCTTTCTTCAGCCTTATACATACACATGCTCACTTTTATTCTCATCTGTATTTTATATGTTCTAGTTTCTTTTCTGCTTGCATTGCTAATTCCATGTCTCATTTTAAGCATGATACTTTCATGCCTGTTTTTTTGTCCGTCTAAGTAATGATGACTTCATGGGAATTTAGAAGCTTGTAAAGACAACCTTGTATTTTGTTAAAACTTACATCTTAATATTTTTGTTTGTTTGTTTTCAGTTTTAATGCCAACTGTTGTTTTAAATTTTAGAGAAATAGTTCTTCAGACTTTTCAAAATTTCTACAAAATACATGCTTGAATTTTTAAATAGAATTTTGCTTTATGAAGAGGATTTGCACAGTGAAGTTATCGTCCCGAATATTGCAGTCTGATGTTGGGCGTATATTTTTTTAAGTGTTCTTCATGTGAAACATGTGGGTGAAGGTTTTGAGGTTGATTTTCTGAATGTATAAAGTCAAATATTTGTCTTTGCTAGAACTTCCTTTACTTTTCTCAGCAGAGCTGAACAGATCAGCTGGTGCAGAGCCCATGGAAAGCTGTGCTGCTGTGCCAGCACGGAGACTCAGTGCCATCGGCAAATTTCAGCAGCCAGTATCTGCAAATATGACACACTTTTAACAATACTCAGTGGTATTTGTACAGTAGTGCAGTGAAAACCTTTCATTCAGGCCCCGTGGTGTGTGAGCTGTTAGGCCATGTGCTGCATCTCCTTCTTGCTGTCCCTTCTGTGTTACAACTGCAGTAGTATTACTATGGCTTCTTACTCCCCCAGTGTTTGAGGAGGTGTGGTTTGGGGTTTTATTAAACTGTGCTGGCTACTTATGGCATCTTCCATGTGCTGTTCTGGCACCCACTCCTGCCCTCAACAGTGTTTGGTGTTTTGGCAGCAAAGAGCTTTGTAGCATCACAGATTTAGATTTACATTCAGGAAATTCTGCAGAGGGAAGACAGCCACACAGAAGTGGTTGATGCCTGGTGTGAGCCCAAGACAGATGGTGTGGCCATTCTGGATCAGGCTCTGCTCATGGTGGGGCTCTGATGGCTCTTCTTCCCATCTCATCTATTGTTCAGTGAGCTCAGGTAGGCTCAAGGTGCTGTCGTGGTGACAAAGATTTATGTGCAGGAGGTTTTGTGAGGCTGATGAGGAAATCTCCTCAGACAAAGGACATCTGTTGAGATTTTTTTTAGGAAGCAGAGAGAAGGTAAGAACAGGGGCTGATGGTTGAAAGTAGAGGGGCCACAGGGTAGCTCACGTGCACAGGAAAGCTCATCTTGCAAGTACTCCTGTAACTTCCCAACAGGGTTGTTTCCAGTATCTGAGTACGTACCTTTAATATCTATTTCAATTAGAAGTGCCTCACATATCTGTATGTTGCTGTTAGCCCCAAGAGGGGGATTGGGGATAAAATCTGGGATTTGAAATGCAGAGACTTAAGACACTGCAGACTTGATGTCCTGAGCATAGTTGCGTCCTTCAGAATCACATGTGTTTACCACAGTATTTTCTGTGCATCTCATGCACCTTGTCAGATTTTGACTCTGAGTCCTGTGCTTTATTTCCTTGCTCATTAGTGCTCGGCAGATCTCAGAGCATCTTCATCTGATCTGACTGCTGTGGTAAAGATAACTTTATTATGAATACAATTAAGAATGTTCTTTATGGTTTATTTGACCCTTTTAAATCACTTTAATCACTTTGCTGACTTCTTTGTTTTGTAGCTGCCCCTGCACGTGTGAAGACTAAATAACCTTGTACTTCAATCATATCTTCAATGTTTGTGTCTCTAATAGAAAATTGATTGATCAACTAATTGATAAAAGCCAGCTAGGAATTCTCTAAAGTCCTTGTTGGCACCAAAGAGGTGAGGAAAAAATGGAAAACCTATTTATTCTAATTAACTCAGTAAAAGACAAGTTTAGGAAACAATGCTTGCCTCAGTGGTGTGGAAACCTACAGATACAGGCAAAACAGCTCTATATAGCTTCTCATTTTATTAAGAGTGAGTTTCTGATTTGCCAGAGAGAGTCATTTTTGCTATACAAGTAAGGCAGAAGAAAAAAAATAAAACTAGATTCCTGGAAGCTTGAATGTGAAATGTACTCACCAGTTGACTTTGTTTTTGCAGCCCCAAGCATAGAATATCTCCTGTGTAGTTTCAGTTCTTGCCTCAATGCATGTGTTTGAAGTAAGCCTGAGACTCAAAGTCAGTGGGAAAATTCAGCATCTGAGACATGGGAGTGGAATGGAAAGGAGCTGCAAGATATCACCTGCATGATTCTAAATCTGATTGATTTTTATCTCCTTCCTTGTCTGTTAGAGTTCCGGAGAAGCTTTTGCCCCTGCCTCCTGTGTTCTCCATGAGAATGACAGAAGGGTTGTGTTGGCCTGTAAGTGCTTTGGTGTTAGAGTGTGTGTGCATGGATGGATAATTGAATCACTTTCTAGAACTATTTGTGCAAATCTTAATACATTGCATTTTATTCCTTGGGTTAAATACAGTCCTAAGGCTAAGCTGTTCTAAAGAAAAGCCCAAAACAAAGCATCCCCACTATCACCAAGGAACATAACCCCCCCTAAATCTAACAACAGCAACAAAGAAACCGAAAACAAATCAAGCTCCTCTTTCTTCCATAATTTCTTTTAGTTGTTAGAAGTGCAAAGCAGCAACTCTTTGCTTGTCTGGTTTTTAAAGCCTGACTGCAAGAATAGTCATTAAGGGGTATAACTATTTATTTCACTAAGATGCCAAAATTTAAAAAAAAAACAAAAACAGTGTGGGTACCAGCTCTTTGAAGTTTAGTTAATTGTTTCATTGCTTAGATTAGGATGTGGAATAATTAGCTAAATAATAATGTTTGATTTTCAAACCCAGACGGCTTTCCCGTGTACCTAGACCTTGCAGTATTTCCTCTCCATCTGCCACATTTTCTGCTTTCCCTATAGCCTCTCCTGACAGGATTTATAATGCCTTTCTCTATTTTCAGTGCAAAACTTTATCCATTTTTTCTATTTAAATCTTCAAAGCCATCCAAGTTAATCAAACATATTATAAAATAAAATACGGAAGTAAATGCAGACCAAACCATTTTAGTTGACTGGAGAATTTTAGTTTCATTGTGCTACAAGACTGTCCCATCAATTGCAGTAAATCCCTGACTCTTATCGTGGAACTGAGGCCTTTTTGCTGCAGCAGGCGTTGCTCGCACGCAGGAAGGTTGTTCTCCGTGTGCGCGGCTGGGGTGGGCCGTGGCGCACACTCGCAGACTTGAGCTGCCATTCACTTCTACACCAAACAAGATTATTGTTATCTCCCTTTGGCATCTTTAGCACGTGCGCTTTATAGAGCAGATATAAAACATATAACTGAGGGGAGTGTAGGACATTTTTTTCCTAAAAACTCTGATTTCTCCTCTCCTTTATGAATATTAGAGGGCTACTGCTGTTACTGCCAGTGCTACATTTAGTAGCAAAGAAGGTGTTTCAATATACCTGCTGCCCATCTGAAAATGCTTTAATGGCTCACTGGCCTGCTTTGGAAATGCCTGGCTTTTGGAAAAACAGGAGAGATGTACTGCTAAGAGGAATTTCAAAATGAAATTTAAAAAAAAAAAAAAAATTACTAAACTGTTTTGAATTTTCTACAGGAAGCATTACTATATTTTGTAGCTATATTCCAAATATGAAACAGGGTAAGGTTTAATACAGAGACTGTGATCTCTTCAAAGAGTTTGCCTCATTATGCTTCTGTGTACCGTGAGTTATATATTGTCAAGTGAGTCTATTGTGTTGTGGAAGTTACAAGTTTAGTTCAGGATGCCTTAGCTCAAATTACTGCAAAACGAATAGTTCTGTTTCAAGGGTGTAATAAACTCCTCAAGTCTGAATGTTCAAGCTCAAGAAATTTATATCCCCTGCCTGTATGAAGGCCCAGGTAGCTTGTTTGTCCTGCAAAAAGAACAGCTTGAGAGTATTTCTCTCCTTTTCTACTGACCCCATAATGTGCTAGTGTTTTTTTGTTTGTTTATCTTAATGATAATTATTTCTCTAGTTTTTTCTTACTTAGCGCAATCACAATACTATTAAATAAGCAAGTCACACACTCATGACTTCAGTTTAGTAGGAGTGGAAAAAAAAACACACAACCATCAAAGAAGCTCAAACTAATTGAATATCCAACTCTAATTTGACCCAAGTTGTCTCTGCAGTAAGATAATGTGTTGCTTTGTAGCATTGACTGCTTAGCAAATAATTAAATCTGTAGTAATTCTAAATTAATTCTAAATTGATAGCTCTAAAAAGTTAAGGTTTTCAGATACATCATACATTTGTCACAGGCTTTGAGAGTAATACAAATACTTGTCAGTTTGTAAAATGTTTATATTCTTTAAAGTCACCTACTGCAGACTTAGGGCCTTTAAAATAACATCCATTTCTTATGACTGAAAACCTATCTGATATGAATATTTAATGTAGGAAATTATATTTGATGTTTGGAATACATTATGAATACCCGATTATTTTAAGAAGAAAGTTTCAAGTGATGCTCAGGTTAACCTTGGAGAGTTGCTGTGATATGTGGAGAGTCAGGTGAAAGCCAGTCCTCTGGGGGATGTGAGATAGGAGCTCCTGCCTTGAGTTCAGTGTTTGCAGCTCACAGAAGACCTTGAACTTCTGGTGCAGAAACCATTGTCCAAATACAGCACCCAAAGAAAACTTCCTTTTTTTGGAAAGCCCCTTGTAAGGCAGCAGTAACGGTGAAAGAGGGAAATGCTCTTCTGCATGAAAACTTTTGCCTCAAGGAAATCCTCGTCAAAAGTATGTCTTCTACAGCTCAGCATTTTCTGCCTTATTTGGGCATTTTGTGTAGCATTATTTACATGTGTTCATGTAATTAATTTTACTGAATAAAGCTGACACATTTTCTCTTATTAGCTTTCTGATGCTGCTTTCCCTTCTTCCTCCCTATTCCACTAATAAAAAGAAATTAGTGTTCTTGGGATTCAGACCCTAAAGGATGAAGTCAGTGTCATATCCTTGCACATTATCATTATGTATGCCCATATATAGGTATAGATTTTTATTATGACTCAATCTTTCTGATGTTCTAGCATTGTCACTGAGGGCTTTTGCTTAAAAAGGAAATGAAAGTAAAGGTGAAAGTAGAAAGACAAAAGTTGGGCTTTGTCCTTTTATGCCTTACAAATAGGAAGAATGTATCTGGAAAATGACTGCCTTCTGAGGCCTCCCTCTGATACAACTAATCTTCTAAAATTGATGCTGATACTCACTTTTGTTCAAATCTGAGAATAAAACCTGTTCTAACAATGACCTGTGATCTGCTTCTGTTTTTCTCTGCTCTTTTCTCTGCCTCCTCCCCTTCACATAAAGCCTGCTTGTAGTGAAAAAAAAAAAAAAAAGTCAGTATGCTATACGCATCCAGTTTTGAAAAACGTGTAGCTATGTAAAAATGAGTTTGCTGTGAGCAAGCTTGCTCCAAGTTGCTCAATTTCTCCATTAGTGCCATGCCAGCAACTTAGTTGCAAGTCCCTGTGTTGCTGAGGGTCATACATTATTTTTTATCTTAGGTTTATGGGTTGGAAACATATGAATGATCTAGTGAATGCACACATATTATCTGTGACAAAATATGAATTGGACACAGATTAAGTGGAAATACATATACCTGAATTCTAGGCAGATTTTGTGCAAAAATGGGCTCCAAGTAGTGGTTGCCATTTATTTTGATTTCTTTGAAGTTTGGTTACATGGTTTTACAGCATTTCAGGTGACAAAGTTAGTTGGTGTTTAATGTAGTTGATGAAGGGATCAGCATTGTTCCTTCAGTATGTGTCCTCATCATGGCAAATAGACCAAGGAATAAACAATAAAGGCAACATGGCAACCATGCAATGGCTAAAAATACCCTCCAGTATAGTCCACAACTTGCACGTGTGTGCTGGTGAATAATTCCCTTTTACTGCATTAAGTCTAAACAATCTTCTATAAGTAAGCCAAACAATTAATGGAAAGCTTTGCATTTTAATGTACAGACAAGGCAGAAATGATGTTTTGTATTTAACAGAATTTAACACCACATGTTCCCCAAAAATTCTCCTCATTCAACGACAGGATGTCGTCCCTGTTTCTGTTAGAGCAGGGAGTCCTGAAGGAGGCCCATGAGTAAGGAGTGTGAGCATGGTGGCCTTGCAAAGCAAGTGTGTTGAAGCTTGTGGAGCTGTTTCGCTTTTCTCTCACTTACAGTTATGAATGCAGTGGCTACTCGAGCAACGCAGACAGACTGTGCAATTCCTTAATGGATCGGTGTAGGAGACAATACTTAGAGAACTCATGGTCTGTGAAATTGCTTGCTGTGAAGCCTGAGTACAAACGTTGAAGTGGTTGGGTGTCGGCTGGATGCATCCCTGGGAGGGGAAGATGAAATGCTGTAGTGCAGTATGCACGTTGAGGTAAGCTCCTACTCATAGCCTTACACAACACAAAAAAAACCACCCCAAAAACCATACAAACAAAACCAAACAGAAACACAAAATGTGTGTTTTGCATAGCTCAGACATAGCTGCCTTTGGTAGCAGCTGTTGAAGCAAGCAGCGCATGAGGAAGATGGGAAGGTGGTGGCAATGAATTCCAGGAGGATATTGCCTACGAGTGGAGCTAGGCATGTGAGAGCAGAGGATCATCTGTTTGGGAATAGATGCTTTTACGTTCCATAGCTTTGCATAAATAGTTTTGTTTCAGGAGTACCCATGCATGCTGTCAGCTCTGCAGGGAAGCAGAATTCAGGTAGAAAATTCAGCCAGATGTTAAGGTGAACAAAGGTGATGACCTTGAACACTTGTTTTTAGATCGATGTTTTGGCTTATTACTTAGTGTGTTTGGACAAACACACAGCATTTACCATCGTAGAATCTTCATTTCCCAACAGTTAAGATTTCTTATATGCCACAGTCCTGATGCAGGTAATGACAACCATGAAACAAATACTTTCTGTGCTGCAGAAATTGCTCTTACGTCTCAAGGTAGCTTTTTCCCAGGAAAAAGAAATTTCAAAATCAGGAGATGTGTCTTTCTCAGTCATTTGCCATGCAGCTGGTGCTACTCTTGCAGAAGGTAATACTGAATAACTGCAGATATGATCATAGCCCTGTCAATTTTCATCTGAAAAGGTGTCTTAAATTATTCTCAGCATTTTTTTTGGATCATAGTCTTATTCATTCTCACAGAATTTTTGTCTTCATGATACTGTCTCTAACTGGTCATAATATCTAAATGGTATTATATAGCTAAAAATTGAGGTCGGTGTAGTTTTGGGCCAGCAGTGTGCAAGAGAATTACAGTCTTTTTTTGTATTGTGCCCATTTTCATAGGAAGTTTATTTTTACCAAACTAAGGCACAACAATTGTAAGTGATTGAAGAAACCTAAATCCTTGTCAAAACTAGAAAATGTTCAGCAGATGGGTTTTTGAAGCCTGGTGTCTTCTCACTGGCAAGGACTGACATAGGATGCTTAGAACAGAGTTTGAAAACTCAGATTAGAGATTCAGAGACATCTCCTGCCTCTGTCAGCATTCAAAGTTTCAGATTCATGGAACCACAGGTTGCATCAGAATTACTCCAGCTATTCATGAGTTCTTCTTTGCTAATAAAATACTGGGGAAGATGACCTGCAAAGAACCAGTAAGGTTCTGTGCACATCCAGGATTACTCACTGGCATAGTAATCTGCTGCCCCTGCTATGAGCATTTTTTTTGGAAACTTCACCTTTTTTTATAACCTACTTTGTTATCATCCTCTTTGCATGCGAATTTTGCTGTACTACCTCAGTGGAAGCTCATCTTCCAAATCACGTTTTTTAAGAGGATTTATCTTTTCTTTAAAGACAAGGGCTTGGCTCATACAGTTATATCCCAAGTACTTTGTTCCCAGCTCTGCCTATTATTTGCTTTGATTTAAGACAAGACTATTTATCCATTGTGTGGAAGCAGAGGTAATATTTTTCTCTAGAGATGAGTTTAAAGTTTTTAATATTTAAAGATACTGCACTAGTAGGTCCACACTATATCATAATATTTTATTCATCAACTGGACAAGTGAGTGCAGCTTATAGTACAGTGAGATCATGAGGTATTGCTTGGGAGACAGCTTAAATTCAGCTCATGGTAAAAATTTGGTGCACAACTGAATATCTCTGGCATTTCAGAAATATATATCTGAAATATATTGATCTTCTTCCTTAAACAATAATTCATCAGGTTTTAAAAAATATTTTTAGTAGATGTAAGGACAAGTTCTTTACCTACTAGTGGTACATGCAAAGAACTCGACTCCTGTGTAATTGTGGTTAAATATTCTGTGAATTTTCCTATGAGTTGTCAACCCCCTTTTTTTCAGGCTTTTCTCACCATTCTTAAACTGTAAAAAGCCCTTTGGTTTCAGCAGCCTTTAGTGTCCACATTTGGCTGGTTACCCAATCTGGCATGCCAAAGTCAGTTTGCTGATTTTAGCTCTTCTAGAAATTGGTGAAAGAGCCAAGCTATATTTTTGCCTCAGAACATGTAAGGAAAATAGTGATCTTTTGCATTTTTTCCCAAGTTGAAGTACAGTGCAACAGGCTTGTTTTCATCATGTATTCTTCTGGTCTAAAGCACACACTAAAATGTGTGTGTGCTTGTTACGCAGAGAGAAAACTATTCCCATTAAGTGGTGTGACTGGCTATTTGCATGTGGGTGATGCTGAGAAAATGCTTCTAAAATTAACTGCTGAAATGTAACAAGGAAAACCACTGTTATGCCATAAGGTTCCTGTAGAAATCCATCCTCCCTGATCTGAAATGTGGAAGGAATGTTATTGCTCTATAACTGCTGCTGCTTCTATCTCACAGAGTGTTTCTCTTTTTTGATGAAAGCAGTTTTTTGAAGATTGTAAAAATATAGAATCAGAAAGGAAGGTCACTTGCTTGTGTGAATGTTTTTAAAGGGATATTTATCCTCTGTTGTGGTGTAAATTAACTGAAAAACAGCTGTGCTATAAGTAAATGGACGGCTGTGTCAAGAAATATTTTGTTCTCTGTGCATTATTCTAAATGATGTGTTCTATCCAATCCTATCCTGTCCTATTCTAGCCTGTTCTTTTTTTTTTAAAATTATTTTTTAATTATACTACATTCCTTAAAAGATAATAGTGGGTTTAAATGCAGCAAACAATGCGGTCAGGAATAAAGCAAAGCCACTGCTGAGCCAGTTTCTCTTTGCCAGCTCAGGGCTGAACTACTCTGAACTGAACAGCCTCTGTTCTCAAGTTCTCCGTGAACAAAACTGAGAAATGTTTTAATTGTTGACCCTCAGAGTGAAAAAGCTCGTCCATTAACTTATAGTGTCTCCTACTATACTGTGTTTATTGATTCACGGGGCCAGAAGTGCAGATAATAACGAGCTGACGTGCTTTAACAGCAAATTACTATAATAATCATGATCGTTTGATGGCGCCCCTTTCCCTTTCCATTCTCTTCTGCAGCATTGTCTCATCTTCTATGCTATTGCTGCATCATTGATCATCTGTCCTTTTTAATGTCTAATGCCAAGTTTTAATTCCTCATTAGATGATCAAAGAATTTTGCGTGTACCAGGACAGACCAGGTATTCATAGCGGTGTATTTGTAGTTCTTTGCGTCGAGTTCAATAGCAAAACAAAATACTTCCTGGATACCTCATTTTAGGAGTTGTTCTGTATCTTCAAAGTAGAGCAAATACTCTAAAAAATTTTGTCTAAGAAATGAAGAGTGGCGTGGACTGACTTGTACGTATGTTAAACCGCCTCTCTTTTATTTGCATCTTTGCTCCTGATTTTGGTTTTGGCAAGGTCAGAGCTCTGCAGGGAAAACTTCATAAATGCTCTACAAATCTTCAGTAAATTAGGCTGTAAGGAACTTCAAAGTAGCGTTCAATCTCATTATCTAGAAAAGGCATGGCTTGCTGCAGAATTTAATGGTGATTGTTGAATTAGATAATAGGTTTTATGCTGGTTACTGTAATCTCTGGTGATGCAGATGGATAAACTATTATTCAACATGCAGCTTATAGAGATAGTAGATAGATCAAACTTGGATGGGGAAGTGCTGAAGATATTTAAGGGGGAGAGGGGAAAGAAGCTGTTGATCAGTGAATACTTACATTTGATGCATTTAATCTTTCTCATAATGTACATGGTATTAAATGGATCTGGCAGGTTTTACTTTGGAGGTAAAATGTTTAAAGAGGAGAATGCCTAATTTATTTAAATATGAGGAGTCGAAACTTCTACTAACAGGATGTACAAATTCATGTGAACTAAATCCGTGAACACAAACACACTGTGGTGACAGGGAGTGACTGCTTTAGGTGACTAAGCCACATTAGAAAACTGCTATAATTATTATTATTTTTTTTTTTTTTTAATTTCTGTTAACTTTTGCCTCCTTACAACTGCTGATCAAACCAAGTTTTAAAGGTAGTATTTTCCTGGTGTGGACAAATGCTCCTTTGTCTGGATTTGAAGCCAAGGCATAGGAGTGTCCTCCTTATCAATAATATGAAAAAACACACAAATTTTTCTCTTCATGCCTTGACTTCTACAAGAAAAGATAAGGGAAAAAGCGTCTATAGATACAATAGGTTAAAGCACACCTCTAAGTTAATTGAAAAAGTGATTTACTCACACTTTCAAAAAAACATGACTTTCTGTATGTATAGCTTTTAGGCAAAGCTTGATGTGTGTTTTTGGGAACTGAACATCAGTGTCACGATAGGCAAATGAAGAATTTAATTCAGAGAGTAAAAAATTAATTTGAATTATCGGATTTCTGGCTGATTTTTCCAGCATTATGCAATAGGTTTTTCTGAAGCTCTGCAGTGAAGAGAATGAAACCAGCATGTCCTGTTCAAGTATGACCATTCATTACTTCTGGTGCTTGTGGTTGAGGTCAGGCTCTGAAACCTGTAGATGGCCATTGTGTGCCCACGGAGATGGATATTAAAGCCATGCAGAGGTGAAATATGTTCCATCACCTGCTGGGCTCTAGTGAAACCTCACGAGCACAATATGGATTATGTTTCTAGTGCTGTGTCTAGCGTGATTATGAATTGATTTATCATGCGCCTGTGTCACTTCTTGGTTTCAATATATCACTCCAGATATAAAGATGGTCTGATATGATTTCTGGATCAATCTTTTTGCAGTTATTTTATTGGCTTTTGAGTTATGCAGTGTACCAGAGATGATCTTCATTTTCCATGCATTACTGCAAAAGAAGATAATATTTTAGGACAGCTGAACTACCTGTAAATTCCTTGATTGAAGATGTAAAGTAGTTTTGCAGACAGCAGAGAGAAAGTTCTACCAATGGAAGTATTTACATTCTGATTCCTTCTTTTAAAGACTTATGCTATAAGGCTGCAATTGTCTGTGCTTGGTCTCTGCCCAAAAGAGTGAGGGCTTTGTTGGTGTGAGGGGGGTTTTTATCTACTTCTCTTTTTAAACACAAGCCAAAATGCTTGTCACTATACAGAAACATGAGAAAATTTAGCAATTGAATTGTCCCTGCTGTCATCATGCAGAATTAGAAAAATTGTGAAAAGACTAAATAAAAAAGGGTGAAATCTAGAATTTGGGGTTGAAAAACCCTTCCCTGGGAGAATAATGGTATATTAATTATGTTCAGCAGTGGGAAAATGTTCATTTTTATGTTGACTCATACAGCTGGTTTTAACCTGACCCGTCAATGTTCTTCATGAAATCTGGCATGTACACATTCTTGAATATCATCCTCTGTGAGATGTTGCAGATGTTTTGTGATGTATTTACTCCTGGCCATTTTTTTTTTAATGTGTATACACGGTGTTTTTCCTAGACCAGGGGAAAGAAAAACTGAAATGAAAACTTTGGCTATGTGCAGTCACCTACTGTGTGTCTAGTTTTCCACATGTTCTGTTCAGGATTGTGCTCAGGGGCATTTAGAAATGTTCTTCTTTGTGGTCCTGAGCCAGCAGGGTTTCTTCGGTAGGGGTGGTCCTTGAAGATCAGGGTAGAAGGTGAGCTCTGAAACACCTCTGCTCCTGCAGAGTCTAAAGAAAGGGACTGTCTGGGGAGATTTGAATAACCCCTTTAGGACTGGAAAACATTGAGTCTGAAGATTGCCTCTAGTATGACAGGCTTCTGGAGCTTTTCAAAATGTCCAAAACGTTTACAGGTTTTTACAGTTAGTTCACTAAGGGCAACTACCTTCTGATTTCCTCAGTAATTTGCCTAATGGACAAAATTGAGACTGAAAAATATCCAAAAGAAGATCAAAACACAATTTGCATTAGCACAGTGTGTGTTTTCCTAACTCAAAGCTTTGATTTTGGCGGAGGTCTGGGACATTGTTTGCTTTGATTCTGCAGTTTGAGCTCAGTTTGAGAAAAATTAATTAATGACTAAATGTTTGAGAGAATTTTGACTTAAAGCATCTTAGGAAGCCAAGGGGTCATAAATGATACTTGCCTTGTTTCTTCAAGCTATTTGCAAAACTTTTTAAAAGATAGATGTAGTTTAAATCTACATGATACTATTCTTGTTCTCAAAATAATAATTTCTATTTATAGTACTAGCGTGCAATTGTTACACTGTAACACTGTGCTCTGGTTAGAATTTATTAAATGTTTTTAATTGGAAGAACTTGTAGCATTTAACAAAGAATTAGTAATTCCTGCAACTGCCCTCCTAAAGAGAGTATTCATAGCCCCATTTTTCATATAAAAGACTTTGAGGCATTTGCCCTGGGTTACAGACAAACCAGTGGCAGAATGAAAGTGTAATCTCTGAGAACCGAAATCAGTTGAACACAGGCAAATGTTTTTCACTGCATGGGAATTCCTTTATTTGAGCAAGGGGAATAAGGACAGATGGGTAATTTTTATGACTGAGTGCTTATAGAGTTATGTACTAATTTTCTTTAAGTCTTTCTCGTAGCTTTTTCTTGCATTTTTTTTTGGAAGAGTAGAAGTCATATTTGTAAGAGTGCTAAATAAGAATACTTGTCTCTAATATGGTATTTTCACTATGGTATTACAAAAAATAGAAGTACATGCAGTGCTTTTGTGAGCATTTGAATTGTAGATCAGTTTTTAACTGTTCAGTTGCAGTGGTATCAAGCACTACCAAACAGGGCTCACACAAGTGATATGGAAATATAGAACAATGAAATTTTTGCATCTGTGAGGAGACTGAAATCATTAGACTGTGTAGAATAAACCATATTTGAACAGATATCAGCCATATGAGAATAGACACTTTTAATTGTCAAGCTTATTCCTTGAATATAAAAATTCTTTATTTACATAACAAAAATTATGCTATTATAGCACTTTTTTCTATGAGAAAATATCTATATTTAGAGATATAAAAATATGAAAGTTTAAATTAATGTTATGATTTTAGTAATTAAAATTCTGTTGTAAATCAAGTGTATTTTGATGTCTTTATATCAGTTTCTTAAATAACAGCTTGTAAATTAAGCTTCATATCAGAAGAAATTAAATTCTATATTAAAAAGGAAATAGCTGTAATGAAGAGATTATGTGTCTGAAGTTTCCTTTTTCATTTAATACAGCCATCTTATTCTCAATTTTTTACTCCAATAAAAAGATGATTGTAATCTTTCCCATGGTCTGTGCTGTATTAAAATAATATTAATGGCTTTTTGCATTTTGGAAGATAACCCCTCTGATTGTAGTATCTTCTGCCTTCACTGTTGAAGGAAGGGAGTCTGATGCTGTATTGGTTTCTAACATAAATTGTTCACAAGTTCACTGCATTACAATTTATAGTGATGTAGCAGGAAACAATGACTATCTTACAGCCCCTGTGGAGAAAACAGCCTACTCTGCTCTTCAGGTCCTCAGACCTGTGCTAGTATTAATATTTTTTCTGCTGTTAGTGATTTTGGAAAAATTCTATTACTTTGCACTACTGTGATGCTTTGTAAAAGAAAAAATACTGAATTTTAAAAACAAATGTAATAATAAAAATACACTTAGTGATGACTTTGGTCTTTTTATGTGGGGGTGGGCACCTTACTGAAACAAATCAAACATACCATATGTGGTTCTGAGCTGACTTGAGCTGATGAGAAATGAGCTGTTGGTATTAGGATTTTCAAAATCAATATTCAGTCTGCATTGCTGTATGAAATTTTATAGATTGAATGTATTCTGAGTAAAGCTGTCAGAACTACTTCAGGAGAAATTATTGTTACTAGTTGCAAGTCATGCTGTTGTCATGACAAAATCCAAACATTCAGTTGAGCGCACCTGTCCTCCTGACCACTGACCTTTGTATATCAAGAGACTGTTGTACATTTGTGGCCCATGTCTGAATGGCAGCTGTTCTTTAATGGGGGCGGGGGGGGGTGGGGAATAAAAAAAAAAAATTATGTAGAGGTGTAGAGGTTTACCTGGGAAGAAAATTCAACTATTTAAGAGCAAGAGCAACAGATGAAGACTGTGGCTAAGCAGAAGAAGAGAATGTAAAGGGGCGAATTTTTCAACAGTGCAGTTATACTGTCAAGTAACCAAATTACTTTGTCTTGTTGATATAAGTTGAACTTCAAGCAGCACATAGTTACTAGGGGACCAATGATGCAGTTAGTCCAGTGTATAACATCTGAGTACCAAATGCTTAAAGGAAAGTGCAGAACGGGTTGAGCGATTTCTTTGGTATGTGAACTGGTTGAGACACTGAAGAATTGGGTTCAATAAGGTTCTCAAAATGTGATGGAAAACTTGCCAGTAACTCTAGAAATTCCTATTTCTCTAAATATCATTCCATGAGCTAAATATCATTCTTCCCTACTTGATTACTTTATGATGTGACAGAGAAATCCATGCATCAGTTGCTCAAGAAAGATTGTTTTGCTTGATCAGGTTTGGTTTGATGCATTCTTTGTTTCATTCAGAATACCTTTGTCATGGTATTGCATTAAATAAAAAAGTGTTACATCAGCCCCCGGTAGCACGTGCTTTCGTTACACAGCATGCTTATCATGTTTCCTCAAATTTTATCTTTGTAAAATACTCTTTCAGCCTTTTAAATCACTCTTTTTGAGGGAATACTGGTATCACTTTATATATTTCTGTCCCCAAACCCCTTTTAGCTCTTTAATAAATGGATTTAGCCCTTTGGATTAAGCATAAAGCAGACTTATTCGGCTAGAAATGGATTTAAACTTGTACTTTTATGTCTTGCTGAACCTTGGCCTAAAAGAATACATTGGTTAATTCTGAAGTCTTTCTTATTAGGATGCAGACACTGGTGAATGGATATTAATTCCTTATTAGCTATTTTTGGATTAGGTTAATAAAATTACTGAGCATTTAATGAAAGACTATTTTAAATATTTTTACTCTTGTGCACTGCTATATACATGTGTGAAGATTTTTTCAGATCCTTAGTTTTCCTTTGCTCCATAATGGATCTACACCACATTTCAGGAACACACTTGCATTTACTGTAGAACCCAAATAACACAGTGCTAAATTTTGGCATATAAAGGGTTCACCAGAATAAATCCTCCACTTAATCAAAGGCTAGAAAATAAACCTTGACTGACCTTTAACTTTCATGTCATAATCGTGACTATATAGTATAGAACACCATATAGGATTTCAGGTGAAATCACTGAATTTATTTTAAAACAGTTATAGGACATTGGAACAAATCTGTTCCCTTTGATTCCAGCAAGCCACATGCTGTAACAGCTTTGTTAATCTTCCAATATATGTAAGGCACACCACAGTTTAAATCTTTGTGAGGGATAGGTACACATACACAAACAATAAAATGATTGTATGAATTAGGTGAAAAAATTTTATACCATGGATTTGTTAGGATTAACTTCTTTCAAGGCCTGAGCTGTGGGAGTGCAGTGGGAAATGTAATATGGTTTGGCGGATGAGTCTCCTCCTCTCCCCCACCCCCTGCCCTTTTTCTTCAGTTTCCAGCCCGAAACCTGAAGCTTTCCCAAATCCACATCCAATCCACAGGGATAAGTTGCTGGAAGTCAGTTTAGCCTTCCAGTGAAATGTGGCTGGTCTGGGGCGCTGACATCTGTGGCCATGACCTTCCTGTGAACCCTCCAGCAAGTCTATCGTCGTTTTCCTGCATTTCACTCAATATACGGGGCAAGGATTCACTAATTGCGTTTATGGGGCTATGCTACCTTTAAAACATTGCTTTTACAATGTCCTTTCCCCTCAGTCACTGTTTTTTTGACTTTTCTGCAGTATCTGGAGAGGATCAAACTGATAGTTGCAAACAGACTAAGAGATTTGAAGTCCAAATATTTGGAATATTGTTCAGCTATAATGTTGAGAATAAGTATATTATTGAGTAATATTAAAGACAACAGGAGTGCTAATGATGTCACGCCTGAAAAAATGATTATTCCATCAGAACGTTTAATTTCCAAAAAAAATTAAATTATGTGTAATTTCCAGATTTGTAATAAAATAATTTTTGTCTGCACTTTCTCATTATTGACTAATTTGCTTCAGGTTTTTTTTGTATGAAAGGGGCTTTGTCATTGAGTGAGGAGTCATAATATAGTCAAGTTTTACACATTTTATTGTCTCAACTTCAGCTCCAAGAATTACATGTGTACTTGGGAAATGAATTCACAGTACCACAGAGGCTGGCAAGCTTCCAGATTTTAATTGCTTACCAGTGAGGCTCAGGGCAGACTGTTCTTCCTAGGGTGGGAAAATGAAAAAGAAACAAACCTCAGTTGTGCTAAAGAAAATGGAAATTATCTTCTTGAGAAGAGTACTCACTGATATGTGAAAAAAGAACTGCATTGAAGTTATCATTGCTTATTGAGCTCTGTGGCTGAGTTAACAAAATTGGAAAACTAAGGAAAGCTGGAGCTGTTGTGGTATTTAGCCAGGTCCAACTTTTTTTCAGCTCATTTGTAGCAAAAAAAAGAGGTACCCTGAGCATGTCTGCTGCTATGAAAAGGTATTGCATGAGGAGGTCTAGTGATGAGATCCTGTTACTGAAAGCCAACAAATCTGGATTCCCATCTCTGCCTCCACAAGAGGCTCCACTCAAGAGATTATTTCTCATGCGCTCCGTCTGGCAGGGAATAGCTTTTCACCTTTTGCCTAATGATCTTTCTTTTTCAAATAAACATTTTCCATTGTATAACTTCATGTCATTGCTTTCATATATCCATCTTGTACGTGTGCAACCGTCATGATGCCAAAAAGCTAGTGAGAATAACGGAGTGAAGGAGGGATGAAGGGTAAATATCTGAAGTAAAATAGTAACTATAAGTGTAAAAAGATCTTTGCAATTCATAGCTATCAAGCTGGCTAGATATTATTGATAGACATTATCTATTTAATACAGCTTCATAAGGCACTTTGAGAAAGAGAATGATGTGTTTCACTTGTTGACACTAGTGCAGCAGCTATATAAGACTGCAAAAGGGGAAAAAGAAAGAAAGAGGACACTGTTGGATAGGCTCAAGCCTGTGTTCTGGTAGGCAGACTGATTCTGATGTGAAGTGAGTTTTGTGTTCGTTACAAAATGGGTAGAGAACTGATGGAGCTTTACTGGGAAGAATCTTTATTGCACTGTGCACGAATAGATGAAAAATAACGTGCTTGAATTTGGATATGAGCAGCTTGGGATACCATGGAGGAGGTGAGGTGGGGGAACCAACAGCTGTGGGCAAGCCTGGTGCCTGGATTGGTGTGGCTGTGCAGGTGCGTGTCTTTGTTCCAGTATTGTCTACTTGGGGCATGGACAGCCTGGCATCTGATTGTCTCCTAGTGGGACTTTGAGTTTCAACTTTGTTGCCTCTCCTGAGCTTTCCTCTCATAACTATCAATTGGCTTATGCTAAAATTTGAGCAACCCTTGTATTTTTTCATTGTTCTTTCCATTGCCGGCCTGGTAAATGACAGGAATGTCGGTTCAGTTTAGCTGCAGGAAAGACATTTCCATGCAGTACAGCATGGACTCCCAAATATATTCACCAAGCAAGAGGAAACTGCTTACATGACTTAAGATCTCTTAATCTGTCAACAATTACATGCTCCAATAGATCTTGTTTAATCTCAAGATACTAATAATATGCATGCTAGAAAGAGTTCTAGTTATATTTGTCAGAGCTGAAACTTTTTAAGCCTAGCTATTCATTCACTAATGTTCACACTCACCAATGTTCATGCTCGTTAAATGTAACACTCATTAAAAATATATAATCCATATTCATCATTTTAGTTATCCATCACTAAATCAGATTAATAGATCACCATGCAATTTTACATTCTTTTTACAACTTAATGGAAATGATCCATTATTCAAATATTGAGCATTGCCCATCTGCACTCTTTGTATTTTTTTTCCTCCAGTTGAGTCACCCATTAATGAGTGATAAAATGCGAAAGGTTGACAAATGAGTTTGGATATCTTCAAGTTGTTGTTGCCAAGACCTCTTGAAGGATTTGGTCAGCCTTCTGAGTCATTACTCTCTGCTTCTGGCTTCTTGTGCATCCTCAGGTGGGGAGCTCCTGTTTTGGCAATGCCTCTGAAAGATTGCATCTCTGATTGGATTAATGGATTCCCTGATTATATTTGATGTAGTCCATTTTTTATAAATGGACTCATGTCTTCGTAGCTTCTTTCCCATGAAAGGAGGTCTATTTTAATCAGAACACTTATATAAAAAGGGATTTTTTTTTTTTTTTTGCAAATATTGCATTTGTTTTGCCAGTACTGCCATCTAAATATGTGTATCATTGACATTTTAAAATTCTGTGTATCTGGGGTAGGCAGGATATTTTGTGCCTTTTTATTCCAGTCTGTGGTTTCTAAGTGCACTAAGGAGGCAAAAGATAATGACATCATGTTTAATTTCAATATTAATCACGACAATAACTAACTACAAGCACATCCCTCACTGATTTGTTTCATCTGGATTTAGCTCAAGCAAAGCCTTCACTTTAAGGGATGTCTCCCTCAGGATTTCCCTACCTGTCTCTGTTATTAATTCTAATTGGTTTTGTCTTGAGCAACACTTCCAGAGGAGGTGGTTGCTGAAAACCAGTATGCAGCAGTTGGTCCTGAGACTACAGCCTCTGTCTCTCAGACCTGTCACCATGAGGCCTGTGAATAGGGTCTGAAAGCTTCTCAAAGTGTTAGCAGCTTCTCAGCCACTCCCAGTGCTAAATGATGCAATTGCAGGAGAAACTTGGCAATACGTTCTCCTCTTCAAAGCCAGCAGTCAACTAGCAGATACACAGTGTGCCTCAGTTTCTGGACAGTTCATGTCACTCAGTACGCAGAGATGAGTGATACTAACCAGGCTTAAGAGTTGCAGGAGAATTGCTGAGGGAGAGGGGTGAAAAAGGGGTGGAGGAGCTGGTTTTGGTCATTGCAGAAAAAAAAAATTACTTTCCAGCACCTGTGAAAGATTGTACAGCTCATGATGAGTTTTCTCTCTGGAATGTTTTTTATGTTTCTAAGTAATTCCTTTGGACGGGGACTGATAGGTAGAACACATGATATATTCTTTTTTAAAACATACAGTTCAGTAAATCCAGCACATTACTTTTTGTCTTCCTTTATCCCTAATTTTTCCTCTGTAATTAATTCCTTTTGAACTTACCGAAGAGCTGCTTGTTGAGGCTGCAGTTTGTAGGGATGCTGGGCAGGTGATGTACTGGGGAAACAGTGGGAAACACCTCTTGTTTCTGGCCTTCCCTGACTCAGCCAGTGCCCAGGAGTGCTCCCAGAAGCAGTGTGGTGCCCTCTTGAACCTGTTTCCCACTGGGCTGGTGGCCTTGAAAGGCTGTGCACTGAGCCAGGTCTTTTTTGAACCTGTTCTTTTCCTCACAGCTTTCCTTTTTCTTTCTTACCTTGTTTTCCATGTCTGTTCTCTGCCTTTTCTCCTGAGCTGCCTCCTGAGGTCTGCTGTTAAGGGAAGTGGGTGCAAGCTGGGCTTGCTCTCTGTGAAGTGTTTTCAGAGAGGAACCTTGTAAGGGGCTGAAAGGTGAGAATTGTTTTCTTTTTCCTCAGTAAACACTTGAAAGAAACCAGCTTTGGCAATGAAATAAACCTTCAGAAGAGATACTAGACGTAAAAGTGAAATTTTTTCACAGTGTAGAAAACATACCGTGCAATGTATGTTTTAATTAAAGGAAAACAATCAAAGAAACCTGTGGAGGCTGTAGTTTTTGTGATTTGATGATAAGAGCTTTATGAATTGCTGAGAGAAGTGTTGCCATGCTGTGAAATCATCAGATTCTACTATGCTTGCCCTATATCTTTAAGGCAAAACAAATTCCACTTTATGTGTTTATCTAAATCTTCCTTGCTGCTGCTGTAAGCTTCTTCACAAACCAACACTGGATCTGAGTTACTGATCACTCAAGAGATAGGTACTTCAATAAAATAAAGAAAACAATGGTAAATCCTGTATTAATGCTTTAAACATTCAACAGATGTGTTCCATATACATCCTTTCCTAATCATGCATTTCACAGCAGGTTTTTGTTTGCATGTAGGTCCACAGATGCAGTTTATTCACATGTTGTACAACATTAGATTTCACCTGTATATTTCCAGCTCAGGAAAAGTGTCCACATAACCTGCACAGAGAGGATGTGGGCTTTGTCCCACAGCTAAAACGTGATGCACCAAGTTGTACTGACCTTTCTAAGTATTTGGAGAGGCTTTTAGCTTATGAACATTGTCTTCTAATGTTCAGTGATTTGCTAAGATTAGTATTTGCATTTCCTGTTCTCATCTGTCTGCCTGCTCTGCCTTTGTATTTCCTTCCCAGATATACTTTTTCTGTATGTCTTTGTGTCTTTTTCTGTCTATAGAGCATTTCAGGGACACTCCTCCACTGAGATCCCCCAACGTCAGAAATTAAACAAAGCAACAGAAAAAAGAGCCCAGCTTAGTGCATCTTTCTACATTTCACTGTTTAGCCCATGTGTTTTGTTGGGGCTGTGTGCTTTGTTCATACAGTAGAGAAACTTGGAGAGCATAAAGGCTGAAAAGGACCACTGGAGAAAGCAGCTTGTTAAAGGGGTTGCTATCACATGCAAACACAGCATGTTGGACCAAAAAAACCGCAAAAAACCAAAAAAACCCCACCAACCAAACAAAAAATAACTTCTAGAAAAGAAAGTTGGGGAGTGGTGGGTGGTTTTTTTTGTTTGTTTTGTTTTGGTTTTGTTTTTTGTTTTTTTTTAAGTATAGTGTAAATGGCAGTAGGGGGTCTTCAGGAGGGATGTGAGCAATGAGAAATCTGTAGATGAATCATTTGCTTAACAGAGCTTCTCATGTGTAAAAGGGGCATTGGAAGAAGGGGTGGGAAGTCACACTATCAGTGGAGGAAAGAGGCAGGGGAGCAACTTCGTGAGAGATCAGCACAGTTTTGTGGACTTTGTGCTTCAAGTTCAATGGAGCTTCAAACTGGAACAAAGCATTTTGGATGACAATCTGGCCTTTTCAAAAGATGAAGGGGTTGTATCCTCCTTAAATATTTAAAGAACACAGGGCGCACTTTGAAAAGACTAAAGCATCAAACTAGGCAATTAAGAGAGAGAAGATTCTGCTGAGACCTTGTTTCTGAAGAGGTAAAAAAGCAGTCCAAATGCTTAGTACACAGAAGACAGCAGACAGTAATTGCTTAAGTAATTGTGTGCTTTACTGTATAAAAAAAAATGAAGTGTACAATGCAAAAAAGGCCAGTGTTCCCAATCTGCTATTGAGAACCTGAGCACAACTGTGTGTGTTTGCAGTAGATATCCATGCACTTGCGTGGGAGTATGTAGTACCCTTCTGTACTGCTGGAATTAAGAGCCTTCCAGCATCATCCATCCCTGGAAGATTTCAAGGCTAGGTTGGATGGGGCTTTGAGCAGCCTGGTGGAGTGGAGGATGTCCCTTCCCAGGACTGGGGGTTTGGAACTGGGTGTTCTTTAAGGACCCTTCTAACCAATGCCATTCTATAAATTTGTGGTCCTTCTACTTGGATAAAGTTCTTTCATTCAGCCTCTGCCCATCCTGTAGTTGAGAACTGATGGAATATCCCTGGATACAGATCTTTTCATAGGCATTTAAAAAATCATGGATTTTTCATGGCTGAAAATCTCTCCAAAGGAGTTAACTGTAAGATTTATCAATTAGCAAGAACCCCACCACCCCCAGTCTCTGCTGCCACAAGGAATTTAATCCTGAATTAGGGGAATCTTTGATATGGCTAGTAGTACCTGTAATGTGCTTTAGAGAAGCATAAATGGCAAAGTCATAGGTCATTCCATAGTGGATATTCACAATTGAAAGAATTCCAGGAAAATAATTGGCTTCAGAAGACTTTTGATTTGTGATAATTATTCACAGCACAATTTCTCTAGCCTGTCTTGATCTTACACTTTAATCTCTTCAATTTGTCTGGCTTTCATTGGTTTTATTTGTAAGTTCATTAAAATTAATCTTTCTGAAAAAGAAATCTGACTTTGAATATAATGTTTCTTGTGCAATGAACGTGGGCATTTTGCTTTGTTGCATGCATATGTATTTTATGGAGCTGCATATGAAAGGGTGGTCATGTGGGTTAGATGAACGTGCAATCAGTTGTCTTTGAGTATAATATGTTACACATCTTCTGTTCTAGAGGACAGAGCATCTGCATGGGCATGCGCCACACAGCAGCACTGCCTTCACACTGCTGTATGTTTTTTGAGAAAGATAAAAACACCACTATGAATTGTTGTTGTGCATTAATGGCTTGAAATTATTTGTAAGTGGACAGCAAGTGCAAGGCTTGGGTTATTGTGGTTGTGCGCCGGGCTGGGTTTCTTAGTCCTCATTATGTCCAGCACATATCTTAGGCTGGAGTTGCACAGACAATTTAATGATCAGAAACTCCTCTGGTACAGGGGCAGCTCCTTTCCCTGTCCTCCCCCAGGCAGAGGCCACCCATCCCCGTGTCAGGGATCGATGTTGGTGTGGCTGCAGGGAGAGTGGGCAGGGCATGGGCTGGCTGATAGCTTTGGGCACAGGAGGAGGTGGCAGCCAGGTGTTTAGCAGAACTTTCTTGCTCTGACTCACTCCTCTTGCCCAGGGTTTTGGTAGGAATGTGGGAGCCACGGCCGGCAGCAGTGGGGCAGGGCTAAGGACAGCCTGTGCCCCTACTGAAGGCATCAGCAAGCTGTGTTGCAGAGAAGTAGGACAGCAGTGCTGTTTGTCAAAGGCAGCTGGAAGGGTGAAGAACAGCAGCATGTTTAGGACAGCATCAATGCTAACCAAGTTAGGTACTCATTAAGATTGGTGTGTCATTTGCTACCGTGGTATTTTAATGTATTGGTTGACAGAAAAAAAAGGTGAAATAATGCTTTAGCAAATTTGATAATCTCATTCCTACATCATCTCTGTTGCATTTGGCTGTAAAGTGGCACAGGATCCCCTCTGATTTGGGTCTCTGTTTTGTAACTATTTGTTTGAATTTGATGTGCTTGCGTTTGATCTCTTTAGAAATATTTCTGTACCCCTCAGCAGATACCTTCTTGATCAGGTAATAGTGTTTCATCTGAGCTTTTTTCAAAATTATGATGATGCTCTGTTAGTTCCTATTCCAGAAGGAGTATCACTTTGCTTTAGCCTTTATGAAATTGTTACTTGGATTTTGTCCTCTGTATAGATTTTAAACAGGCTTCACAACTCAGCTGAATTTGCATAGACCTCTATTGTGAAAAAATAATGAGCCTGAATAAATATTTCTTAATTAGCTGTGCCTAGTCTTTGCTGATAAAAGTCTGAAATGAATCTAGTCAAGGTTGCTATAGTGCTTGAGATACTCATTAGGTATTTCTGCCCACAAGACTGTTCCAGATGCTCCCTTGGGTTTTACTGCTGCTGTTTGGAAGGATTGGTAGCAGATGGGAGGAGTTTGGGGAGTAAGTCCTCAAAATAGAGATCTCCAGTTTTACAGTTGGCCAGTTTGGACCAGAAGCCAGTGAAAATAGAATTTAAGTGACATTTAAAACTGAGCTGAGGTTTGAGACCTTTTCCCAGAAGCTGTTCATCAATTTTTGCTGATAAATAGCGCTTGAAGCTTTACATGTAGAATGTAGCACATACTTTCCTCCTCTTCCTGAAGTTAGTGTCAAAATTTGTAGCATTGAGAGGCTGAGGAGGAAACCCAAACCTTAAATCCTCTAGAATTAGTCCAGTATCTAACTCAGTATTAATTCTTGGTAACTGCAAATACCCCCATAGTCATATGGGACCACAGATTAATCCTAACATCTATTTAAATTTAGATTTTGATTTGATTGCTTAGTCTGTATCTGGAACACCGCAGATTATTCCCAGTATTTTGCTCTAGCAAGAGAAGAATTATTAACTTTTTCAGAGGTTTGGCTTAACTCTTAACTTTTTAGCTTCCAAAATCTTAGTGAGCTTAAGGATTAGAAAAAAGGCATGCAACCATCAGGAAGTGAAATACTTTGTTACAAAATATCATTATCAGTGCAGTCATCAGCATATTTCAGATGTAGTGTTTAGTAAATATTTAACTTCAGTCATACTTGCTTTGCCATCTGCTTTCATGGACAAACTTTTAAGCTAGTATATTCACAAACTTGAGGAGTTTTAATTTTTTTTGGTTTTGTGTAAATATATGTCAAACTAGAGATTGCTTTAGAAGATGACAGTAGCCTCTGCCTGGACAGCTAAACCTGCTTTGTGTGTGACTGTGTTTACAGCATTTCCTTCTAGTGGCATGCATGAAAAAAAAGATAGATACTGGAAACTCTTGACTATCCATACATTAATTTTGATGACACTTTGGCCTTTAGGTAGTGGGTGGTGGAAGAATGGTGGCTGTTACGTTTCTGGTCAACGGCTTTGTCTCAAACACATTGCACGTGAATTGCCTCTCACCATGTGTCCCAGCCCATCCAGCCAATATCATCTCCTTCCAAATGGGCTGAGATTGGGCAGAGATCCTCTTCACAGTTTGCAATGAAAAAAACTAATGAAATACTCCATTGATCATTTACTTTGTCCTTCATTCCCACTGCAATGAAGACTGAGAGGCAACATTAGCCCATCTGAAAGGCTTAAACATTTAAGATTGATCTTGAATAGGATAAGACCATCAGTGATATGATGCAGGATTACTAAAGGCTTAAATAAATAAATCATGTCTTATAGTTGTGTTAACATAACAACCAATCATAGATGTTACTTCTAGGTATTGTATTTAAATTTTGTTATTGAAATGCCTCACTGCTGGGAGTTTTGTGTACTTGCTGAGAAGCTTGGTAGGGCTGCTTATTTTGGCTATTCAGGATTTTTTTTCACTACTTATAATGAATTTTAATAGTGCTAAGTGAGGCAGGAATTACTTCTTAATACCTGTGAAATAAAAACACTGCTGCGTTGTTTGGAGTTTTCTCAGTCAGTGTTAGTAGCAGTCTTCTCTTTATGCCAGATGATCCCAGATTGAAATCCCATTTAGACTCATGGAGATCAATTGTCTCAACATCTTTACATGGAGTCTGGTGTTTTGCATGGGATGTTGAGCCATATCCATGCTTCAAGTGCAAATTCTGAAATTACAGGCATGAAATATGGAAACTTTAGGGGAATTTAGAGTACAGTGTAACTTTTTTGTTTTTTTTTTTTCTCTTTTGTTATAGTCCTTTTACAAACCTTAAAATTAGGAGAGAGCACCTACAGAAACAAGCATTGGTATTCAAAGGGCTTTGCATTATAGGTGTCTCCATTAAGTAAATAAATGTAGGAGTCATAGCAAAGTAATTTCTTGTTTAGCTGTATAAAACACCAGTGATTTGTGTTTATTGAATTTTAAAACAGCACAAAAAAGTTAGAGCAAAATTTAGGAAATAGCTATGCCGTTCTTGTTCACTGTTACAAAAAGTTGAGCGATGCATACAAATAGCACTAATTAATTTTTCAGTAGGGAACCAACACTTTGTGCATACTGATTTTTCCAGTGCTGGCATGAAATTGGTTACCCTATTGCGATACTGGGAACAAGCAGCGCTGCTGCAGGGGATTGTGTGCGTAGAAAGGTGCTGTGCAATGAGCGCTGCTTGGATCCACGGTCTCATTGACTGAAAGCATTACAAGTGGGAAAATGCATCATTCTAGTTTTACCAGTTACTTACTTTGCAAGTGTATGAAATTGAAATGCCATTTTCTGATTTTTTACTTTAGGTAAATTAGGCAATGATCAGTCTGTAATGAATGGAAGGATTACTGTGGGGCTTGAGTCAGGGTTGATGGCAAGCTCTAAGCAGCACTAGTCTTTAAACGAGCTGAACTTATCCTTGTCAAGCCATATTTGTCAGTAAAGCAGGTTTAATGTGAGATTTTTAATAACAATAAGACTTTGTGGATTTGTAGAACGTTGTTTAAAGATCTGTGGAATTCTTTTGTTTTATTAATGAACAAGGCCAAATATATATTTTTTTCTTTTACCAGGTTGCAATATTCCAGATAATAAGCTTTTAAAAAATCTGAAAAGCTGCAGATGTTAATGTTATTTCTTTGCATTCACCTTTTTCACATGCAGTGAAAAGAAACATTTGTGAAATTTCTGTACAGGAGAAAGCTGAATGGAGAGAATAGAAATAGGGAAAGTAAATTTTCTGGAATGTTTTTACAACAGAAAAATGTGTTAGAATAATAAATGAGTCATGATAGCTAAAACTTCAGGTCCTTGAAGCAATGCCTCTGCATATCCATATGGTCTTAGCCCATTTCAGCTTTGGATGAGAAGTAAAGAAGGTGGAGTGTTGCAGTCCAGGGCATTCCTTTGGTTGCCCTGGAGGGTCAGGGACCTGGGCAGGGGGGTCTGGGACCCCATCCCAGATCTCAGAGAGACACTGGCTTTGATTTCAGTCCATGGGAAAAACTTCCTACACTGAGAGAAGGTTTACAGGCCACAAGAATGTGAAAAAATAGTAGTTTAGCTTATCACAGGGTGAGAAAATAGTAATTTTAGGTTCCTAGCATTGAAGTGAATGGGGACAAGATGGAGAATCTGGGGTGTTGTCTCCTTCTTCTTCTCCTTCCCTCACTCCATTGCTGCATTGACGTGGCACAAAGTAGTTAGTGAGGATTGGGTCAAAGTAAAGATGACCTTTTTAGTAATAGTGATAGACATTGGTAAGGGATAGTAAATAAGAAATACGTAGTAATTAGTATAAAAGATAAGGGCAACCCAGCTCGGGGGGAGACGTGAGGAATCCATGCAGCTGCGAACATCTTGTCGGACTCCGAGAAAATTGTAAGATAAGAAACAATAAACGAAGTATGCAACATTGAAAAATCTAAACCTGAGAACTCCGTCTCTTCCTTCGGCTTAGCTCGGAGCTGTGCAGGGGAGCAAAGGACCCTGAAACCACCTGAGTGTCAGGGAAAGTCCCCGACAGTGGAGAAGCACTGTTAGTGTCAGAGTATAAACTGTTGGTGCAGGGCTTCTCATGGTCACAGTCACTTTGCACTTCCCTTTGATATGGCTCTACATACCTTTCTTAGGGCAGAAGTACAGTCTGCAGAATCAACAGATGAGGCTCTTGCCTTTCACCAAAGAAAATATTTCAGTAGCTCTTGTACTGAAAAAATAGAACTAATTTAGAGTGGGTATGTTTGTGGCTTTATGAATTGACCATATCATGCTTACGTCTTTGCGAAATGTCTAAATTACAGTCCATGGCTTGGCTGCGGTCTCTGGGATGACTAGTCCAGACCTCAAACAACTAGAAAGCTGTTTTTTACTCTTCAAACTGTAACTCATGTTTCCTAGAAAGGGGTGACTTGCTGTTGGGACATACCACAACAGACATTTTTCTCAAAAACTTGAGGATATTGAACAGTTCAACCACAGAATGAAACAACAGCACTGTAAAATTTTGGGTACAAGATAATTTTTATAAATTTCACTGAACGTTAGAAATTTAGAGCACAATACAAATATCAATGTTAACATTTTTACCTGTCTCTAGAAAAACAGTGATTTCTAGCTCCCAGCCTTTCTCCATGTCTTCTTTAGCAAGTTCCCTTAATCAGCTGATACAGAATTGTTTGGAATATTTTGAAAATTTCTTTCATAATTGTCTCTGGCAGTAGTAATTCATCCTGCCAGGCAAAGGGCTTGAACACTGTCACCAAGCTGATATATTTGGAACATTTGTAAGTACAGTGCTTCTGTGAAGCTCTGGAAGCCTCAGGGTATTTCATTTCACAGCTCCAGTGCTCTAATGCATATCTGGGACCATTTTAATAGGGAAAGACCTTTCTCCAACTAGAAAATTTGAGCCAGTCTGAGGATAATCTAAGTATTTCTAATGATTTTTCAGCCCTACTTACTTTGTAACAGGACACCCAACTTACAGGCTTACTGGATAATATTACATTTCTTGTTCTGCTCTAGCAAATTTTGGGTGCGTTACATGATTAAATGACTCATTCAGTCTTTACACTACTCAGAGTGCAAAGTGCAAACTGCTCTGTGCTGGTGGAGCACTTCCTCCTGATGTCAGGTTGGGGGAAGAGCAAGATTGAAGTCCCACCTTGAAGAGACAACAAAACGTTATTGTTGCTTTTTGATGGGACTCTTTTAATATTAGAATGATACAAACTCAGTGTAGCACAATTTTTACCTGAAAGAGGAAAGGGAAAGCACTCTGGAAAACCCAAACAAAAATTCATTGTCAGATGATAAATATGGGCTATGGTAACACTATTGAAAATTATATTTTATGGTTTACGCTAGAGCATTAACAGCTATTGAACTTAAAGTAATCTCAAGAACTCATAACTCTTTTATAGATACAATTTTGTTTTCTCCCAAAGCTTTTGGTGAAAATAATTATTATAGCCAGGTAAAGGGGGGTACCATTTGTGAGAGATAGGCATGTTTTATTGTTTCTCACTATACCAGGCATGAAAGTATGCAGAACAAAAGATTTATTACAAAAGAAGTGAATGTGGCCTGGCAGTTGTCCAGCTTCCCACCCCTCCCTGACTGAGCCGTATTGGTATTTTTATGCCCCAGTACATTTTCCGATGCTATGTTTTTACACCTCCCCCACCCATGAAATCCTGCTGCTACCTGACAGAGTGTTCTACATGCTGCACAGACGAGTCTTTGTGTAGAATGAATCCCTCTAATGCCTTTTGTGGCCAGCTTTTCCCCTCCTTTCACAACACGTCACCTTTTATTGGGGATGGCACTGATTCAGACTGTCAGATCTGTTCATTTCAGACTTTTGTCACTTAGATTCTTCTCTCCAGTGTCCTGTGGCAGATGATTACTAAGGTTATTCTTCCTTATATTTTTCTTTTCTTTTTTTTTTTAATTGTAAGCTAGACTTTGTAGATTTATTTTTTCTGTGAAGTATAGTAGAAATATTTGAAATATCTGTCTCACCATTTCTCTGTATTTCTAAGTCATTAACAGTTTTGTTACTGCTTCTGTTTCTCTTAACTTTAGGTTTATATTATCTGTAATTTTTAAAAAACTTTTTAGCTTTCTTCTGAGGCTTTAATATTGACCATTTTTAGATTCAAGCTATTACTCCTTTTAGATGTCCCTTCCCCATTGTAAATAACCCCTTGCCAGAAGGAATAATTCTTGAAAAGTGTACTCTCACCTTTCCTGCCAGGTATAAACAAAGCATTTTCACTCCCTCGCCTCTGGGCTTTATCTTTACAACCTGTTCATTGTTTTGCTTTCCTACTTCAGATTTTCTCTAATTCATTAGTGCCCTTTTTGTAATAAGTGCTCAAACTGGCATGCAGTACTTTAAAGCAGTGGTACTAAATAATTTATTTTCTATGAATAATTCAGTCTGTACTCTGGTAATGAACAATCCTGCCTCCACGGAAGCATCCGTTGTTCATAAGCATGTGCCAAATTGTTTGTGCAAACAAATGTCAGGTGATGTGATCTTGAATAGTTCAGCTGTTTGATTTTGGTGGTATGAGACTATTAACATAAGGTCTTGTCTTAGCACGGCTCTTCTTAATTAAACGGGGGCAAAGAGCTTACATCTTAAGAGGACTTTAACCTGCTCTGAATGTTGGTAATGTTACTGGTTCAGCTCATCTTCATCAATAGAATCTATGCTCTTAGTCCATCACAAATGTGAGATGAGATTTTGGTGTCCCTTTTAGACAGGTTTATTCCAAGGCCCCGAGTACAGCTGTTACTGCTCACAAATTTTCAGCACATGTATCTATATTATTGCTTGCGTGTCTAAACTTAGTTTACCTTCAAGGTGTTCCTACGCAGCTTCAGCTAAATTGAAATAAATACATGGCCTAAGCTGAAATGAGAGCAGATACAGACACCTTGCAGAGCTGCAATGCAATTCTGCAATCCAGTCTTGTCCATGAGCCTGGATTCCAAGGGTGACATTTGTCAGTGCAGGAAAATGTAATTATAGAGTGCCATTCAAAGAAACCAAGTTAGGCCTGCTAAAACAGGCAAATACAGGTTTATACCAGAATCCTTCATCTCTTCCAATACTCATAGTAGGAATCATGTTCAAAGAACTAAACCAGAAGCGACATGTAACAACATAAGCATAGTCTTTTGCAGGTTATTAAGAGTAAAATTTGGAGTGGTTTCATTCATGATTATATAATTTTTTAAGTCCAAGATTTAAAAAAGTTATATGTCTGGGACCTCATAATTTGTCAGTGTAGGATAACAATGAAGCATAACAGTGCATTACGCTTTCAGTTATTAATCTGCTTGCCACAGTCTGTCGGACTGGAGACATGGAATTTTGACAGGGTCATTGAATCTTGTTACAAGAATAGTTGAGGAAAGTATCACTTAAAATTATTTAACAAGCAATTTGTTATTTTGACTTCATATTCAATACCATAATTGCCTACACTGTAAGGTGTGGTGTCAAGACCATCATCCTCTTCTCTGTTCTGCTGTCTGCCTCAGGCTGGGGGATACAGATAATGCAGTGACACAGATGCACACTCATGCTGACATTCCACAGTAGTTTAGTTCTATGTTTGTATTTTTTTAGTTCAGCCACTCCTTTTAGATTTAAGTATTAAACTATACCTTTAAAACAATCCCACAGCATGTAGTATATCTGACTTTAGAGATAAAGTATCTCTAATACTACATAACGGGGAAAGGCAGCAGACTTCGGTCCTGAATGTTAGATTTCAACTAGGCAAACCAATTGTAATTCCTCTATCTGCAAATTGAAGCGTCACTCCAGTCTTGGTTGCTGCCTCTGATTTTGGGATTTCTCAACTTAGGAGCCTATCTTATCATGGACTTCAAAAGTAGTAGAAAAATTCTATCCCATCCCTCATGAACTGTTATAGGAAATGGTATTTCTTTGACTGATGGGCAGATTTTGACTTCTAATAAAAAAATGGATTGCAGCCATAACGATGAACTCTCTATTTCCAATTCCCATAAGTGCTCTTCATTGTATATTAAGGACATGAGATCTGAAAGAAGATTTAGGAAGGAAGGCTGTAATTCAGAATTAATAGAGTATCTGGAGTTATATCAAAGTATTTGATTGGCTAGTGTACAACATTACTTCTTAAGAGTTCATTTAAAACACATTGCTTCAAAATAACCATATGTCCATCACATTTCATTTATTTTATGACAGCAATAAAGTGAGTACAAATAATTTTTGTGGAATCGATTGTCTGCAAAGGTTATACATCCCAAGAAGTACCTTGTGTCTCAATAATTGTGCCTGAAAGAGGTGTGGATAGTTTAAAACTTTTTAAAAGTGTTGACAAGTACACAAAAGTCTGCTCTCAGCTGTAAAGATGAAAAACCATATCAACAAAAAGAAGAGGAATGGAGCATAAAGAGCTATTCACATTTGGAACAAGTAATAACTGAGAGCTGTTCTACAAATAGTTCCTGGGAAACTTTAGGTCGGTGTAATGAAGAGCAAGGACATCAACACAATTTTAGCACAAAAGAGTATCTTGGCATTATCATGGTTTGGCAACTAGAGAAAAGCGCAGAAAGCAGCACAAGAAAAAAGGTGAAGCTTTAAAGGATTTAGAGATGTCAGAAGTAAAAGAGAGAGTGACATAAAAAACCCAAAAGAATACTTCAAAGATTTGCTTTAGCATAGATGTGGTGGCATGCAGCTCCCAGCACACTATGTACTAGAGTTCAGCTTTTTTAAAATTTATTAAATTGTTTGTGTTTGGTGATGATAAAAATACTTACTGTAAATGCATAGATTTGTGAGAAGGATTTTTTGGCAAACTGGTATAAGTAGGTGACAGCAAACTGGCTAATGTACGTGCACGAAGTTATTTTCTGTTTTTTTGCCATCAGGCCCAATTCTCTGTGGAGTGTAACTGATTCAGTGTCATTTGGAGAATCTTCCAAGGGCAGTTGAAATGAACTTTTAAATGTGAAATGACATTAATGCAAGATTTTTCCTCTGATTAGAGAGAGTATTTACCTAATACCACATGATTATCTTTTAAAGGCCTATGGATTGTTTTCAGAACAAAGTCTTTGAAATTTTATACTGATTATGTTAATAATGAATTGACAATAACAAATAGTAGCATATTCTGTAGGAGAACAATTATACCCTTTTTTTTCCCCTGAAAAATAATATATTCTAAAAGCTAAGCAAATTGAATCCTGCAGATTAGATGGGTGTTAAGAACTCAGCTCAGGAAAACATTCAGAAGAGCTTAGGCATGATCTCCTTAGTTTTCAGTGGTTTTAAATTCAAAATCAAACTGACAGCAAAACCCATTCAATGCTCCTGGAATTGTGTGCCCTGAAGGCACTGATGGGCTTTGCTGGCCATGACCAAGCTCTTTAGGGCTCGTCGTGGCCTGAGCTACAGCATGGGCGCAGCTGTCTCCAGCTCTGCTACCACAACAGGTACGCCTGTCTGGCCATGTGCTCCATGGTCTGGACTCCGACCCGACCCCCATGTGTCTGGAGCTCAGACTTGGCTCATCACCAGGACACTGCCTTATCCTCTGGGCTCACAGCTGAGCAAGGCCACCATCTCCAGCCTGCCCCACTCATCTCACTTGATGTGCTGCAGTGGAGCACTGGTCAGTGAGGTTCTTGCCCTGGTGACCTTGGCCTTTGGGAACCAGCCACCCCTTGTTGCCCCTTGACAAATTAAGGATAATTCCATCTATTTTACAACAGGAAAAATTACCTCTGCATGAATTCAAACACCACAGCCCAGTGTTTCAATGGCTGCTTTAGGCTCATTTCATTATAAATCCTGATAGGGGAAGAAAAGAGACCAAATATACAAACCTTACGCTCCATTGCTTGCTTCAGAGAAACAATTTAAAGGGAATGTCCTGTGTGAGAAGCCACTTTTCCTTATACTGGTAAAGAACTTCCTGCTGGGAAAAGTTGTGTGTGTCCTGTTGATTTTTTGGAACACAAATGTGAGACCAAAGAGAGATCAGTTCAGGGAGAGAGAATACACTGGGTTGAAGTCTTTCAGAACATCAGAGTCACAGACTTATTTTCCAATATTAAAACTGCACAACGTACAAAATTATAACCGTCATGTATACATACTGCCAGTGAGTGTTGAAATTTTCTCTTTATTTTAGAGGCTATTTTGCCTCTTAAAACTAGCTGGATGGATGAAGGGAGAGCAGTGGATAATGTGTACCTTGACTTCAGCAAGGCTTTTGGCACTGTGACTCATGAAGTTCTTATAGGCAAACTCAAGAAGTGTGGGTTGGGTGGCTAGAGAGTGGGATGGATTTAAAACTGGCTGAGTGGCAGATCCCAAAGCGTTGTGATCAGGGGCACAGCATCTAGATGTCCTCCAGGATTCTATACTGGGCCCAGTATTTGTAACTTGTTTGTCAGTTACCTGGCTGGAGGGGCAGGTGTTTCCTCAGCAAGTTTGCTGATGGTACAAGGCTGGGAGGAGCAGCCAGTACCCCAGGGAGCTGTGCAGCCCTTCAGAGGGACCTTGATGGGCTGGAGAGATGGGCAGAGAGGAACCTTCTGAAATTCAGCGAGGGGAAATGCAGGGTTCTGCACCTGGGGAGGAACAACCCCATGGGCAGCACAGGCTGGGGCTGAGCTGCTGGAAGGCAGCTCTGCAGAGAAGGACCTGGGGGTCCTGGTGGACACAAGCTGTCCATGGGCAGCAGAGTGTCCTTGTGGCTGAGAAGGCCAATGGAATCTTTGTTTTATTCTTGTTAAAAAAAAAAAAAAAAAAAAAAAAAAAAAAAAAAAAAAAAAAAAAGGGAAATTGGACACCCAGGAGATGCACCCTGGCACAAGATGTAGTTGAGCTTTTCAGGGAGACACGGCAACTTTCCTGGATAGACGCAGCTGCTGAACAACCTTGTGGTAGCAGCATAACTTAATCAGTGTCATGTCTCAGCTGTCTCATTGATTCTCGATGTGTGCTGCCACAGTAATAACAAACACTGTTATTTTTCTAATGGAATTTTTTTGCACTTTGACCAGTTTTTCCTTTTTTGGTCATGAGACAGGCACACAAACACCTTCTCAAATGCAGTACTGCCTGCCATGCAAGGGCAGGAATAAGTGGCTGGGACTGTGGAAGATTAGGTAAGCTGCTGTAGTCAGTACTGCTAGTGAGTGTGTAATTGCAGCCTAGCTGCCATTGACTTTCAGCCCGTCACTTGTGCTTATAGAAATCTGAATCATTGTGTACAGCTCAGGAATAATTCCAGCTGTAGACTTCCAGAGTATTTGATCTGAGTACTTGGCATTTTTAAACTGAAATTCCTGACCTCTTTTTGCTTTATCTGTTTTTAAGTGATTCCCTGAATTGACAACAACTTATTTCCTCTACTATGTGAAGACTGAGGTGCATCTGTAATTACTGGCTCACACAAACATTTTGGAGGATCTGAGCTGTTACAAACAATTGCATTAGATGAGCACTTTCCCAGCACGTGAAACCACGTGTAGTCACTTATCACAGCCTGCTCTCATTTCTCCACCTTGGAAGAACTGAGTTCTTGCAGATTACTGCTGCCTAACAATTCTCAATCTCCTTTTAGTTCCTTTGTCCCTGTTCCAGAGGGGCCATGATCCGTAGTGTAAGATTACATTTGCATTCATGTAACTGAATGTAAATGTGTAACTCAAAGTGAAATTGAAAAGAGGAATATGAATTTTGGAAAAGGGGGAAAAAGCCTTTCACAGTCATTTAATCTCTTTTGAACTTCATCATTATAGGAGAATACCTAAAAGAATATGTTTCTTTTATTAACCTGAAAACCTTATTACTTGAACCTTATATAAAAAGTCATCCTCTTGCTTTCACTAGGGCTATTTAAGAGAATCAGTATAATGTTGTTTAAGTATTGCTGTATGTAATACTTTAAATTGTATTTCCAATGTGATTTCGTTTGCATCTGACTTGGGCTGCTTTATGAACACTTTTTTTTTAATTAGAAACAAGCATTTAATGTGATTTTCTAAAGCTGCTATAAGCCTGTCATGTTTCTATGACTGACCCATAAGCAGGCTTGAGACCTCAGTCTGAAAGCCTATGAGAGTATGTAAATAACTTCCCACGTTTTGTTCAGAGACTCAAGGTGGGATTGCTTATAGTAAATATCCAAGTATTGTTGTTTTATGATCTGCTGTATGATCTAAGAAATTTAAGAAGCAATATCTCAGATATCTGCACCAAAGAAAAAATGCATTTATAGTCTTAAATGAGTTCAGAGCTTGTTTGTTGATAGAGAGAGTTTTTCCATCACTTGCTCACTGCCCAGTGTGGGCAGAGGCTCTATGAGCCAGTAACAATTAGCTCTTGACCTTGCAAATTCAGTGTATTTGTACTTTGAACTGGATAATGCTTTGGTTCTCCCTTCTGCAATTTCTTTTAATTGTAAGTCAGATGGAATAAACTTAAATTTATATAAATAAATATTCTAGAGATGTCTTGGCTTTAAGGGATCAATCCAGTTCTTCATTATCACATGCTCTTACATTACACTTAAAGCCAATGAAATACATCTCTCAAGGCTTATCTTTCATTTTCTTTTAAATACACAGTTACACTTTGGAGCATAGCACAGAGTTTCTCATGAGTCTGATTGGAGTGTGATAGCTCCCTGTTGACTCATGCAGGAGATGGTAATGGAAACATTCACACTCTTGTCTTGAGCTTGGGCCAGGGCCTTCAGCCATAGCAGCCATGGACTGAGGCAGTGCATACTGCCCAGTGGGTTAAACAAGTACCTTAAAACTAAATAAGACTCTTTCCAAGACTTAATGAAGTCTGGACTTGATCCTAAATAAACATTAAAAGTTTTGAAGGGGACATAGTCTCAAGATATACTTCATGTTTATGAGCCACAGATTTTCATGTTGTCTTCATTGTCAAGATGGCCACAACACTCAAGAGTGCCTCTTTAAAAACTTCAGGGGGCCTCAAGTATCAGTACGTCATTACCTAAAATACCTTCCCTACACTGCAGTCCCAGGTTATTTAAAAAAAAAAATATATAAAAAAATCTTCCATACCCTTGCTAAGTTGCAGTCTTATGAACAACCCCACACAGCTCTGGCTCTTTCTTTCTTCTGCATTTCGATCTTGCTGCTCCCTGTCCCTTCCTCCTCACAGCACAGCCAACAGACTCCAGCTGACTGACCACTCCACCACCTAACTCAATCTTTTATCACCCATAGCTGTGAGGACAAGGCTGTCCCCACTCTTTGGTAATTAACAGAGCTGCAATATATCAGGGGCAAGCATGCCTTCAGTACTATCTCTGTCTGTTCTCCCACATTTTCATATGGGCCAAAGATAGATTTTGATTAAAGAAATAGCAGTAATTCAGCTGGTGGTGCTAAGAAATACATTGATAGCTGTAAGCAAATAAATATTATTAATATGTGGTTTAGTTGCTACATAGTGTCCTTTAAGGCTTTGCATCAGTTATTGACAGAAATGTTTCATGCCTCCAGTGTTTTTTTATCCTTCAGCTGGAAATGTATTTGTTTGTGATCTAGTAATTAAGTATGCTGAAGTTGTCACATATGATTTGTCATTTTGAGGGGACATAATGTACATGTGAAGGAAACAACTTGTTATGTTGTAGTAGAGCTGTAGATGAGTTCTTTAACTCTTATTTTTGTAAAAATATTTTATGGGGTTTACTGCTGAAAGCGAGTTTCAACTGCTACTATGGAGTGATAGTTACTCTGTAATAAACTCACGATGCTGTCACAGGATGAAATAGATGTGGGCCCACAGTTGTGATGTTGATATTTAATTCTGTGTTTTTACAAAGACTCACAGCTTGAATTGCAAGCTTTGTTGAATTTCTCTGCGGATTGTATGAGAGTAAGTTGATTCCACATTGTACAAAAAAACCCCAAACACTTTTGGAGGAGAAAAGAGAGTGACTGAATATCAAGCACAAAATGGTTTACAGCAAAGGAAGACAAGCAAGAAAAGAAAAAAAAATTAAGATAGGGAGCTTGTGATAGTCACCTCATCAAACACTGAGCCAGACTTGTTCTCCTCCAGTATGCCTGCTCAGTCTATACTGTTTCAGGCTGCTGAATCCTGTACTCTGTCAAACTCCTGAGGTCTTTGGTTCGTTTTTTTTGGTGCCATTCACTGCAAAGAAATATTCTCCAGAGCCCCATTGTGATAAATGAATAAAAACAGGGACATCCATCTTAGTTATAATTACGACCTTGCAACTTTTAAGAAGTATTGGACGGATTTTGTGCCCTAAAATTGGCCAGGTACTGCTTTTTCATAGTAACAGTTTTACAAATGAAACTGGCAAAAAACTGTTCATAACACAAGGTCAGAGAATCATCTAATGCTATTTGAATGTGGAAAAAAGTATTCTCTAATGTAGATGATGTTAGCATTTTACTAGTTTATATTTGCGAACATGGCATTGAATGCCTAATATCCTCTGTGGATTATCATTTAACCTAAATATAAGGGGGGGGAAAAGTCTTCTCTCATATTTCTGTCTTTATATTAGTCACGGTTAATAATGTCGCCCAGCATTGAAGGGCTGTGCAATATTGAAAGAAACTTCATCCCTTTATAGTGCCTGGACGTGCAGAAGATTTTGCTTTAGAAATGTGTGATACCATATCTACAGCAGGAAGCATTTGTACAGGGAAGTTACATCCTTCTTGCTGGGCAGGAGCAGCCTCACAGCCAGCCTTGGGTCCAGCTTCATCCCCAAGACACTTCAGTGTCTCCAGTGTCTTCAGGGGAGCCTCTGAGCGGTGTTTCTGGGGCTCCTGTTCCAGGGCACTCTGGAGCGTGCATTTATTTGTGTGCAGCCTGGCGGTCCCCTGTGGCTCTGGCACACACACAGCAGACATCCCTGCGCTACTTCTTAAATGACCACCAAGTTTATTTGCCAAAAATGTAGATGAATTTCAGTGGTAGCAGAGGTTCAGGATGTCCATATAGAAAATGTGGAAGGATGATGCAAGCCTGAGAATAGGAATAGCCAGAGCACCTCTAGTGGGGCCAGAGGCTTTGATGAAATAGGAGCAACAATAATAAAGAAGGAACTGGTCCAGGCCTTGGAGTATAGAGGAAATAGGAAAAAGTTCAAGCTATGCTATTGCTTCTCATTCTTCTTCTTTTTTTTTTTTTAATTTTCAATATGACGTCTCCTGTGGATTTCCACATCCACCATCTCTCTGACTTTGTAGAGTCTCCCCAGGTGTATTGTCTCCAATACAGTTTTTCCCTGTATTCTTCAGCAGAGCCTTCCTAGCTACCTCTATTATTTGAACTACTTCTGGTCAAATATATTGGGCCAGATAAGGGAATTACTTGATGCCTCAAACCATAAAGTAGTAATAAGACAGGAGTACTGGAGAGGGAAATCAATCTTTTCCCTTATTCATCATATCTGCTAAATCTTCTCCAAGCCATCTTTTCTTTGTAGGCATTGCCCTATATTGGAGTAACTGCCAGCAAGAAAAAAAAAAAAAAAAATAAGGCAAAAAAACAAAACCAAGAAATTAAAAAATCCAAACAGAAAAACCCACAAAACCTTTTTGTTACTGATAAAAGTGTCTCCAAATATATGGCCTCTGTCTGCCTAAACAATGCAAACATGGGTAGTAGCACAGGAGTGAGAAAGCAAAATGTGGCAGCAGCTCTATCTTGCACTGAAGCAACCAGGGGTCACATCACCTACCTTCCCTACAATCACTCCAGTAGCACCAGGGTTGGCTTGGCTAATCTGGCAACAATCCTTAAGTGTGTAAGGATACAAGGACGGAGAGGAGAAACATGTTAAGAAAACAACATCTTTTAACTGAGCTGGGACTGAAAGTAAAGGAGTTTTTATGAAAAAACCTCTGATTATCTCTGCATCAGGTACAAAAAGCGACCTGGAGCACTTTGTGTTAGAAATATTTTCCACTGTTAGCATAAGCAAAGCAACAGCAAAGAAGTCAGGCTGCAGATGTGCATTGGCAGTATATGGAAATGCTCTAAAAAGAGGTTTCCACTTATTTATATATGCTGCCATCAGTGTGGTGGGAATTGAAACCAATAACATTTCAAGTGTTTAGTTGTTTTCTGGATAAATGGAATACATCAAATGTAGGTACTTGATTTATATATATATATATATTAGTGTTTTATATGGAGTAATTTTTAATTTGTTTTAGGTCTTGTATTCTAGAAGGTGCTTTGCTGCTGAGGATACTCATTCTGTTCTCTGAAGAATTGCCATGCTAAGTGAGGCTCTGTTTATTGAGCTGTAATAATTTCTGTACTAGAATATGGGGAGTTCCTTTTCTAGGTACTTGAAAGCTTTTTCTCTAAGGAAGGGTGTCCATTACTCAGGTTAGCTGCCCCATTTCCAGCATCGTTTTCTTAATCTGAGAACAAGTCCTGAATTTTCAGGACAGAAAAAAAAGGAGGATTGATGCAGCTGAAGCAAGACAAGAAGGAATTAAAGCTTGGCTGCTTTGAAAGATGGATGCCTCCCAGCAGGAGCTCAGAGAAGAATTGCCTGTAAGAATAGAAAGTGGGGATAGGTTGCTGGGAAACGGATTAATGAGCTGGAAGATAAATTGAGAGGAGAAATTAAACAGCAGATAGACCCTGCTTCTGGTGTCACAAAGACTGATGTCCAGTTCCATGTAGGAGAAGAAGCTGTGAGTAAAACTGCCACATCAAACCCTCATGCTCTGGTTTCCAGACCAAAATGTTTCTGTAATCCCCTCTGTTGGTGAGGCAGGCTGGGGCGTGCTGCCCTGCACGTGTGCACTGTTACCTCCTCACAGGCCCTTCAAGAGCTGCTGGATTGCTTGGGCAGTGGCTCTGATAGCATTGCATGGGAGAAAGGCCAAATTGGGCCCTAAAATGAGAAGAGTTTCAAAGGGTGCTCTGTTAAATCACATTTGTGTGCATGGACTTCGCTTCTCTTGAGCAGAGGAGAAAGTGTAATGTTTTCTGACATGTTTTTGAGGAGGGAAAAAATGCTTCCTTACTTGATTTAATAGTTTGTCTCTAAAAATGAACAGAATACCTAAGTGATTGCCTTTGAAAACAGATTATTAAGGTGCCTGGTGTGCATCCATTGGTACAGAATCAATTTATCATCATTTTACAGTCTACACATTTGCATCGAAGGCTGAGTCAGCCTTAGATCACTAGGGACACCTTTTACTGTCACAAAAGTCCTTTGTATTTGGTAGAATACTGGTGCTTGTATGTCGTTATGAGTGAGCCAGTGATGGAGCTTGTAAGCGAGAAGGAGCATTTTGGATATGCATAGGAGACCTGCTGCAGATTCTCAGAGAAGAGAAGAACATATCCCATTTGGAGAGACTGCAGTGGAAGGGGCAGATTATGGAAATGGGTCATGCTCTGCAACAAAATGTAATGCCTGAGGGAGCATCCAAGAAGCGTTTAAGAGCTGGCAATGTAATGACACAGTTATGGATGAAGCAGCTCTGCTCATCCATTGGAGCAGAAAGCAAATACATCACTTTTCCAGAGCAAGTGAAGGCAGGTGCAACAAGAACTGAAGGCAATTACAAGTTACACATAGTGTAAGGCTCTCTCTCCTGTGCTAAGACCTTAGTGTTGAGTCCATTTCCCAAAATATAGATGGAATGGATTTTTGGGGTAAAATCTTAAAGGTCTGGATTATGCTTTCAGTCAACCTGATGTAAATTTAGCCACATCCTGTTTAGTTTGGTAGAGTAACTTGAGGTTTTTAATAAGGCATCTGAAGCCAAGTCTGGCCTCAGTGGATTTTACACATTTGAATGCCGGAGAGAGCAGTGGTGTGAAATGATGCTCTTGTTAGAGCCTGAGAACAAGAATGTTCCAGGAAGGAGGTTGTACTTCTAAGTTTATGAAATTCCGTTAGATTACGTTTTCTAAAATTTTAATCTTTAAACCAAGCAAAGACTAGCACAGGACTGAATTTTATAAGCAACCCATCTGGAAATAGGCTGAGATGACTGTGTACAGAATAATCTTACTGGGTTTTGACATAAATTAGATCACATTGATGTCACTGTTTCAGTGTCTAGGCTACAGGAGGCTAGAGATGGAAATACTATGAAAAGTCTGGGCAACAGCTAAGTGGGCAAGTAATTAGGCCATATGGATCTATCAGCCAGAGAAAAACGAAAACAAAGAGAAGGAAGCAACACCTGAAGTACAGCATCTTTAGACAACATTAAATATTTTACTGCTCTGTGGCAGTGCGAGAATATTTGCACCTCTAGGTGAGAGAAGGAGGGAAGATGTGGGGAGTTAATTTTATTTATTGATCCTACATATATGAAAAGTAATTTTAGGTTTTTGTGATGCTTTGTCAAAATCTGTATATGAGCCCTGCTTGTTATCCTTGTCCTGATGGTTCATTTACTACAGCAACTGCAGCCAAAGGTGGGTGATACAAGAAAGATTGCCTTTGAAAATACAAAGGCAAAAACATATTTGGTATTTTGGCTCCCCAGCCTCCTTCTGCAGTCCAGCAAAAGACTGGAGATGGCATCAACTTTTACAGGGTGCTCTCAGATTTCTACATTCTCATAATGTCTGCTAAGTTATGACAGTCATATGCCTGGTGAAGCATCTGGTTAATCTTTAATTCTGTAGTGAATATATTCTCCTGCCTTTAGCACTGATGTGAAATAATGGATCTGACCTTTAATTTCAGACCCTGGTCTTGTGGGATAAAGTGAAGCATAAAGCTTTTTTCACAGCTCCAGGAGGTTCCCAGTTTAATATTGGCAGATGTACAGTAGGATCTCATGTCTCCTTATCACTGGCTAGTTTTAGGGATTTTAGTAGAAGTATTTAGAACAATAACAAAAGATGCCCTTTGCAGAAACTTGTGTGTAAAATCCTGATGAAACTTTTCAAAAGGGGCTTCTTATAAAGTGTCTCAAGGCCTGTATTAGAGTGGTGTACCTGTTTGAAGTCTGGTAACCACACCACTTTTTCCTCACTGTATCATATGTAAAAGTCCAGAGAACTCCTTCTGCTCTCCAACTGTTTCTGTTATCTTTGTTTTGGTTTGTAAAGTGTTCACCTTGAATCAGATGTAAAAGAGAAGTTAAGATGAATGTAAATTTACAGACATAATTCAAAGTTCTAAGTTATCAGGTCTCTTATTATGAAGATGAAATTCCCCCAGAGAAGACTTTGGAAGCATCGTATTAGGAATAACTTTACTTGGAGAATAGGAGAGAAATGCTCAAAGGAAGTACCACTGTACTAGGGTAGTAGGAGGAAACACTATCAAAGGACAGGAACAATGGCCTATAAAGTTGCTTTTGAACCTGTGATTATCCTAACAAGCTTCAAAAATGTGAGCCATTAAGAAATTTATTCAAAAATTTCAAACTGCAAGGAATTTAAATATAAACTTGTTGTGTCTCCATTGTACTGTTAGGCAAGAAAGCTTCAAGTTCTACTAACATGTATAGATAGAATTTTTTAAATTTTCTCTTCACACTGATTCACATTTTCACATCCCTAGTTTCACTTTTTTATTGTTGTGTAGCTTATTACCTGTTAAAAATGCACTCATTTGCAGTAGCGCTGATACTGGTAATGTAAATCTCAAGTGTAACCTAATGTACTGATAAAATATCTTCATCTCTACATCTCTGCTGTTGAGAAGTCACATTGCAATTACATCTGTACCTTCTAGTGTTTGTGGAGGTTTCTTTTGTTTTCTGAAATACACTATTAGGCACTGAATGAAAGAACAACTGACAGTGTCCAACCCTGATGGCTGTGTCCTCTGCATTCCAGAGTGCTTATGGGAAAAGCCCACTTTCTTTCATTTGTATCTTTTAGAGATAGCTTATTTCATGTCACAAACTATAGCCTTCAACTTCAATTAATTTTACTTTTGTTTGTTTGTTATATATATAAAAATATAACTATATATAGATATATATTTTTTCCTGTTTTATTGGAGTTTGCTGTAGAAGGTGATCATAACTGCAAAAGTACCATTGAAGGATGCTGAAATGTCATGTTTGTGGAAGCATATGGGAACCAACAGAGAAAGTTGTCTCAAAATATTTCGTTTCCTCTTCTTCTGTTTTAAATGGCCATTAAATAGAATTTTCAGTTTCAACTTCAAGAAAAGATAGGAGAAGTGGAAATTTGTGAAGAAAATAAAACCCTACAGGATTTTTTCCCTGAAAACCAGTTTTAGTATGTGTAGTCCATGAGCATGGATAGAGGTGTGTGGTCCTCTTTCATAATCACCCAAATGCCCATTAGAAATGTAAGTTTAAAAACCACAACTTTAATAATTTATTAAGAAACATTGATATTTCTCATTAATGTGAATGTAATTTCAAAAGAGTTTCTATCAGTTGGTATATTGCTAAGGCTTTGATAATTGATTAGTTTTCAATTGCACTTACTCTCATTTATGGATGTTCCCATTCATTTCACCGCTGAAACTGTGAGAGACATAGGTTTTAAAATGCCTTGAAGTCTGTAATATATCTGTCCTTTTTAGAAGCCTACAAGAGATTCCTCATTAGTTTCAATAGGAGTCAGGTTGATGCAAGAATTAGTTTGCTTTAAGGCTAATTTCTCCTTTAAGTAGCACATATCATGAGCAGTACTTTTTTTTTTTCCCCCCATACATCTCTCTCATAAAAATCCTCACATTGTTTGGAGAGAAAAACTCTAATCATTGTGTGGTTGGAAGACAGGAATTCTGCTTTTCAGCTCTTAGTAAGAAAAATTTCTGTCTGAAGGGATTCATTTGTCACTTATGATGACATTTCAACTTTGTCATGTTCAACAATTTCAGTTAATATTGTTCATTCTATTGAATTTGTATTTCTTGTCAAGAAAGGAAGGATAACTATGGAATGAATAAAATTATGAGCTAGAAAGCAAAGAAGCAAGAAAACAGCTGTAAGAGTGTTACAGGAGGACTGGGATGGACATTTAGAATTTTGGGTCCTTTTAAAAACTCATAAACAGGTTACTGATTTCTGACTTTATAGTTTCTGCAAAGCGATTGTTCTCTGCAGAGGGCCGCTTGCTTTAATCTAATCTGCACATGGGTTTAGAGTCACAAGTTTCAAATGAATACATAAATTGAACTAAAATCATATCTTGTCTCTTAAACAATGAAAATATAAATCACATTCACTCTGCCTTGGAGAGAAGGGAGAAGTCCATGAAATGTGGGTGGTCAAAAGTCTGTGCAACAGACGAGCTCTAATTTATTCAGGGGTCATGATTTTAAGGAATAAATGTTTATAATCCCAGATGGGAAAAAGTTTTAGAAAATAATTTCACAGTCATGGGATTGCCACTCAGAGAAGAATTACTTTCTTATGGACATATCTTCAGTTACAATTCAGTTAAATATGTGTATGTACACTAGTAATAATTTAACAAGTTCCTTCTGTTGTGTCTCACTATGATGAAGAAAGGCTTTAATTCATCAGTGAACTCTCTGTCTGTTTTCCCACCTCCATTGGTTCTTCCAGATGTCTGCTATAGATGCCATAAAATGATAAAAGGATTTAGGTTTTAAGCCATCTGTTGATGTAAGTCTTGCTAGAATTAGAAGTTCTAATTACATACCAGTGTGGCACATATTTTCAAGGCTCCCTTTATTCCATTATCAATGTCCTCCTTGTAGGATCTTTTAAAACATAGTTTTACTTTTTTATCCATTTGAGAGATCAAGCAAGAATTCAGTATCTTGGTTATTAGGCAGCCAAATATATATTTTCACTGACATGTCCTTACAAATAGTGGAATATTTCTCCTATCCTTTTAATTTTAGTTGTGAAGTGTATTAATTTATTAAATATTTTAGATCCATTAACAGCATTTTAGGTTAACCTGCCTTCTTACTAAACATCTAAGGTTCTGAATTTTAAACTTCACCCCTTTGAGGATCTCAGCATGATTCACTGCAAGGTCCGTAGAGCTTGTGCAATACAGTGTGATGGAAATGAAATGAGAGTTAAGCTTCTTACAGTGCACTTTGTACAGTTGCTTTAATAAGCCATATTCTCTCAGTGTAACTGAATCACGCAGATCACAAGTGGCTGAGAATTGTAATTGCAAAATTATCCAGTCCTTCAACATGGATCTTCATTGCAACAGCTTCTGAGAGAAAAAAAGTGCCTGTGGATGAACCCTGGAGAGTTTGTGAATGTGTATCAAGTTTTATGGCTCACTGTCAACACCCAGACACAGCTCACACCTGACTTTCGGAATGATAAAATATCTCATGGGTTGTGGTGGTGTAGAAAGACATTGCAAGTTTCTAAGCATGAAATGCTCCAAGTTATTCAAGGCCAAGTTTTCTTTTATTTATTTATTTTTATTTTTTTTACTCCAGGTAATTAATTTAAATAAGTAGGAATAAGTTGGCAATATTGGCCAAAACCTGCTTTTTTGATGGAGGACTATTGCCCTAAGATACCCATTCATAATAGAAATTCTATTCTGATTCTGTGCCCTATACTGTTTCTCGAGCTCCCTTTTATGGCTAGACAATTTGTGTGCATTCATTAGCTGGAATTTCTTGGATCTGGGTTCAGGCTTCGTGTCTGTTTTTTTGGCCTCGAGTTTGCTTTTCTTTCTGATAACTCTATTTTTTAAGGATTTGCATGTGATCTGATCTATTTCAGCAAGATCACTAGCAAGGGCCACATCCTCTGTTTCCTAATAAATCTGAAGATTAACAAACTCTAAGAAGCCTTTCTCTTCAAAATGTGTCTTCTTTTTTCTGTGCTCAGGAGATGTCCTGATTTTGCCTAAGAAAGAACAAAACAATTGCTGCTATGATCAGGGCAAGGGTCCTGCCAGCCCAGTTTCCTTTCTTCAGGAAAGATCAGTATCTTGTGGAGAAATAGAAAAGATGTGACATTGAAAAGAATCTTTAGAATAGATTAATTTGTTGAATTTATTCTGGCCACTGATCCAACCAATATAATTCTCCCTCAGCGAATAGTACTCTCATATATGAAATAGACTTTTTCATGGTTTTAGGAGCCTTCCACAGTCAATAGCTGTTTTATGTTCAAAAATAATAGGTACTTACTAATTTTCTCGCTAGACTTATATGCATTTTCTGTATGAAATAGAAGATTTTGATAAAAATGCAAATGTAGCACCTACACACTCCTCTGTTCATGGTTTTTAATTTATTAGGCCTATGTACAATAAATCTTAATCTACTCTGTGTGCTGCATACAGAAAATATTCTCCAGCTGTTGAAAACAAGTGTAAATAATGTTGGAGAAAGAAGAAGCTGACATAGATTAAATGACCTTTCTAATAAAAGGAACAATAATTGTAAATTAAAGTTTCAATTACCCAACATACCTATGGATCAATATTTACAGATGTGTCTTATGTTGAGGCAGTAAGTACTGAGGGAAAGGACCTGTATATAAAAGAGGTTTTTTAAGTATCTTCTTTCAGCCTCTGGGTTTTGCCCTTTTTTTTTTTTTTTCAATTAACTGTAGTTTCTTTTATAAAATTGTCTTTCTTTTCCCCAAACTAGAACTTCTTTTCCTTATTTTCATTGCTGTGGATGTGCTCTTGGCCTCTGTTTTTAATCCCTCCTGCTGCCCTCCCCACTGCTCACTTTCTGTGTCCCTGGATCTGTTCTCTGGCAAAACTGCCATCCATTTATATGCTGCTCTCTCATCCATTTATATGATGCTGTTTACATTTCTGATTTTCTCGCCTTCTATTTCCTTAGCATGCTCTTCATATTCAGTCATTTATATTTGGTTTTGTTTTTTCTTTTTTTTTTTTTCTTTTTCCAGTCTGAACTTTGATCTCTTATTTACACCTGGAAAATTTTCTCCATTCAGTGGGGAAATAGGCTCTCTTCATGCATACCCTTTTCTGAGAATTCACCTCCTATGTGTGATTGATACTGATAGGTCACACAAATGATTTTAGGTCTACTTAAAATGATTTACAGTTTAAGATAAAGTTGTCCTCAACGCTGCAATATCTTATGTGTCTGTCTTGTCTGTGATTATAACTGCCTTGGGGCAGGATTCCTGTGTTCTTTCTTTTGCATGCAGCTCTGAGCATGTTCCTGTCACTAAAGGAGTCATGTTATTATTGACTAATAGATGGGGTGTTTCACTTCTCTGTTGTTTTAATTTGAACCACTGTGAAGCATGATTCCCCTTTTTCAACATTTAAAACCTACCTTACGACTACTTTTATTCTCAGCTTATGGAAACAAACAGGGTATTTTCTCAGCAGAAGCATCTTAGTAAAATGTACTGTTGGCCTGACTCCTAAATCTTGATTTAGAAGATTTTAGAACTGACATTTTGAATGATTTTTAAATGATTTGCAGAGACTGATGTGTTGTGTTTGCTCCAGAGATTGACTGACATGTAATCTAAAATTTCTTCACAGTTGTGTAGTTACTACTTTTGACTTTAATGGGAAATTCAAGTCTCCACTACCAATTTGATTAATGGGGTAATACAACTTGTGACATTAAAAAAAGTTAAACATTGATAAAGATAGGAGTTTCCTAGGAAGTTGAAAATAAATTCCAGTTGTTGCTGAAGACTACGAAGTTTGGTCACTTGAAAACGTTAGCATGATCGTTAATGTTAGAACTTTAAATAATACTTGTCATCTGAATATTTGTGCCATTCTCCATTCCATAAGACTTTATCTTAATGTCTGCAGGGACGAAAAACTTTATTACATAAACTAATTGGTCTTGAAGAAAGGAAAATAGCATAAACTGACACATGAATAAGCAGAAATGCCACCGTTTGAAATCCACTAAATAAAAATTTCTCAAAAAATTAAATCCACAATAAAAACGTGCAAAAAAGTGTGTCGGCATTTTTAACATTTAATTTTCTTTTTGTGTAATATTTAAATATGTAAAATTTTGATTGTTTTTGACAAGTGTGCTAACACAAAATACTGTCCATTTATAATCAAGCACACCATTTTCTATACAGGTAAAGTAAGAAAATGCAATTACAGAGGAAGAGTGTAGTGGCCATATGTAATTAATTAATTTAATATTCTTTTGGTTCTCTAGTAGAGTAGAACTATAATCTGAGAAAAATAGTTTTGTTAGCTGTGAAAACAATGTTGATTCCCACGTGCCAAGTCAATGCCTGTTAGTTCAAATTTCTTGGTATACACTGGCACGAAGCACTTGCTTCTCTGTGGAGACGGAGTTCTCTCTGCCAGAGTGTGTAGGTGCAAGTATGATGTGTGTTTGTGTCAGTGTGCAACTGCAACTCTGATTTCGTATTCTCATTGGGTCAAGAGGAGTTTTGTTTGGGCCAAACCAAAATTTACCACCATTTACAGCTGAAAAGCTGGAGAATGGAGAAATTAAGGAATTTGAGGCTACAGAACTATGGTCTAGCGACAGAACTGGGACCTACTGAACCCAGACTGGGACCTACTTTCCTCCATAACAGGAGCATTATTGCTGTCTTTCTTCCAGCTCTCCACTTGCAGAAGACTAATCTTGTCCATGAGACACACTACAGGGTTATTAAGGTTCATATCACAAAATACTTCAGTTTTTAGGAAACACCATTGTCCTGAGTTCTTCCATCTTGCCTCTCATCTCTTCAAGGACTTGATTAATCTAAACTTGTCTTTAAGATTGGTATTTCTTACAGATTTTGTGGTTTTAATTACCCTTGGTTTAGGGAAGACTGGCTTGTTGTTTCAGTAACCACATACAATATTAATGGAAAATAAGGACCCTCAAATGGCATAGATTGTGTGTTTTATCACCCGTTTTCTTCAAATAAATTGACAGTTTCAGACATTTAAATACTTACAGCCCTACTCTCAGTTAAGACTGTGAGCAGACCCAAAGGGATTGATGACTATTTTTGAATAATAAGATATTACACAGAATGAATGAAAACAGCAAATATAAGCTGTATAATGTTATTAAAATGTTGATGCACCCGAGACATACAAAGTTGTTGCCTAAAAAGGGCTTTGAGAGAAAAGGAGGATAGGAACAACTGTGAATGGAGCTTTAAAAGAAGAAAGAACAAGACCTGAGAGGAGAGTAGATTTAACATACATCTTGTGGAATGAAAATTCCATCCCTCCACTTCTCTCCATTGGTATTTTGCTCACATGTTTTTAGAAATAAGCAGTGACAAGTTATCACTTTACACTAATTAACATTTTCTCTATAGATGACTTTAAAGTTTCGGCATTCTTGAAGAAATCTAAATTGGATGGTAAAATATTGAAATGGTGTTTTTAAAATTCTGTCATCGTCTTCTGCTTGAGACAAATGAGAACCCATTTGCGTCTGTATTTTCACTCATTGGCTGTCAGTTCCCAGGCCTGGTAAACATAGAGGGCTTTCACATGATATTTGAATATGGACTAGTTGTATCAGGCCCTAAATCGAAAATAATGTCCAAGGCTGAAGCAAAGATGTTGCATTCATTTAATTGATGTATTTTTTTTCTGTCTGTACAATCACAATTCAATGTCCCATGAGGTGGATTCCCATCTTCTTGGTCCCATATAAGAATTTCTCTGAGACCACTGAGTCTAGTATCTGTCCCCAAACAAAATTCATTCTTCAGAGAAGCTATCACTGAACTGATTGTTGCCCATGTGTATGTTCATTTCCACGTGCTCGACATACTTATGCCCTAAAATACAAATGTTTTCTTCATTATATAGATAAAATCAGGAGCAGAGATATGTGGAAATATATTGCTTTTCTTGGTGTATATTCTTCTAGTATAATGAATCTTTGAGTTCACTGTACTAGCGGCTAATGATAAAAAAGCAAAAAATAGGTGAGCACAAGTATGTTTTAACGTAGCAGTGAATCAGGTTTTACTACTGTATCTTTGTACCTAAATGATTTCTTCTTCCTAGTTATATTCTTGGTGTTCTGCATTTTAATGTCCAGATGAACCAGTTTTATGGTTGAGAGGTTATTTTCTAAAGCAAATGATGAATGTAGCTTTACACAAGAATTTTAATGCAACAGATGCATTCACTTATAGAATAACATCAAAGACTCTTTGACAGCAAATGAAAATATATTATTTTGTCATTAAAGGAATTTTGAATTTCTTACTAACTTTGATAAATGCAACAAAAAATATTTTTGACATCTCATTAGTTAAGGTGATTCTAATGGAGTCATACATTTTTAAACATGATAAAACATAGCATTAAGAACCTTGACTGGAAAATACCTTACAGAACAAACTGGAATTGATTTGATCTGTGTGGGGTTTTTTCTGCACCTTCATTTTACATATGCTCCCCAAGAACCACGGAATTTGAGTGTCGATTTTAAAGAGATGGTCTATTAACAAGAATGGTAGTACCAAATCTTCTATGGAAAAGAAATAATAAGATAAGCAGATAGAGTACTTCTATCAGGAAAAAAAGACCAGTGGGAATGACTTGCCTGTCCCAGAACCCCATTTATTCACATACTGTGTTTTTCAACTTAGGAATTTGACTAATATTTATTTTACCTTCACCTGTTACTGTGTTCTTGAAACAGTTTTACATCTAGGCAGATGATTTCAACTTGTGCCCTTCCATAACTGTCTCCAGTCAGTCCTCTGTCTACCCAGTAGTTTCATCAGAAGGGTCACAGAAGAGTTAGGTCTTCCTGGGATCTCCTTGCAAAATATGTGCAGGGCTTAATCTGAGACTGGTGCTTTCAAATATTTCATGCCAATTTCTGTTTGTAAATATAGAGGGTTACAGTTTGAACTGTTCTATGTGAATATATGAACACGTTGACAAAATGTGGCTATTAATATTTTATATTTTAGCCTTTTGCCAAAGGCAAACTGAGAATAGGTCCAGCTCCTAACAACTCTGCTTGTTCTCTTAAAAATATTCTTTTGTTCATCTGATGATTAGATATTCCTAGGTTATCTTTTGTTTTAAATCACACAACATCCAATATCTGTTCCTTAATAATTGCTGGTGATGATGTCCCCTGAACATCTTTTCCCTCCTTCATAAAAATTAGTTAGGGAAGAGGTACATTCTCTCTTTCCTAGGTTGCCCATCCCATTAGGGATGATTGCTTGAGTATACAGTTTCCTGAAGAACTGGCAGAGTGGTGGGTGATGGATGATTATCTCCTGGGAGTTGGCTTTCTTCAGGTGCAGCTCATGGCAATCAGAGTTTAGGACTTCAGGAACATACTGCACAAATACACCAATACTTCTTGGTTTTGGAAAGGGGGATCACTACAGGACACGATGGATAGACATGATACCTAACTTCAAACTATTCAAAGATGGGTTGGAAACTCCAATTCTGATCATACTGACTGGAAGAATCCCTTGTGTGTGCCCCACATCCCTGACCTGGGGCCTTTGGCAGGGCTGCTTCTTGCCATTTATAAGCCCTCCCTTTGTGATGCATGAGCCAAATGTCATGAAGCTGATATTTACCCAGGTCCTTTGTGAGTGTTTCTGCATGCATTCCCATACTTCCATTCTGGGAGGATTTTCATTTGCTCACTCTCATGATACTGTGCCCATGGTAATGTAATGCAAACACCTGAGCCAAGCTGGCTTCCTACAGACAGGTGTATTTATTACAGAAACAAGTCTAACCTCTCACAGTGTCTGGTTATTTGGGGCCTTGCCCTTTTGGGAGGTGTCCCAGTCCCCTTCTTTGCTTTAGATGATAATTGAGTCATTGAAAAGATTGACTATTATGATAGACTAGGGACTCTTTCAGAGGTGATAAAAGCAAATACTGATTAACACTGATTTTTTTTTTTTTTCCCCACGTATTTTCCATTAAAACCTTGAGAGAAGTGGAAAATGGCTAATTTTGTATGTGTGTATACATTTTTCTTTCATCAAGAATATATGGAGGACAAATTGCAAAAGGTGGTGTTGAAATGTTGTTGGATAGGATTCAGTCTTTCCAATGCAGACAAGACTGAATGCTGCACCAGGTACATTGCTGAATCTTCCAAGATGACATAATGTTCAACTACTCCTATTCACTATGTGTAAAATCAGAAAATATGCAGAATTGCTGAAATGTCCATTGCTGATACAAAGAGTGTAATTCTGGGGCACAGGAAAAATGCAGATCAGTCCAAAGTTTCTAGAAGTACTAAATTTCTTTTTATTCCTATACAGTTGACCCTCAGTATAGTTAACAATGTGTGCAGGAGCGTAGATGCAATTCCCTATAGTGCAATTCATTGATTGTATAGCTGATGTTATCTATATCTCTATATCTATATAGATATAGAGATATAGATGCAGATATAAATATTTCTAGAAGCAAGAAAAATGAAGACATTTAAAAAGGCTCAGTCAACAAATTGGCCAAAAGAAAGAAATCAAGCGAAATAGAGATACATAAGGACGCAGAAAGACAGGATGGACACCACTATAGCAGTGAGTAGTTTATAGTAAGAGAGATAATGATTAGGAAGAAATGAGGCAGCTAAATGATAAGGTGAGGAAAAATAGATGTGGAAAGACTGATGCAAAAAAAGTATGCTGTTTGGCAAGAGAGGAATTACATGATGCTCTATGAAATTAGAGGGTAAAGAAAGATAAGATGAAGTGAAATTGGATTTAATGAGGTAGAAGAAAGGTGATTAGGGACAGAAAAAAAATAGAATTTAGTGATGAGAAAATCCTATTAAATTATCCAATAAATCTTCTTTCCACTCAAGCATTTCCCTTTCTCCTCCTTCTCTCCAGGATAATTTTCAGGATGGTTGTATCAATGTCTAACCATAGAGTAAATGCCCTTTTCACCATCTCTCCATAGAACCAGGAAAATTATATGTGTGCTACTGGCATGTAGTCATAGTCTCCAGGCTTGTAGTCTACATAGCTCTTTTCCAAGACCACGGTTAAGAAACTGGTATCACTTTTTCAAGGGCTCCTTTGTTTATGGTGGTTTTTGGTGGGCATTAAATCCATTGGGATACTGTGTATGATATAACCTTATTTCCCTTTTTTTCATGATCTGCAGTGCATTAGTTAAATCTCTGGAATATGTGCCATTTGCTTCTCTTTAATATTGTTTAGTTTCCTATTACAGTTTATTTGAATCCAAGTTTAGCGGATAGGAGCAGCAGTACAGGGTGCTCATGTGTCATGGTTTAACCCCAAGTACTGCACTGCTGATTTCACACACCTTCCACCTTTCCCTCCCATGGAAGGATGGGGAGGAGAACCAGGTGAAAAAACAAACAAGTAAAACCTGTGGCTTGAAACAAGAATAGCTTTTTAATTGAAATAAAATCTAATAATGGTAATTAAAATGAAAAGGGGGACAACAAAGAGAGAGAGAAAAATAAATCCCATTAAGAACAAGTACTGCACACTGCAGTTTCTCACCATCTGCTGCCAACTGCCCAGTGAGTCCCTCAGCAGTGACTGCACCTCCCAGCCAAGTCCCTGTTTATTTCCTGAGCATGTGTGGAATATCCCTTTGGGCTTGTCAGGTTGGGTGTCCAGCTGTGCTCCCTCCCAGCTCCTGGTGCAGCTCCTCACTGGCAGACATGAGCCATGAAGAGTCCTTGACGTTGGGTGAGCACTACTGAGCAGCAGCCAAAACATCAGAGTGTTATCAACATTATTCTTATCCTAAATCCAAAACACAGCGCTGTGCCAGCTTCTAAGGAGAAAATTAACACCACCCCAGCCAAAACCAGGACAGTACAGCAGATAGCTTTCCTTTAATTTAACTGAATTATATTCAGAAGGTAAAGTTCACAGATTTTGTGTCATTTCCTTGTTTTCCTTTTTTTTTTTTTAATTGATAAAGAGGAAAATTTAATACTTCATGCCTCATACATGCCTCATACTTCACACAACAATCCATCAAAACAATTGCCACTATTGCATTCTTAATGTGTCACCTTTCTGCCTTGATATCATGTCACTGGGACATAAAACTATGGGAAGTGTACTGTTATGCTCTTCCTACAAACTGGTAATGTTGAGTACTGGTAAGTGTGTACTAACCAAGTCTTCCACCTCTATGTCCTTCATGGGAAAACATTCTGACTGCTGCAGTTTCACAAGTCTATTTGTTCAGCTTGAGGTACATTTCAAAACTGTTCTGGTCAATTAGATAAGCCTGATGGTTGCTCAGCAAAGTTCTTAATTTTTAGTGCCGTAAAGTTGCAAGGAAGTTCCCTTAAGTGGTAGTCCCCTTGACATGGAAGGTGCTGAAATCCAATCTGAGCAAGCTGCTTTCCTTTCCTGTAGTCTCTGGCTGATCACCCTGTCTCCATGAATTTGTGTTACTTACCCATTGTCAGCTGAAGCTGCAATTGGCAGTATTTTAGTGAAACAGAATTGTTAACCTCTTTTAAGAAGAGAAGCAATATCCAAACAAAACCTATACCAAGATTTTGGAGATCTCTGTGAATATGAAAGTAAGAGCATACCTAATGACTATGAAAAAGAGAAAAATGTTGAAGTAATCACAAAATTTAACAAGCTAAATAAGTGTATAATTTTAGCTCTGTGTTTTATCTATGTTTTAAATACTTGTTATTAACAGTAAGTACTGTGCATATTAATCCTAAAACCTCTCTTTCCGGGGTGGATCATGCACACAGCTGTTTTTCCAGCCGTATGAGTACAGTCTGTGTTTTAGTGATGGACCAAACAGCCATTCTTTTACTGGTGATTCTTCCATCAGGCTCTGAGCAGGTTCCTGCTGTGTGCACCAGAGTCAAATTGTTTGTGAAGTGAAATTTGAAAGGAAGACAGCATGAAAGAATTTCATAAGGAATATAAAATAAAACAAGATAGTTGTTGAAAGCTACAGGAAGCTTGAACTGGCAAGAAGAGAGGAAGTATTCTAAATTTATAATGAAAATTAATTATGCATTCATTGCATTTGAAGAGGTCAGACATGATGAATTTAAATAGTACATGAGAATGAAGGCCATCTTTTATATTAAAGGCAGTACAACAGGGTGATGTGAGGAGAGGCAAAGAAATATAGGAGGCAAATGGGGAAAATTGCAAGACTGAGGCAGTAAGGAAGAAGAACATTTAATCAAACAGATCTGCTTTGAGACTAAATTGATTCATGATTTTCAGACAATTCTAAACAATGATAATTTATTAGCCATAAAATTATACTGAAAAAATGCTTAAAACTTTTGAGAGAGTTAATAAAATAAGAAGTTTCAAGGTGGATTCTCTCCAGTTTGCAACAACCTTTAAAACTTACACAGAATGGAAGAAGTTTTTCATAAAATTTTATTCCTTTCTTACACATAGTTGCTATGTGGGCTTCTTGTTCTTATGGGGGGAATGCTGTTTTTTTTTCTGTTTTTTACTATCTCCTGTCACATACATCTGTTGTGTTTCCACTATCCCATTTAATTTGTGAATGTAGTATCCAAGCAAAGGGATTCAATTCAACACAAATGCTGTATGGTATGACTGGCTGTAGGGCTAAAGCAGAGTATGCTGTTCCACCTTCTGGGTTACTGGAGCAGAGAGTTATTCTTAGCAGGGATAGACTCTACTGAATAACACAGGCAGAAATTCAGTGGAACCTTTCTGCTTGACACTGTTTAATTCGTGTATTCTGGGATCTATGAAGATACCACATTGCTTGGCCTCCTTTCTGTTTAAAAGTCAGATACTTTGGAGCTGGGGACTGTATAATTTTTGTATTAACTTGGACAATGTTTATATTGATAGCTAAACACTGCTGTCAGAACCAGTGGTTTTCTTTGAGCAAGGTATTGCTATGGAGCTTGACCATGCAAAAATACTTTGTACTGTGGTGTAAATACTTTGTACTGTGGTGTAAATGGGAAGTCAGAAACTTGCTCTGGTTTTCTGGCCAAGGCATACCTTTAATCACTGAAATTCCAGGTGAAACAAGTCCTTCAAGAGTTTAATTTCTATGGCCCTGAGCTAAGCATCATTAATGGCAAATGAAATCAGACAGGTTTGGTGGCTAAGGGTGAAAAAAAATTGGAACAGAAAATAGGAAATTGCCATTTGAGTCTTTTAGATAACAACAGAGAGGTAGAGTTTTTCCCAGAGGGTGGTTTCATGTGCCTTGTTGTCCACGGGGTGCAAGGTTACCAGAGCAGGAAAGTGTGCTGGATAATTCCATTATGGCAGTTGTTATGATTCACTGGTTTTAATAGTATCCCCAGCTTTACTTGAGGGAATTCTCCAGGCAAGCTCCTAAAACTTCACATGGAACCTAACAGCTTTATTGTTTTTATTTTTTTATCACAGACATATTCTTCATTTACTTATCATCTGCACTGAAAATGGTACCATAATTCCTCTAGCTACAGTTAGATAACCACAGTTGGCTTTAATCAATACTTACTCTTCTGAAGAATATTATGCTGACACTGGGGAGTATATCTCTCTCTGTCCTGACAAATATAATTACCACTGGAGCAGCCTAAAGTCCCCCTAATTAATGTAATTGGTTATTTCCAGTGAAATATTTAACACGTGTGGTGTCCTCAAAATTTAGAATCCTACAAGTTCAGTGTGATTCTCTATTAATGACTAGTTATTGCATTGTGTTTGGTGATAATCCTAACAATGTTGGTGGTGAGCTTTTAGTGCATAGGATTTTAAAATGTGTTGGGTTTTCATGTTGTATTTCCTTTTCCCTTGTGTTTTCCTTATTCTTCATCCTAGAAATGAGTGTAGTTCTATGATAGTTTTATGATATTTCTTCTTACCCTCACCAAAGGGCCTGGGGTTACTGTGCATTTGCCCCATGAACAAAGTTCGGGGTACTGAGTCACCAAATGGAGATAATTCTCTCTCTTCTCCATGGAACTTGCAAGTATTAGATAGTTTTGGGAAAAGCTTGTAGATGGCCATGAGAAAGACGCACTAACAAGAATATGGTGGGCTATCAGCTCACCAGATCAAGCAGAAGTTTTTTTCTTAGAGGAGCAATAGATAAAATAGGACAATCATCTCCTGTTTTGAAATTACCATTTTGATGATCTCTAAGGGCTTAATTAAATTTCAGTCATGACCTAAATTTTGCTTTAAATTTAAAATCAAAATTTTATGTGTTTAAAATTTCTTTGGACTATTAAAATGTTTTGACATAATTTCTCTAATTTCAATACCTCTGTCCTGAACCAAAAGTAGATTTTTTTTTTCTTCTAAAAAAGACACAGCAGGGGGAAATCCTTCCCTGCTAGGATCCAGTCAAATTTTCCTCATCAGTTAGGCTGACAGCAGGTTTAATGCATTTATTAATTATGGTTGCAATTTGTTAGAACAAACAAGATTCCAACCCTTTAGGAGGCCTACCTAGATTATAAATAAATAAAAGCCTTTGAAAAATTCTTCGGGGCAAAAGCTAAGCAAAGATAAAGACACGACTTTGACACAATTCCAGTTAAGTGGCGAGTACCTTCTTTTGAAAAATTATTCCATGTAAATTAGCACTATGTTAATGGTCTGCAAGTGTATATATATATGTGTGTGTGTGTGTGTGTGTGTGTGTGTGTGTGTATTTATTTATTTATTTATTTATTTATTTTTGCCTCCTAGGGGTTCATCAAAACAAAATGTGTCGTGATCTTGTATATGAATCTTCTTGTGAAAAATCTATCTTCAGGACTGGCAGTTGTTCTCTCCTCTTTCTTGTGCATCTGATTGTATTTCTGGCTTTGGGGCACCTTGTTTTTATTTACTACTCAGCAGATAAAATTCTGCAACAGCAGTGATTACTGTGCAATGTGGGTTGGCACATACTCCTCTTCTTTTTCAAGAGAATGGATGCTTGCCAGGTCCTTAAAGAGATCTCTGGAGGTCATCAATCTAGTCAAACTCCCTTTACTCAAGAAATGCAACCACCTTCTTCAAAATTACCATCCAAAAAAATTAACCAAAAGGGAAAGTTAATTTTTGGACATTATTTTCCATGTGGCATTTGTTACCTAGCAGATTTCTTTTTGAGCAGAACCCAAATTCTAATCCTGGGGGCATAGTTGTCGTAAATTACTACAAGAGCTGCTCTTTGTGTGCCAACAGAGACAAGAGATTTAGATGATTATCAGCTGTCATGGTCAACTACTGTATTTAGAAAGTCTAAACTCTTTTTGTGTTAGAGGCAGGCAGTGTGGCAATTTAGTTAGGTAGCACTAAGATTATTGACTTCAGGTTTTGTGAGGCTTGTTAAATACATTGTGAAGGCCAATATTCATTCATTTATTTTTTTTATGAATGGCCATCAACACTGAAACCTTGAAAGTTGAGTACACAGTAGTGACATGAATAAACCTCATGTTAATATCTTCAAAAGAGGCAAATAGCTGTTTATGACAAGTAAAGTTGTATTTCCTTTGCTGACCAGCTTTGTGTCTCCCTATTTTCCAACAGTTACGATTTTCATGATTTCCAGTTTTCTATACGTCATCCTGTGAACAGGGCTGTAACCACTCCTTGATACAAAACCAGTATGAGCAGTAGTGTCTTGTCTCACTGTCTTGGGATCAGTATTTCTGAATTTTCTTCTATGGCAGGGATTTGCATCTAATAGTTTTCATGCCTCTGTCCATTGCCGTACATTTTTCCATAGGAAGCAGAAAATAATATAATGCAAGCAAATAATCTGCTCATCGCTGGCACTAGAACTTCAGAAATGAAAGTGGCTTTCATAACTAACCTGGATAACACTTTTTCAAGGAAGTGTAAGAGCTCTTGTGCTGTGAACTGGACTCACCTCTTTGTTACACTGATGATAAAAAGGAGTTTTTGGTTGCATTTCTGGGGCAGTTCCAATGATAATCAGGGATCTAGTCCAGCTACACATACTGTAAAACAGAGCTGAGTTTGAGTCATTAACATGGTTTTCTTCAGATGTAAGATTCGGTTTCACCAATGTGCTGCTATAGTGGGTTGCTTTTGTAACTGCAATCATCTTTTGAAGTTGCAAGTATGACAAAGACGTGCTGTCAAGGTAGGTCAGACCCACTGAAGTGTATGAGATAGTCAGGAGAAGGATATTGTGGGCTGTGAGAGTGTCTGTGACCCAGAAAGTAGCACAGAAGTACATTTACTCTATGTGCTGATGACATACTCACTTCGTTTTTTCAAGAACTGTTATGCATTTCTCCACTCTATTATGTTTGTTGGACAAGTGCCACATAGTTCATGATCAGCAGAAAACTGAGGTCACACCATTAAAATTTTTTGGAATTCATGGCTAGATATTTTTCCCCTTTCAGCAGAACACAACTTTGAAATAAATAAATCTAAAAACCTGAAAGCTAATTGTAGTACCTTGCAGGTCAACGAGTTGGCTTTCCAAAAAATGGTTCTGCCTGACAATACCTGTTGGCAACTTTTCAGTCATTCTGAAAATCAAAGCATTTGCTTAGGTACAGCAATGTAAATGCTACTGCCTGACTTAAGTGTTCTGTGTTATTTGGCTGGACTTTTTTCCGTAATTTTTAAGTGGCTTCTAGTGTCTTTTCCTTGACAAAGAAGTTAACAGCCAAAGAAAACAGAATTGAAAGAGGGACAGATTGTGAACATTTAATATATGAGCTGTTCATCTTTGTGTATCTGGGGAGTTGCTGCTTTGATCTGAAGGTCTGTAGGATCAGTTGAGGGGCTGATATTTAGGTCACTGTGGTAAAGCCCTAAATGATTTGTGCAGCCACTCCTGATTTATTCTCTTTCTGAATGTTTCTATGAAAATTCCTGAAGGACCAGATGGTACTGGATTCACTTCATGATTGACTTTCCGGTTTATAATTTGGGATTTCAGTTCTGGTTTAGCTGTGAGCATGTATGGCTTTATCCCACCCCCAATTTCTCCCTCTGTGGCCTCTTCTTGCTTCCCACTGACTTGATGTGGGAAAGAGACTGTTCCACAGTTGGGTGATTGCTTTTATTTTGGGTGTGCAGGCCAGGTGTGACCCTTTCCAGCTAGAAATGATGGTTCCCCTCTATCACCGACCCCCCACGCTGACCCCCTGGGCTTCGGGATGTGCCGCAGTCTGTACCAGGAGCTGCTCGCTTTCATTACCTTTTCTCTCATTATGCCTCAAAGCAGAAAAGCATCATTTCAGCTGCTGTCTGCCTGGGCTTCAGACAGCACGACACTGGGCAGGTTTCACAGGATTCATCTGTGGACAGCTGTATTTAATGAAGAGCTCCTGAGGATTTTTGAACAATGCTGTATTTAAAATTACCAAAATTCAGTCTTTACAAATGCTTTTGTGAACATTTCATAACCATGCCCAAACTGTTCTCCATGTTTTGTGCAGACAAGGAGAAATTATTTCAAAGGGAACATTGTATGCTGTTCTGGATGACATCCTGCTGCTTCCAACCATTTTTTTGTTTGCCTTTTTTTTCCCCTCTCTGCTCCATCATATATTAATTCCATCTCTTCCTCCTTCAGAGACAGATGGTGAGCTGGTGGTACTAATGAGCTCCCTGCTGCCCAGGGAAGGCGGATTGAAACGCTTTGTGTTCTGAGAACTAACAGCCTGAGCACCCTTAGTGAGGATGTAGCACGTGTGATGAAAGGTTTGATGCGCAAATACTGTAGCAGACTTTTTTTCACAGGCACCTATGAACCGTGTTTCCCCAAGAGAGCAACTTCCCAAAACAGCCTTCCTAATAGTCCAATCTTTACTGTGTTCATTCAGAGTTTTGCTCTGAATGGTACAATAATCTCTGTCTTTTATGGAGATGGAGAGAGCATTAGGTTGTGGACACATGGCAATTGAATGCCCTGCTTCTCTGGCATGAGCACGCTGAGAAATAAAAACAAAGAGCACCTGCTGTTCCTTGGAATGAGTCTTTGAACATTTTAAAAACTTTCTTGGCAGAAAGCCATTCTCTTCTAGGCTGACTTTAAAAGGAATGCAATTAATTATAGGAGCCGGAGACCTCTAAGGTAACAAAATGTAATTATCCAGGGAGTCATGATGGATTCTGTTATGTCTTGTTTAAAATGTAACAGGATTGTCAAAAGTGTCTTGTGCTGAGGATGCAATTAAAGACAGATCCAGTTGGCTGGGAAGTCTAATGGCTGTAGGCGTGTGACCAATTCAAGGCCGCCTACAAATTTTGGAATGGTAGTTATGTGGATTCAGCATGATCACGAAGAGTATTTCAAAACTAATGAATTAAGATTCTGCAAGCTTTTGTAATAGATTCATTAAATGTGCTCTCTCCAGCAGAGACTACAGAGATGGATCCTTTTCCCTGTACTCAGCAGAAAAACTTCAGTGAGACAGGATTTCTAATTCAGTAAATGTGAAACATTTGGTTTTTTGTCTTTAAAACCAAATAGATACTAATATCAGAGTATCTGTCTTTTTATATGAGATGTCTCCTTAAGAGAGACCATTTTGTAACTAAAATGGAGAACATTAAAAAGAGGGGAACATTAAAAAAAATCAAGGCTTTCTTTTAAATTACTGCATAGAGATAGATCACATATGTTTAGGGGATGGATAGTAAATCTAGCTCTAACCTGAGCAATTATTATAACTGATAAAGAGGTGTGTGACTCTTATCAAAGCAGGTGCTTTGATATCTGTTGATTCAGGATAGTACCCAGTCCACATTTAAGTTAATTACTGTATACTAGCAAGTAACAGATGTGCTACAGATGGCTAGGGTGATTAAAATGAAAAAGCACATAAATAAAGATTTTACAGGTTTGGAAGCTAATAATAAATACACAAGTTAAAAAGGGCTATATTAAAACTCAAATATTTTAGTAATTGAACTAAAACTTAATTTCTTATCTGTCAGTGAATAGTATTAAAACAGAATATGGAGTTACACGCTCATTCCCATTTGACTGCTACTCTGCCAACAGTCACTCTGGGATAAAGTGTGTGTACTCTGTTGCTGGTTCCGTGCTTTCACCAGCTTTCAGTAAAAACATAAAATGAGGGTCAGTCTGAAAGTGGCTGGTAGTCTTTACATTTATGGAAATAAAGCTTTTTATAGACCTGTGCTGGTTTCACCAAGAATCCTTTTACATACATTTCTAGTTTATGGCTGGAAATTCTGTGGCAAAGGGAGAGGAAGCAACACATAGACAAACAAACACCTATCTCAGAAAAAGCAGTGTGATCTTGTAGGCAGTGCAGGATCAAGAAGTTGAACCAAAGGCTCCCACTGGACCAGTGGATACATTGACAAAAGGCTTTTTTGTTGTTGTTCTTTTACCCTTATTTTCATCCTAAGTCAAACCAATAGCAATATGGAGTCTCACAAATTTTATATGACAAGAAAATGGTTTCCTGCCCAGCTGTGAAGGGCTTCATTGTAAGGTGAGAAAGATTATTAAATGTTAGTAGAGGAAATGATACAATCTCAGTAATGTGTGTATGGATAGGCTTACCAGAATTCCAAATTAATGATAAAAATGTGTACCACCACATACATAGTTATGTGTGTATAGATACATATATATGATATCTTATTTGCCAAAAGGTGTTGATCTGAGTATTGCTGTGTCATGTGAGAAGATTAGCACAAGATGCACTGCAGAAATACTTCCTTCTCTCATGTATTAAATTTGTTTCACATTAATGCTTTCTATTAGTTTGGATTTTTGGATATGGTAGAATATTAACAAATATAATGCGATACTGTTCAGACTTGTTTTAGGTTTGCTTTGTCACAGACACACCCTTAAAGAATTAGACAGGAAGAAATAATGTTGTCTTTACCTGGATTTGCATTATGAAGCACCTTCTTAGGAATCACTGTTAAATTTCTGTCATGTCATATGAAAAAGTCCTTTCTTGCTATTTAATTGTGAGATAAGTTCCCCACCCCTCACTCAGATATACAGGAGATGTAAGCTAAAGAAGTATTTAGAATTGATTAAACTTTCTCATTTCAGCATATGCTGCTGGCACTGGGGAAACCTGAGAAATTCTCTCCCAGTAAAGATAAATTGAGAGGAAATGCCTTTTAGTGCTGAGTAAACCACCTGTGCTTTAAGTATGGAGAAGCTTGGTTATTTTGCACCCAATGAAACCTAAACATGTTGATACTGGAGGCTGTTTCCTTTTGTAAAACAGTTGTCATACTATACTGGCTGTCATTGTTAAATTTGCTCTGCCAAAATCTTCTGCAACTGATTGTTTCCCAAGCTGTATGGATTCAGCTCTTCAGGTCTGTCTTCATATTAGGTTATTCTGTGCAGTTTTAGGATAAACTATACCTGCTCTCTTTTATTTCTTCAAAATGTTTTCCTGTTCCTTCTTTTAGCCATCCTACAGGCATTGATACAGACAAACTATTGTGGGTAATTCTTTGAATATAGTCAGCACAAGAGAAGTGATGTATTTGCATTGTGAGCGAAAGTCTAGCACAAGTAGATACTCTACTGCATCCAGATCATGTTCAAAAGTGGCTTCTGAATGTCCAACGCTACAGTTCTTTTGGCCAGGGACACAAGGCTGTCATGCATATGGATCTGGATTTCTCTGCAGTCCCAAGTCTGAAATCTTCTGGCTTTGCACTATAAGGGATTATACTTGTTACAAAAGACAGCTCCACAATCCGCTATCAGATTTCTCCACCAAGCACAGTTGTAGTCACAAGGCCTTCTCGAATTAGTGTCAAAAATCAATATTTTATCCCCTGCTGCTGTAGTTTTTAATTTTTCTTTCTTGTGGGTAGCATGCAAAGGACTACAATAAATTACCTCCTTTTCTGTTGTATACCACATCTCACTTGTAAATACAGTGCCAGAATTATGATGTGAGTTGTTAATATTCCAATGCGGAGCACTGAAGTTGATGGAAATCTGGCATGTAGGATGATGGGATTTTCAGTGTGAGTTCAGTACATGTACATTTCATTGCTTTAATTGGTTGTTTTCCATAAAGCAGTTCTAGAGTATCTAATTGTTTATTTTTGGTCCAAAGAGTTTGATGGTCTCATGAAAAACAAACCAGTATCTAGGGATGAATAATGGAATGAAGCTGCTACAGAGAAGGTGGAGAACTGATCTAAAGACTTCCTCACAGTCAACTTCACAGGAAAAAAACAGGAAATGGAAGATGAAGGAGATTCTCTAGACAACTGTATGTTTAGGGTCAATCAATTTTTATTACTGATCTGGTTGATGGACTAGACAATGTACATATTAGATTTGTGTATCTTGGAATCTGAAAGGTTTCTAAGTGTTGTTGGAAGACAAAACTGGAGTTCAGTATGATGTTGGCTAACTGAGGAAATGATGGGAAAACTAGAGGAGATTAATTAATAGGTACAAGGGCAAACTTTTGCACTTCAGCAGGAATTTACAGCTTCACAGCTACTGATTAGGTGGAAGTTTTACCGAAATAAAGCTTGAGTTTTAAAATTAACCACAAACTGAACTTCAGCACTGTTTTTGTGATGCAGAAAAGTCAAGCCTCACACTGGAATATGTGTTTAGCTTAATTTACTTGTAAAAGACACAGATTAGCCGTTCTGGTCAATTTGGCTTTGTAGGGCATCAGATGGGAGTGAGCCTAAAGAGCATCAGGGGTGAAGGAAGGTCTAAACATTGACCTGTGACAAAGACCAGAAGGATGTGGGGGGGTTATTTTAGAGAATAGCAGTCAGCGGGCAATGTGTTAATCAAATCTAGTAGAAAATACCTGCAAAGAATATGCAAACTCTAAATGCATAATGCTAGATGATGAATAGCAGGTTTACATCAGCAAAGAAAGCACAAGTTTGAAAATAGGGAAAGCTTTATAGTGATATCCTGTTTATATTATTTGCCTGAGAAAGTGTTAAAATCTTCATTACTGATGGTTAATAAATATACAAGCAAACATCTGTTAGGGATAAAGTATAATTTACCTGCCTTGGCAGTGATGGAAAAGAAATAGGCCGTCTTTTGAAGAAACTTGCAGCCCTGATGTCTGGATTTCTCTGTGGGTTTGTTTGTTTGTTTGCTTTGATTCTAATGGAAAATTGATATTATCAGAAAAGAAATTTTGTGCTTTAGGACTACTTACTGCTTTGTGTACTTAATGTCTGAAAAAATTCACACCTACTGGTAGTATTGCTTCAATTTACATGATAAGAGTTTCTTAAGTTAGGCAGATCAATACTGTTATGTTGATCGATAATTATTTAATGTATCTGTGGTAGGCTAAAAGCAGATGTTTTTATCTTTTCGGTATGTAGTAAATTGTGTCTTCCTTCTGAAAAGCTTCTTTTATGACCATGTTTAAAATAAACACTTTTTATCTGCTCTTGATGGTAAATGAAACATCTTGTTAATATCTTGGCTTCTTTAAAAAAATATCAAAGTTATTCTGATAACTCTTGTGACTTTCTGGAAGCGGTAATTTGGAAAGCACATTAAGAAAGTTAATAGACTCCACTGGTACATTGTCCTGTGTGGTGTTAGGGTTTGTTACCAACTTCCATAGCAATTGTGCAGTAAAGCAAAATTTGCCTCCATGCCTTTGTTCTCATTGTTACTCTGTGCTGTTCTACATGGCATGATACTGTTATGTAAAGTGACATAAACTCAGGTTGAAAGGTAGTGTGACATCTTTGTCACAGAGAAGAATACCTACAGCGGGTGCTGGTGAGATTTGAGAGAGGCAAAGGATTGTGTCTCTTGTATCCCTGTAACTGCCTTCGTCAGGGTGGAGCTGGGCATGGCAGAGCAGGCAGGGTGCCCTGGGCTGTTTGAGGTGGATTGGATGCCTGAAGGAATCCTCTCTGGAGGTGAGTGGTTCACCAGTAATCCAACAGTCAGCAGCTGTTCTGCCTGCCCTCAGGATGTTTCATTTTTCATAGAGAAAATTCGGTTTTAATCCTGAGAAGTGCTTCTGGCAGTGTGGATTACAGGTGTGCTGGAAATGCGTGTTTAGATCCACTGTTCAGTAATGGAAGGATTGAGGACTGAAACACTTTGCTGAGTAAAAAGTTATTTTTACAGTACTTGTATACAAAAAATAATATTGTATACAAAAATTTAAGACTTTTAGGCACTGTGATGAGAAATTGGAGTTTGACTGCTAATTATGAGTTATGGTCAAATCAAGAAGGTTCCTTCAGATTTTTCATGCTTTGCATATGTTCACATTTCTGCCCTAATGCATTTTCAGTTATCTGAAATATCTTTCAGATCTGGAAGAAGGAACAATTTCTACCAGGCTTGTTTGTTCTGAGTTGCAGCATTACCTCATGGGTTTATGCTGTCAAATACGGAAAACAGTTGGCTCTGTTAACTCGCCTGGATTCTCATGAAAAGTTCATAGAATCATGGAATGGCTTGGATTGGCAGGGATCTTAAAAATCATCTAGTTCCCAACCCTGTGCCATGGGCCAAGTTGTAAATGAATTTGATATTGTACACAGATGTCAGCTCCATAATAAAGGCAGAATGCTGGAATCAGATCCATTTATTGCTGGATTCAACATCCATTTTTTAAAAAAGAAAATCCATTGATTTCTTTGCTATTAAGAGCTGCCCACTATTGTTACTGGAGGATGTAAGCAGTGTCCATGGCAATGCGTGCAGAGCTTTAGCTGGAGGTTGGTTTATGTGTTAAGTCATGCAGCCTTTTCCACCTGCATACATTTTCAGACAAATATGAACACTCACCAAATGTAGGTGAAGAAGAGGAGCTAAGAAGGGTTTGTGGTACTGACTGATGGCATTTCTAATTTTCCATAGCGAAATCAAATCTTTATGAAAGCTGAAGTATTCCAGAACATATTAACCAAGTAATTCCGTTGTTAATATTGAAAGTGGGACATTTTCTAGTGGCAAAACACTGCCAGAAAGGCAGAAGTGCAGACCAGCTAAAGAAGCACTTGTTCTGTGAATAGGTTTGTTGGGACAGGCGTGGTGATGGCTCTGCATCTCCAGAACAGAAATCACTTTTGTTTTACGTTTCTCTTCAGTCAAATTACCTTTTATACTTCTGTTCAGTCACTATTAGTTCCAAAGAGAGGAGTGCTTAGGCAAGAGAGCGTTATTGAAGGCATATGCAGTACACAAAGAATAATTGAGAGACTCATTCGAGGGTAAAAAGTTTTGTTACTAGTGGTTCATGAAGTGAACTAAAAAATCCCTTGAGCTACTTCCCCTGCACATTCTGTTGAGATGGACTAAAGTTGGGGAGGAGAAACAATGATTTTTTTATTATGTAAATAACTTTTGCTTTGGATAGAAATGTGTTCTCAATTGAAATAATTTTTAACCACATAGATAAGCAGATTTCAAGATTAAATCATGTATTTAATGTTTGTCTGTAGTGAATGGCAGTAGGAAATTAACACTTACATTATGAAGGACTCTTTAGAGAATGAATTGTTAAGTTAGAAATGTTACTGGTTTGCATCAGTAGGGATAGTGGCAAAGAAATGGAAGGTTAATGCTGGTACATTTACTTGTCTCTGGATGAGCAAGTGGTTTTCCACTTGAGCACAAGGTGACCAGGAGCTCTGGCTCCTGTGAAAAACCTCCCTGACTGAGAAGGGCAGCTCTCATTAGATCTTGTCTTCTGCAAGTTCTGCCAAGCTCCTGGGCCTATCTGGGAGTCTCAGTGTAGCATATAAACAGAATCAGCCCTGATAGGAATTGCTACCATGTACTTCAGGGCATGTAGACCCAATTCCATTTTTCTTATCACTCTTTTTCTAAACCAACTGTTGTTCTCTAGGAGCAGACTGGACCTGGTTTAGGTCTTCTGCTTCTGTCTGCAGGTGTTCATTTGGAGGTTAGGAGCTGGTATTGTTTTGTTCTGTGGATGCAGTTTGATGGACAGTATGGTAACATCACTCCCCCAGTGAGGATTAACTGACAAGCCAATGCCATCACGGAATCAGTGAAGGTGCAGCCCAGAGGATGATTATGCCAGTTAATTTTCCTTCAGAACTCTTCTCTGTATTTGAGTGCGTTTGAAGTTGCAGTTGAGTTTGGTTTCAAACCAGAAGCACGTGGCAGCAGGCTGGCGAGCCGAGTCTGATGTTGGGACACAGGACATCAAAAAAGCCACATGCCTAATTGAATCTCTTGTTCTGCTTGAGTCAAGGAACAGAATATTGTTTTCTGAGTATATTAGCTCATATTTGAGAATTAATTTATTTCAGTCCTGTCTAGACATGTCTTTTGTTCATCTTCTACAAACAGACTTCAGCAAATGGCAAAAGGGTTTTCCAAATCAATAGATTTTAACTATGCATTACAGAACTTCTGAGAATGGTAGTCGGAATTTATAGGCACAAACTCTAAGGGCAGAACTCTGATTCTCCAAGTTATAAGTTGATCAGGCAAAACTAAACTTACCTGAGCTCTGACAGGGCATAAGGAAATAATTCATTTTATACCAAACAAGATACAGGTCAAGAATTGCTTTACAAATATTCTGAAGCAACTATCATTGATACTTTGCAAACTAATTTTTCTGAATAACATAATTCAGTGTTCTGTGATATACTGGTGTATTGAGGTGAATTTAGTGTTCTTATACATAGAAATCACAGAGCTTGATTCCAAGTGATTTACTTAGGTAGGTGCCTTTTTAAGGGGGTCTTAAAGGATGAACGGTTTTCTTTCTCTTAGCATCTCTTCCCTTCCTGTATACATCTTTGCAGAGTATTTACCATTTTCCGGAAATGCAAATTGTCTCACCATTCTGTTTCCCCTTTTCTCAATTGTAATGGAAATTAGGATGGAGGGAGTGGCAAGTGAGGTGTGCAAGCCCATGGGCCAGCGCTTTTCATCTGAGCTGTGGTGCAGGTGTGTTGTTTTCAGTTGGCAGTGTGTAGTGATATTTGAAATATTCTGATAGAGATCCCCTTATTAAACATTTTTGGAACCAGTTGCCTGCAGACAGCATACCTGATATTTAAGGAATTTATCTTCTTTTTTCCTGAGACAGGACAGTAAATTGACACCAAGTGTTCTTATGCTAAAAGAGAAGATAATAGAAAATTCTAAAGCAAATGCAAATAGGCCTTCTCAACTGTGTCCATGCCTGACTTTGCTATCAGTACTGTTAGTGACACTGTACTGGCAATTTAGATAAAATCTGTGCCTAGCACGTCCAGTTTTCAAAGTAAGGACTAATGCATTTCTCCTTGCTGTGCTACACACTGGGTCTTGTGAAAGCACTTCTGAAGGATAAGAATGAAATGGCAAGAAAAAGTAGCAAAAAGCAATGCTATTGTCATGGGGAAGACAAAGAAAAGATAGGTAGAAAAGAGTGTATGTGTAATTAGTGCTGTGATAATAATTGGAAATGCAGTTACTAAAGGTCAGCCATCTCCAAAGGCAAATTTTGCTTTCCTGCTCATGGACTGAAGTGGTGGGGGAGAAGCTTGAGGGAAGTAGCAAGTATGGGTAGGGTGAGCAGCAGAGGATAACAGATTGTTTCCCTCCTCAGGACCTTAGGACTTCTAATGATGAAGTCACATACATCTCTAGTAATTGTATGCCTTGCAGTATTGCTTGTTCACTACAAGGCACGGAAGATGCCTCTCTCTACTCTGCCTTTGTATCTGCTGCTCAAGGGATTGAGGAACGGCAGAACTAATTCCCTCCCACATTGTTCTCTGCCCTTTGACACATTTACTAAAAAGGACAAGATATTTTCCCCTTAAATCTGTACCTAAAGATATGAAGAGACAACTGCAAAGCATAAAACTAAAGCCTGGAAAATCTACCTACTATATGCATAACCCAAGCTGTATTTTCTTTAAGACATCTCATTGAAAATAAAACATAAATGTTCTTCTTTTCTTTCCTTTTATACTTGACAGTATGTGTGTAAAGATGTGAGAGCCTGAATGTTGAGTTACTTATTGTTGTTGTTTAGTAAAGCCACAGAGCTGAAATGATAAGTAATCCAAACCTCATAATAATAAGTAGGCATGACTCATGGATTACTCTTGAAGTATTTGTTCCATTAATTCAACTCTACTGTGTGGTTTGAAAGTCATTGCATTTTACATATCAGTGTGAATAACTTAAAGGTTTGGGATCACTTGAAGTTTCTTACCAATCTTCAGCTAATACCCCTTATAATTTGCATTCTTAACAGAATAAGTGGCTCAAAGCTACTTCTTATTTTACTTCTTTTTATAATTATTTACAACTTCCCTTGATTATATGGTAATATCCTTCGCATTTACATCCTTTAGTGTCTGAGAGGTTACAAGTATCAAGTTCGATTTTAATGCTTTATTGAGTCAAATCCAGAAGTTTCTCTGACCTTTTGTAATATTTGAGGGAATATGAAGCATCTGAAGCTCAGTTGTGTTCAATGCATATTTATCTGTGTAAAATATGCAAAATATTAGGATGACCCGAGACAGATCCAAAAACTATAACAAAAAAAATAATTATCAGCTTTAAGTGCTAATCAAATTGCTATCCACACATAGCTGCTGAATAGCCCATATGTGGCCAATGCAAAAAGGGATGTGATGTGACTGTTCCTTGTTATGCTAGATTAGTCAGTTCCTGAAGACACAGTACTGATACGGGATTTGATGGGTCATCTGATTATCATATTTCATATTACTCTTACTAATCTCAGAAGAAATGGATTTCCAAGCAAGTAAATAAAGAGAGTGCAACTGTATTCACACTGAGAATATTCTGACTTGGAAGGGGGCCAAAAGGATCGTTGAGTTCAACTCTTAAGTGAATGGCCCATACAAGGGTCGAAGCCACAACCTTGGCATCATTAGCACTCTGCTCTGAATTGGAACAAACGATCACTTTTCCTTCGGAGACAGTTATGCAGCAATGCAAATATTTAGGAGACACAAAAGAAAATTACTGACATACGTAAATTTTTAATGTAATAGTACTAATGAAGGAAGAAAAGTATTACCACTGGAAAATATTTCCATCCTCCATCACACTCAAGTCTAGCTGTCTTATTTTTGTGTCTGTGAAGTGCAGGAGTGCTGGCTTCATATTAGTGACAGAGGGGAAAATTTAAGTTCTATACATTGTACAGATGAAAGACCAAACCAGCTTTGAGGCTTCTTCTCAAACTTGCCCAGAGCTTGCTCAGTAAGAGACAAGAAAAAGCTTTTTAGATTCTGTAACTGTTTCTGGGAAGTGTTTTACATCTGTCTGCAACTCATGTAATGTGGCCTATCATGGTCTCAAAAAATAATGTTCTTCCTCAGTCTAAAAAAAACCCCCCAAAACCCCAAACTAATAAAAAAACACAGCATAGTTAAAGAGTGGTTTTACTTGTCTTTAACTATAAAGTGGAAGAATGAAATTTGTCTCTCTTTCTTAAAGTGCATTACAGATGACCTACTGTCCAAACTCATTTACTATTATTAGATCTTTCCAAACCTGAGATGCGCTGACATCCTGTCTTTAATGCTCTTGTAAATTCTGAAGTAAACAGATTTCAAAGACACTTGACTGTTAGTGTGAAGACAAGGTCAAAGAGTTGAATGACACATCATCCTCATACAATAAGACTACCTATCAATCAGTTTTACTAGCAAATTCTTAATAAAGAAAAGAGATCAGAATGTAACAAAAGTGTATCTTGGAAAATATATGTGCATGATGTCCATCTTGATATCCTTGGAATAGTAGCTAATGATGAACAACCATTACATATGACCTAGAAATACGGTTGTCTCCCGTAGGAGAACCTCTTCTGCAGTTTATTATGTCTGAAAATTAGAAACAGAAAAAAAATCTATTATGTTAAAGTGGTCTGAACTTTTAAAGTGACTAAACTTAAATGTGTACTGAACACATTTAAGTAACTAAAGTAAGCAAGATGGTTAAATTTAATTTAAGAATTATCATGTTTTAGTGTTGATAATTCACACTAAATATCAATAAATAATATCAACATATATTATTATAAATAATATCAATATAAATAATATCAATATAAATAATATCAACACAAAACATGATAATTCAAGGATGGTAATTTACAGATATTAAAAAAAATTATTTCAGTTATTGCATTCACTGACAATGCATTTGGCAAATACACACTCAGAAGTTAGGTAATTTTTGGTTTTCAATATGCTGGAATGTGGCTGGTTCTGTCCCCGCGCCAGGCGGGAGCTGACCTCCGGCTAGCTCTGGTCAGCACAGCCACAGAAGTTCCCAGTTCGGATAAGCACGCAGGTTATCTTTACCTGCTGGTCGGCTTCTCGGCAGCAGCTGGACCAAATAGTGTCGTGACAGCAGTGGCAGTACGAAAAGATTGGCTCTCAGCAGGTTAAAAGATGATTATTCAGGCCCAGCTGCGGGAATTCCGCAGCTGGTCCAAACCTCAGGCCAGGGGGGCCAGCGAGCGAGAGAGAGCAGAGCTGAAGAGGATTTGAATCTCCCTCCTCCACCTTATAAGCGGGGGAGGGGTTCAAGGGAGGTTACAACAAGACAACAAATCAGGGGATTCAGGGGGTAACAAGGTGTGCCCACCCCCAAGCCTCTGACCACCTCGAGAGGAAAGGAATACCCCCCAGGCTACCTATCACCTGAAGCCCTCTCCCTGAGATTTCGCAACCTGCCAGGGCTCCTCAAAGTGATAGACAGGCTGCCCTAGAGCGGGGGCGGGGGGGGGCGGGGCAGAGGGGATGGGCACGGATTGTGGGGGGTGAGATGATTGACACAAACCACCTCATTATACAGAAAACACAAAAGGGAATGGACTGTTAGAAAACTGGGGATACAGTGAAATGAACCATAACATAAACTTCTTATAAAGAAACTAACAAAACACTTCTTGCACTGCCACACTTGAAAGATTTTGGCATTTTTTAGCATGCCCTGTGGTGCCACTATCTTTCATTTCCCTAAATTTTCTGCAGCACTTTTTCTACAGGGTTAGATGTTAGAGGTGGGTTAATAAATGGTAATGTTAAATACAGCGAGTCTCCCACAGTCTGAAGTTAGACAGATGTCTCTGGAAGAAGGAAATCCCTTTACGTGCTAAGTAAATACATAGAAACAACAAAATTGTGACTTGAATATCTTATTGTTATTAACAAGGATATTAAAAATCAGAGAAAATATAAAGTGCATGTGTGATAAAGCACTTCAGGTGCATTCAACAATCAAGGAATTATATATGTCTTTAAGATATATAGTGAAGGTTTTTCATGTAGTCATTATCTCATGATTATAATGAGAGCTTGTCTCAGAAAAAACAATTCATATCTGGAGATCCAGTCTGATCCAGTCTACACACAAAATACATTTACATATAAATTTACACATATTTATATTACATCTAAATTTATACATATTTATACATATAAATGTATCTCATGTGGTTAATTTGGCATTGCTGGGTTAATGGTTCATTGGTTCATAATCTTAGAGGTCTTTTCCAACCTAAATGATTCTTTGATTTTATGAGATGGAGAGCAGATGGCACTCTGTGGTTTTCCTTGGGATTTTCCACAAATGTTGGGCAGTAGGCATTGAGTGACTCCTTCTGACCACCTTACTGTTGTTTTCCCCCGTGATAGCTGGAATCTGGATTTCTTTGAAAAAACTGCCCTGGAGTGGATATAATTTGGAAATAAGAACATTAAATATATCTTGGTCTCTTCCCAAACACAGGCATGTTGGGTTTTAATTTACTGGTGTAAGATCAATCTGGTTTCCAAGTCATGTGTCAAAGGTACTTAATAAAACATGTCTGGTGGGACTAGTGGCTAGAATTTGGTATCTGTGCATTTATCTGTAGAGTAGTTATATCATGCTGAACTTTTCCTGTGAACTGGAGGCTTGACCGCATATACCAGAAGGTTTGCCAAAGCTTTCATAGGTTAAATTCCCCAAAGTGGGGTTTAGAGTGGAATCAACAGCAGCACAGAAGGAAAGAAAAACTTTCCTTGGTCAAATCCGTTGGTTTGTGGTTTTTTTGGTTTTTTTTTTTCCCCCCCCCTTTTTTTTCCTTTTTTTTCTTTTTTTTTTTTTTTCTTTTCATTTAAGCTTGGCTACTTTGGGCAGTTGAATAAGACTGAGCTATATGACTACAAAATGACATTTAGATAAAATGCTTTTGTGCAACTTCTCAGACTTCAAATGTAGGATTTGAGATACAACCATAATTTCAGACTTCACATCCAAAGGTTGTGCAGGCTCTGTGTTGTAAGCACTTTTCTTATCAGTAAATGTGAAAGTTTCTTTTGTTGGCTTAACCAACAGTGCTGCCAGTTAGGAACTTCTTTGGAACAAGCACACTCCAAGCAGAATTCAGTTCTGCTGAACTTAAAGCAAAATAACAAAGCTTTTGGGTTTAGTTTGTGAAGTTGTGGACTCCCTAGCAAATATGCAGTGAAGTTCCTTCTATGTGGTGCTTTAACTGTGTCAGTTGTCTACAGAAAATTACTTTTGATCCACAGGATCTTCAACAAAGTCACCTTATGTAACTTTCAGTACCTGCAGAATCACAAGTTGAGTGATGTTGGAAGGGAGCTCTTTGACATCATTGAATCCAGCCTGCTTGACCAAAGCATGGTGATCTAGATCTTGTCCAGTTGACTTTTGAGTATCTCCAAGGATGGAGATGCCACAAGTTCCCAGGGCAGCCTATTCCACTGTTCAGCCACCCTCATGGTAAAAACCAAACAAAACAACAGCAAAACAACCCCAAAAACCTATATCTAAATGGAGTTTAATGTATTTCAGTTTGTGTCCATTGCCTCTTGGCTTGTCACTGAGCACTGCCCAGAGGAGTCTGGCTCCATCTTTACACACTCACATCAATTATTTATATACATTGATAAGGTCTCCCCTGAGCCTTCTCCAGGGTGACCAGCCCCAGCTCTCTCAGCCTTGCCCTTTGTGATACGTGCTCCAGTCTCTAATCATCCTTGTGGCTCTTTGCCGGGTGTACTCCAGTATGTCCATGCCTCTCATTCTGACGGGCCACATTACTGCTGCTGTGTCTCAGCAGTGCTGAGTGGGAGGGGTTCACCTCCCTCAGCCTGCTGGAAATGCTCTTCCTGATTCAGCTCAAGACACTGTTGACTGCCTTTGCTGCAAAGGAACTTTGGTGGCTTAGGTTTGATTTGGTGCCCACCAGGACCTCCAGGGCTTTTTCTGCCCAGCTGCCTTCCAGCCTGTTGGCCTCCAATACATGCTGGTGCATGGGGTTATTTCTTTCTCAGTGTAGTACTTTCTACCTCACTTTGTTGAGCTTTATGAGATCCCGCTTTGCCTGTATCTCCACAAGATATATTACTGATATATCAGCCACTCCTCACAGTTTTGTATCATCTATAAACTTGCTGCTATCACCCCATGGATCTCTTTCCCATCTTCTTGGACTGTGAAATTTTCTGGCCTTCCTCTTCATCTGTTCTCTTGGTGGCCTTCAATCACCAGAAGCCTCAAGCAAGGAAGGAGCCCATCTCCTGCTGTCCCAGCCTCAGTGAGAGAGCCTAGACCCCCTCAGGGCCTCAGAACTATATCCACTGGCACCTCCATCTGAGCTTGAGTAGTAGATGATAGGGGAAGAATGAGAACATGTAATAACCTTCATTCCTGCAAAAGAACTCCTTTTTAGACGCTGGGTCACTTTTTTCTCTTCTTAGTCACTCTTAATGTCAGACAAGAACGTGATTGAAGTTTTCAGTTCCTTAAGTGCTCTGGGTTATTTTGAATGTTGAGAACTATTCCTATTCTGTGGGGCTTATTTTAACTCGCATTTGAAATTACATGCCAATAATTTATAGTGGACCAGGCTTCTGTTAGGGGCAGTTAGTAATCACCAAGTGAATGGATGTATTAGCACGTCACCCTGGTATATATCAACCTCGTCTCCCATAAAACACAGTGGCAGCTGTGAATACACTTAGTGCAGCTTTTTAAAAAGAAAATAGATCCAGCAAGGCATGTATTCAGAAGATCCCTTCTACCAAGGATCATTGCCATACTGTTTTATTTTTGGAATATGCATTAACATGGCATGGAAAAACCATGGATCCATGTGGAGGTGTTAACAGCCATAAAATTGGCTGCTTCCTGTACTTGTTGCTATGAGGTGTGATCTTAGTTTGGAAACTCCTGTGTAAATGCATGTATTTGTCTTAGGATTCTGTTTCCTAGCAAGCCGTGACACAGTGCAAAATGTGCTGCATTTGCTGTGGCTGGCCCTCTTAACCTGTCAGTATAATTTATGGGAACACTTCCCAACACCTTCTGCTGCTAATGGTCTCTCAAAGTCCTGCAGAAAAGGCTAGTTCTGCCTCCTAATTTTGAGTCATGATGGTGGCACTATTTGTCTCTTTTCTGGATCTATTTTGGATTTATGTCTGGCCAAGGGATTAAAAGAGCTGCTATTAAAGCAGAAACATCTGCTGGGGCTTTATGTGCTGCTGGCTTGCCAAGTTCAGCAGCAAGCCAAACTACAGCTGATGGGCTCAGCCCTCCACAGGTGTCACTGCAGTTACAGGAGAATGACTGTAAGGGAAATTGGGCTGCTGAAAGCTCTAAACAAAATAATAAATAAATAAATAAAACCCCTTCAGCAACTCTAGAAAGCTGTTAGGAGACTATGGTTGGGGTCATTAGCAAATAACAGAAACAAATCCTGCTGAAGTGGTGGTGAATATCTGAATTCCCCCGTGTCCCTGGTTGCTGCAGCATCATGAGATGTGCCTCCTCCCATTCTACCTGCAGGCTTCCTATCGTGTTTTGCATGCTGCCAGGCAGCACAGACACAGTGATTTTAAATGCTGTTAGAAAACCTGATTTTGTGTAACCATCTGAATATTTTCATGATTCAGTCACATCGTGGCAATCTTGTTTGTGGGCAGACATGGGTGAGGCAGATGATTGTTTTGACATGGACTCTTTTTGAAGCAGAGGAATTCAAAACAATCCTTTAAAATTCCTTGTAAAGGTTTTGTTCTGATGCAATTGTAATAACTTGAAATAATCACTCTTATGACACTGGAGACATGGGAACCGACATCTTGGATGAACTTGAGCTGCATCTGAGCACTGCCCAGCCTCCATCCTGGATGTGTACTTGCAGTTTCAGAGAAGCATGCCAGAAAACTCACAACTGGCAACAGTGGGTCTCTGATACATTTCCATAGCCTATTTGTCTGTATTTACTTTTTATTTAGGATTTTTGTTATTTTTTAAAATGTCCAGTTACTCCCTTAGTTTTGCCAAGCATTTTGATTCAGGTGCCGAATACTACAGTCAAATTACTGACAAAGCATTGACTTCATTTACCTTTTTACAGAGGGCTACACCTGGCCATATAGTTCATTCTCCCTCTCACCTCCCCCACTGCAATCATAGAATGGAGGTCAGCACTTCAGCAGCAAAAGCTAAAACTGCTACAACTGGAGTTAAAGAAGAGTTCTGTTACTGAGGAGTGAGTAGAAGACTGTTACAGTTGGCAGAGCTCACTGCTAGAGGAATAGATAATTGCATGTGAATGTGCATATGCAATTTATTAAATTATTATCAGTTCTTTTCTAATTTTGTAAATGTTCCTATTCCAACCAGTTCTATCCAGTGATTACAAGAAAATTTGCTGTTCTGGTCAGAAAGCACAAGGCCAAATTCTCTCATATATCCCAATATGTTTCTTGCCTTCCAAGAAACTGGCTGACTGAGAATAAAGTTGTTTTAGAAATATTTCAGCTGTGTTTAGTGGTTTAAATAAAAAGCCTGGGCTATGGGAAATGCCTAACATTTTTCCGTGGTGGAAAATTTTAATGTTCCTTGAAAACCTCAAGAAAATATTCTTGAACCGTCTCCTTTCCCCAAAGAACACAAGTATGTGAGATAAGAAATAATTCCTTTGTAATTACTCATTTCCCCTCACAACACTCATAAAAGAGTAATCATACTGAAAGTGACATAAATCTGTTTCCATTTCTGGCAATATAGTTAGTAAGTATAATTTTGGAAAACTGCACTTTAGCAACAAAGACTTCTTTTTCCTAAACTAAAAAAAAAAACCCAAAAACAAAACAAAAGAAAACAACAAACAAACAAGCAAACAAAACCCTCACAAAAACAAAGAAAAAACCCAAACAAAAAACTCACAAAAAAACCAAACACACCCCCCCCCAAAGAAAAAACAAAACAACAAAACAAACAAAAAAATACCCCACCAAAACGAAGCCCAACATTATTTTTTCCAGAGATGGTTGTCTAAATAGGTGTAAGGAAGTTAGTATTACATAGGAAGTATTAATTTGTTTTTAGGTAGTAATTGAATAGTTAATTAAATATTTAAGTCTCTCAATAGCAAACCTCCCAAATGCTCCATGATACACTCTGTTCCTTGCTGAGATGTACTAATGCAGTGCTGGACTTGCAGCTACTAAAACTGAATCTACACAGGGATGTTTCTTGGGATAAATGCTTGCATACAAACTATTAGTTACACAATACATTGAATTCAGTGATGAAAGTGTGGTAAGAAATTAATCTTTCCCTATTTCCCCAAATTTCATTCTTGTTTTCTACTCCCACATGTAGGTCACTGGAACTCTTTGGTGGGAAGGGATTGTAAAACAGCATTACTGAAATGATCCAAAAGCAAGACTTCAAAACCATTAATTTGACTGTGAATTATTTCAATAAGTTTGTTTTTAACAGGAACAAATGACCGAGGTTGAATGATTGTGGGGGAATTTTTAATTTGCCCCTGAGCACCACCTTAAGGTACCCCTGTGCTCCTTGAGGGCAGCGTGGTCCAGCACATGGCCCAGCTCTTCCATGGCTGCAAAGCCAAGGAAGAAACAACCAAGAGCTTTTACTTTATGCAAAAGTAAGACATGACCCCGTCTTGTCAGTGGTGTCTTGTCTGCTTTGTCACTGTGACACTGCTTGTTTCATGGCTGAGTGGATTCATCACAAGTATCTGTGTACTGCAAGCGTGGCTACAGGCTGTACCTTCCAAGACGTACTGTCAGCAAGTGCTGTGTGTTGGTGATGGAATTAATGCACCAAGGCAGTAGTTTCAGAATAGGTGTCTAACCTAAATTAACACTTTCTGAGAGGAAAGGAGATGGCTGCACCTAATAGAAGCTAATGTCATGTTTTGTCAGCCTGTGGAATATAAAACTAATTGTTGGATCTGCGCAGCAAAGTAATGAGGAGCTTGAAAATGTAACTGATAAGCAGAGTGATTATAGACTAATGAGCAGGATGTTTGTGGTATATTGAAGGACTAATGAAGGGCTGCAAAAGATAACTGCGATGGTATACAGTGAGATAGGCAGAGTAGGAATGTTTAAATACAGGACAGAAAGATTATGTAGTAGATACTAAAGACACAGTGCTGCTAACTGTTGGAGTTTGAGCAGCTGTGTGTGTGCATTGTGCAGATGAAGCAATTAACCAAAACCAGTACCTGATAAATGCATGACAGAAGATACTAGTAAGGGAAAAAAATACAGTATTTAAATCCATATTGTATAATTCAGGTACCTCCATCAGGTAACAGCCCCATCTGCACAAAGAGCTCTGTCTGTCACTGTCCACGTTCTCTCATAAGAAAACGTGAGTGGTTGCTATTCTTGTGTGAAGCGTTGGGTCCAGACAGCCCTGAGACAGGATGGTTCCTGAAAAATGTGGACCTCAAAACACTTTCTTCAAAGGTAACTGCAACATCAGGGTAGAAGATTGTAGCCTGACATGCCAGTGTGGGGCCCAGTCAGGTTTGGTACCGTGTGGTGTCCGAAGACCCAGCTGTGTGTGCTGCAAAACAAGATCATGTCGTATTGGTCACTGTGACATTGGCAGCCGGAGTTCCTGAGGAAAGATCTGACTCTCTAAAGTCACCTGCCATGGTAATCCTGGATTTTACTGTTGCCTACAGAGGACTGCTTTTCCTTCCACTGTGGCCAGTTGAATTATATAGGTTTAATGCCTTGAATAAAAGCCTAATTCTAGGATATGTGATGCTTATGATCCTCCCCGAGTCTTCACTTGATGCAAATGCAGTCTTTTGTGTCCTTTTTTTTTTCTCCTGTGGAATTTTTTAGGTCAGCCATTTGCAATCAAATATATATGGACATTAATACTTGTAATTATTGGAGGGAGTCTCTATAACTGGTGCAAAGTTGCACCATGTCCTATACACAGCAGAGCATTACAGAACAAGTCACTTCAACTAAAAAGACACTTGGGATTACCAACTCTAAAAAATATCTATGCTATCAGATATATGATCAATATATGGTATCAATAATTGATAAGTGGAAACAGGACATATTCATCTCTAATGTTTTTGGGAAAAGAAGGTAAACCCTCTACTGCCTAAATATGAAGTTGCTAATATATTTATATGTTACCTCTTGCCTACACAATTGATTCTTTAGTGTAAAACTGGATTAAGGAAGTGGCATTTCCAAATTTTTGGCTTTGGGAAGAAAAAATGTGTAATTTCCAAAGGGCTCAGTTTTCTGGAAAGTAGAGAGAGAGGTATTTCCAAAAAGTACTCCAGCAAAGCTGATAGCTGATTAATAATCTGTTAATTGGATTGCTGGGTGTTAATTGGATTTCTAGGAGTCCTACTCTCCTACAGCCTTTGAAGAATCATCTGCATGAATTCCTCAATATATGAGTTGGGTGTTGGAATCCAATGTTAAAATGTGTTCGTACTCTGAAGAAAGGCTTTGGGGTTTTGGAGGTTTTTGGTTCTGTTTGAAGGGATTTTATGAGGCTAATCGAGGCCTCTGCAATTCCCACATTGGACATCTAAAAGCCCTTGAAGGCTTCTGTGCTGTTTAAGTGAAAATGATGAGTTAGTTTTCCACTTTGTTAATGATGTTCCTCTGGTTTCTTCCCTTTCAGTAGGTTTGTCCTAGTATTTGTTGTTGGAAACTCTCATATATCTGTTTTAGATACTACATCAGCCAGTTCTTCATTACTCTGCTGTAGCTGTCTATTTTCCTTGCAGATATTTGAGGTACAGTTGACTGTGTTGTTATTATTCAGGTGAGGGACCAGAACACAAAGGAAATCCTACTGTTAGATGTAAGTCTGTCACAGAGCAAGAACCTAAAATAATTTCTCCTGCATTTTAACGTTCATGCTGTAAATCTTGAACTGTTCTGCTGACTGAAAGGAGGGGAAGGTGGGAAGATATTTGCAATAGAGTCTGGAAAAAAATTAAGTGGGAAGCAGTCAAGTGAGTTTTATCTACAGATCCACTCTTCCTTGATTCTCTAATGTGCATCTCAATTGAATCTTTTTTTTTTTTCCAACAATTTACCAATTTTCTAAACCAGCAGATCTTTTGTATTCTTTTCTTTCAAAGGCTTTTTTGTTGTTGTTTCACCAGTTAAGTAATCCATGAGTCATTTGAAATCTTTTTATTGTTGTCTTCCAGGATTTTAAGTTAATGGAGCTTGAAAAATATGACTCATTTGACTAGAATGGATCTTGAGTTAGTCTTCAAGAAGAAAAAGTAGAGGAAATCTGCTGAACATGTGTGTTAAGTGTTCCAACCATTCTCTTCCTAGTGTGTCTCTTCAATTCATTTGGGGGGAAAAAAAAAAAAAAAAAAAAAAGGAAGAAGGCATTATTTTTTTGCAGTTGATGTGTTCTTTGAGTATTAAATTTGATTTGGAAATGCAATTTCCATCTCTAAGAATCTTCATTAACATCATAGTATATTAATTTTAACTTTTCTTATATATTTTTAAATATCGACTTGTAAATATAAACTGGAAAATCAAGTAATAATGAGCAATGTTGAATCATAGGTGTGAATCATCAGAGGAGAGCTGTATGATGATAGCGAAGTTCAGAAAAGCAAACATTTGCTTCATGTCTCTTTTGGTATCTGCTAAATTTCTTCTTATCAATATTTCTGTTGGAAGATATCCAGATCCCATGTTTACATACAGTTCCAAATTCTGTTAGACATTTATTTTAGTTCAAATCTAGAAAGGTTACATTTTTGAGGATGAGACCCAAATTTACACAGAACTTAGGGGTTTGGGGAGTTTTATTTAATCAGGGTACATTTCTCTACCCCCTGGAAGTTTTCCCAAATATTTTTTTGTGATCACAATATTAAGCTAAAAAGACCTAATTATGCCTGGGCTGTAATATCATTGTATGATTTTGAGGACTCTTAACTGAACATGCTGTTCTTACAGTGAGAACAGATTAAAAAACAAAACTAAACTAAACAAAACTAAACAAAACCCCCCCCCCCCCCCAAATAATAAAAAAAAATCAACAACAACAACAAAAAACCAGCACAGTTTTCAGCAGAAATATGTACATAACTTCCAAAGAAGCTCCTAGCCACAAGCTGTCAGGCTCAGGTTGTGTGATGTCTGCATCAGTATGTGAGTAATCATGTTGTCTCACCATGATTCTAACACCTGATTACTGGAAGACGTGTTTCCTGTGAATCCTCCGCTGAGTTTTGCTCAATGAAGAAACATCTGTAGCCTGTAGTGCATGGGTGGATACAAAGCAGCAGGAAGCAGCCTGTGTACAGCTTGCTGTTTGCCCTGCAATGCCTCACATAAAGCCAAAATTCTAGTTAACTGTGTCCAGGCCCCTTAGAACTGCAGCTCAGACCCTTCTTTACAAAGGCAGTCTGTACCCTTCTTGCTCTGGTCTATGGAGTTCTGCTGTTGTGCTGCCATATAATAAATTGTGGTGTGGGAGGAAGTTTTACTCATCTCATCAGGTACATGTGTATCCTCTTTCCATTATAACTTGAAATATCTTTTCATGATTTTTAGGGAGGAAAGAGAATATGTTTATCCTAATAAAAGCAGATTACTCCTGTGGAGTTTTTCTGCCTCCTTAACACTCTTGACAAAGCGTGAGTTTGGTTCCTAACAGAAAAAAAAAAAAAAAAAAAAAAAAAAAAAAAAAAAAAAATCTCACTGAGACTGGAAAACTGTAAAGGGCTCCTCATCTCCTTAATTTTGATAATGTACATTTGAAATATACGATCATAGAATTCATCCTCCCCAAACCTGTCTGTAGCTCAGTAGCTCAATTAAAGGATATTCTGTTCTAGTTGCATGCTACAAAGTGTTAGTTCTTTATATATGCAGAGTCAGGAACTTGGATGTTATATCTTAAGTGAAAAAGTTGAGGTGACCTGTTTTCTCTAGGTTATAGTAGATTTGGAAAACCAATTATTTTGCACAGTGCCTCCCTTGAATGATGTCCTTGAACTATGTCCTCTTGTGCATGAATGTCTCAAAGAATGGCTGACATTTCTGGGCTCTCTCAAATCTGGGCTATGGTAAAAAAGATCTGGAAGTCAGAATACATTTCTCCATAGATCCACAGATCTTCTTCCAATCATGGTCTTCCTGCTTAGGCATGGTGTACTTTTCAGGAGATGCAGTTGCCTATTTTCTTAGGCTGGAAATGGATTTATTTTTCCCCTTGAGATTGCTTATTTTTATCTGAAAAAAAAATTTTTTTTGACTGTACAGTTTTATTACATTTGTCTGAAAATGCCATAGTTATCTTAGTGCTCCGTTCTTGTTAAAACCTTGTTCTTTTTTTTACAGTACTTTCTGTAAGTCACGAGAATTTGAAGGAAAATTTCTGGACTGGAACTTTTTATCTTGAAACTTACATATCTTTTTGGGCTTCCTGCCTTTACTCTTTTCACACGTTGACACAGTTGCCATAGTGCCCCTCACATGGTGTCACTCTCCAGTGGTCCCATTGTATTAATCCTGTAACTGCCTCTTCAAAGTAAATTGAATCATCTTTAAGGTTCAGAGATTTATTTCAGGATGTTATTACTGGGCTAGCCACTGACCTGATATTCTTCCCTCAAAGAGAATAGTCTAGGTTATATTTCCATCATACATACTTGTTCTGCATGGTTTCATCCCATTTGTCCGAAGTTGGTATTTTTAGTCTTTGCTTTAATTTCTTTCTCTCAAATACCCCTGGCATATTAGGTTTACCACTGTCCATCCTATTCCCCTTAGAATTCTAATTAGTTCTGTGCTGAACACCCACTTGTACACTGCAGTTGTATGTGTTTCATATCTACATATTTATTTGTCAAAATTGAATTGCTGTGATTCAGTTAATTCTCTAATGCATCACTGTATATCTGCAAAGAAAGCAACATTGTGGGGGAAAAAAAAACCCAGATCAAATGTATTCAGATAATGCTATAAAATGGTCAGACTCTCAGCTTTAGGCTGTGAGGATGGCCTGAATGCCAGAGTCTTATGGCCAGTTGGGTTTTTAAACTGGTGGAGAAGGAAAAAAAACAAGGTAAATGTGAACTTTTCTTGGTATTCCTTAGAACCCTTTCCAGGCATGTCACTGTCTGCCCACTACGCTTGGTGATGCCAAAGACACAGAAAGCTGCTCCATTCACAGCAGCTGAAAGTTCCTGTGTCTTGTGGAAAGCTGGGTTGGTGAAAGCACAGGAGGCGCCTCTGGCTTCATACAACATGCCCTATGACTTCAGTGCCATTCTGGGTGACACTGGCACATAGGTGGGACGCTCATGGCAGCCTTCTGTGGGCACCAGCCCTTCAGGGAATAACCTGCCTCACGTGACGTGGAGGAGACGTCAGGCAGTCAGCTGCTCCTCAGTGTGTACACACTCAGCCAGGGATTTGGTTTTTCACTGCTCTCTCTTGTTGTACTCAGTCATGCTCCTGCAAACAAAACCGCTCCTGCAGTGGCTGCCCTGGGTGAGGAGCAGAAGGCAGCACAGCCGGCTGGGGAGCAATGAGCAAGCTAGAAAGGGGCTGTAGGGCAGAAAGCCTTGCACAGACAGTGCGGTGCCACACTGAGGGGGCCAGTCTTGTCTTGCTTCTCTTGGACATGAGAGCTTTTGAATGCTCCCAGTTGTTTGAATGATGAAGAGTTCCTGGGCAGGGTACGATCAGCCCTGTTTGTTATTCCAGGGATAGAAAAGGGTGCACAGAGTGGAAGTCCTCGCACCAACTCTCTGTCCTAGGGAGTGCTTCTTGGTGAAGAAGGGACAAGTGCCTTAAATGTGTGTGAGTCCCTTTCAAATGCAAAATGAATAACTATAGATATGGAGAGGACATATGGTACAATTTGATCCTAAACAGAACAAGCAACGTCTCATCCAAAGTGATTTAAATTTGGATGTGACTTGCTTTGAATTTCACTAACTTTTCCTTATACTAACATTTTACTTGTCTGATCTTTTTATAATTGGCATTGGCAATACAATTGCCCAGCATGGATGCCATTTTTCACTGCAGGCTTTTCAGAAACATGGAACAAATTCTGCAGAGTGCCCACATTTGAAATACTCATGGAGATGTGTGTGTGACATACTGATGGCCAAATGCTGACTTTCATTTTTTAAATTCAAAATTCAGTGATCTCTGAAAAAGAGCTGAAGAACTGGATGGGATGCCTTTATCCAGTACTAATTCTGCTAGAGGTCTATTGTGAGTCTTCTGGATCTTGGGCCAAATTCTTCTCTTATGCAACAGCAGGCTCTGAAGTCAACTCTTCTTTTTCTGCATAGCTGAGGAGGTGCTGTTAGTACTTGCCAATGAGTCTGTGCTCTTCAAAACTCTTTTTTTCCACCTTGTGGGTGGTGATGAAAGGTGTACATGTCAGGCTTCTGTCACTGCACAGAAAAAAATAAACTGGCACTGCAGAGAACTTCAAAGTACAGAGAGAACTAGCCAGTTTTTTTCAAACCTAGAACCTAGTTTCCTTAATAGTAGTGGGTTACTTTCAGTAGTTAGTGAGCTCCGAAAAGGGCAAAAGGATGGCAGAGAAACGTTGAAAATGGACAGTTGGTGCACAGAGGGGTTTTCTTTGCAGAGTTTCAGTGCTGATGGCTTTAGAAGAGAGCACTTACAGATGTTTGATTTCTTTCAGGTCTTCAGATTTTGGGACATTATACACAAAGTTGAATCTGCAGCCTGGGATTGCCACTGTTATTGACAATTTCTACATTTGTTCCACCAACAAAAAGAAGGTATGTGGCAGAAAACCATTTTTGTAGTGCAGCTGAGATTCAGCAACTATGTGAAGTGTGTTTTGCAGGTATTCAGAATATAGGAAACTGGTTTTCACAATGTTGAAGATCACCTTTGTTGCATTTGGAACATACTGATGTGGGATATTTTGTTCCTGAATAATACAGACAGAAAAAAAATACCTTGATGGACATGGAAACCTTATGAGGTCGTTGACTCATATGACTCCTGGAAATCAAGCTCTCTTAGTGTTTTCCATGCAAATGAAAAAGGAAATTCTCAATGGGACTAACATTCAAAATCTTCATCCTTTATGCACAAGGTTCTCTGCATGTTCCTTAATATAAAGTATAAGGATTGGGCAGGGTGCAATTTATAATGTGCTTATCCTGTGTAGAACCTTAATTAAATAAATATTAAAAACCCCTCTCCTTGAAGCTTTCTTAAGAAATGTTCTTGCATCATTACTAAAAAGTAAAATGCTTTTCTTGGAACCCAGGAAGGTTAAGTGGACTTTATGAGTGAGAGCGAAATTGACTAGAGTATTTACAATGGATGTCATATTAGAAGCAACAGGAAGAATGATTATGAGAGAAAAAAAACACATTAACAGCACTTCTATGTCTTCAAAGTGCCTGTAATTTGAACAGCAAGAATTTTTAAGTACAATATGAAACACAAGCACAGTAGGTCTTTCATGAAATAAGAATTTTCTCTTGAGGGACTTTTAAATCCAGTGTGATACAGAAACACTGATTTCAGTTAGAGGTCACTCATTGGAAGAACAATGTTTGTTGTGTTTGTCTGTCTGTTTTACTTAGTCAAAAGTCAGTGGAACTCAGTGAGGCTGCCTCAATGATTAAGTACATATTGTATTTCTCTTGAAATTATCACTGGAATTTTGTGCCCAAGCTGTGCTATGTCTGAGCTTGGTAATATATTTTTAATCTGCTGCAAAGCCAGAAATTATTTTTTTTGTTTCTTGAAGTGGAACTGCCAACAAGCATGAAGTTTCTTCAGATTGCATATCTCAGATATGCAACCTACTGGTGGTTTCGAGTCCAAAAGAATAAAATCAAAAATCTTTACCCATCTCAGTTTCTGGAATAAAAGCTAGAAGGATGAACTGGGTGACAGCCCCATGGAGGATCTTTCCCAGCTCAGTCAGCTGCACTACCAAAGCCTGCCCAAGAACAAGGGTTCAGTGACAATATGGTTGTGCCACTTGTGTGAAAAAATAAACAGCAGTAATATCACTGCTAGATTTCAAGCCTGAATGACACACCAGTGTTCACAAGAATCCTCATGTTAATCCTGTTGAAGAAAAATCTGTATTTTTACTGAATTTCACAAGTTGAAGTTCTTAGATATACAAACCCTGCTTAATAAACTATTATGATATTGAAAGTCCCTTAGAGTCAATATAAATATGCTATTTTTATGTGCATATTTGCTTCTACGAATATGTTGTCTATTAGTATACAAACAACAAAAACATCAGAGCAGAAAGGATATCTAGCACCTTTAAATGATACCAGAGGGAGATATATTAGTACATGCAAATACATATACATGCATACATACTAAAATAAGGAAAGCAGTGGGGTTGCACGCTTTAATGGCTTCAGACTGTTCTTGGAGGTTTCACAGTCACGTGTCGAAGGTAAGAGGGAAGTATTTATGTTGTAAGAGCTTTGTCTGTTGTAATGGGAAATTTTAGGTGCTGGACCTTTGATTAGGGCACTAAGACTATGTTGATCTCACACAAGTCATTTGTGACGATGGAGGAACATGTCTCCCTGTCTATTTCAGCACAGTTGCACTGCGGTGGAATAGAATATTTAGAGCTCTGACTCCCTTTTCTAAGCTGAGCAGAACTCAGGGTTTCACTTGTTCTTGATGTTACTTCAGATCATTATGGTGTGGGTTTTCTTTAGCCAGTTCACATCTTTTAAAATGTACTGAAAATGGAAACTGGAGTTCTGACTGTGTATACTGGAACTGAATGTGCACTTTAAATTTAAAGCATAAGTAGTCCCATGCTACCACTTAGCATTTAGTGACTAGGAAAATACATGAAAGCAAAGATAAAAGACATTTATAGGGATTTTTAATACTTAGCATATTAAGAAGTGTTCTATGATTTAATTTAATTTAGCCATTTTTTTCCTCCTCTGTGGAAGAACAGATACTGCACCTTTAAAGCTCATCATTCCCACCTCAGTGTTATCAGAGCATTAACCACACCTGATTTAAGTTCTGTAGCGTTAGTTATCTGGTCAAGCTCTCTCCCTCTACAATTAAAAAAAAAACCCAAAAAACAAAACAAAACAAAGGTATTTCCAGGCAGTTCATACTGTTTAAATCATAGTTCTTCATGAGAATTCTATGAGAATAAAGTTGAATGATCTTGTGGATGTCTCTGTAACTGACTTTGTGACTATTGTGGGTCTGAACAGAATCAAACTGTGGCTTCCTACAAAGACATAGAAAGAAGTGGGTCATGGTTTAGCTAGCACTTAAGTACCACACTGCCTTTGGCTCACTTCATCCACTAGTGAATCCACAATCCCGGGGCCTGTGGATTCTTCTCATCAAGTCCATGGACTTGTGCAGCTTCAGGTTCCTTAGATGGTCTCGAACCTGTTCTCCTCCTACCATGGCAAGTCCTCCACTCTCCCAGTCCCAGCCTTTGCCTTCTATGATTTAGTTGGTGTGACTAGAGCTCTTGTGGGTCAAGAAACAAACACAAAGTGGGAGATAATTTGTTTGTTTGTTTTGAAATGCAATTAAATTAAATATCTGCTCCTAGTCTAGTTCTTGGGCTGATGTAATTTTTGGGGTTCATGGCTTCCAGTGCACCAGCTCCTGGAGTGGCTTAGACTTTCACTCAACTTACCTCCGCTCTGTGAGCTGCAACTATACCAGACAGACCAATGGACTTCTAAGTGAACTTTATACAGTGACTGTGAAATTGTACTGGAAAATTTCTGTGAATTACTCTAATTTTCATTTTCTTAAGATGTCTTGAAAATAATGCAGTTGATGAAGAAGTGCATTAGCAAAAGGTACAACAGCATCCTTTTCACATAGTACTATATTGGAAAGGGATTGTATAAAAAACCCCACAAGGTTCTAAGGTAAAATATAGGAATGTTGGGGACTAAATAAGCTGGAGGAACTGTGGAAATCATCCGTAAACCCCACTACATTCATTCAAGAAGCAGTGCATTCCTTTTCTCTCTTAGCCTTCTGTGAACAAGTTGTGATCAGTCCTGTTCATAGGCCTAAGTTAAGAATCAGGAAGGAGTTGTATCAAGGTCATGTCTACACAATCTTTTGACAGTTGAGGTAAATTCATTCACTCTGTGTCTTTTTTCTGGCTGAAGGCAGCAGAACAGTAATGCAGAAATTGTGTTGCTGCAATTACCAGGGGGCTCAAGCTATGAAACCCAGTTTTGACAAATTATGGCAAATCTCTGAGGGTAGAACTTTAGAGGGCTTTGTTTGCTGCTCTGAATGGACCTTTCTGATGAAATCATGGGATGGAGGCATGAACTGTGGCTGTATTGTTTGTGAGTCAGAGTTGAATTGTGGTCAGCCACCTGCACAAGTAGAAAATGCTTTCTCCTACCTGCAAATGACCAAGTAGGATCATAGATCATCACCCTAAATGCTATGAAATAGCAGAGTAGTAGGCAAGGTCACACTCTAATTAAGAGTTCACGCTTCCTAAGGATGCATTAATATTTGCTTTGCATTCTGTCTGGTTTTACTGTAGTATAAACCAGCAGCTAAAGACACAGATACGGTTTTGCGAAGCTGTAGAGTAGTGGAGTCCTGCTCCTACCTAAGCTCCCTGATGCTAACTTTTTTGATTTGAAGCACTTTTTCATTGATCTGTGTCACAAAATAGCCTTTCCTTATGCAGCCTTGAAGTGTTGTGCAGTGATAAAGAGATGTCCCTGCACTTTAAAAAACAGAATTTATGTGATTATCTCCTTTTCAGTAATTAGCACACGCTAATAGTGTAAATGGTGCAGGAAACTCATCATGTACCATGTGCAGGAAATAATTTGCTTTGTGTTCTCTGTTTCCCAAACCAGCATTTTAATTGTGATTTGAAAGTGTGATGTACCTGGTTTATAGAGTATGGGATTAAGGTTTCCATAGAGTCAATGTGGAATCAGGTGAACAAAGTTAAATCTTTCTACAGAAGAAAAAAGTTAGCAGAATTTAGTTACACTGAGCTGAATTATCAATAAAATATTTAACATTTTGGGGGGGCATATATGCTGTTAGATGTAGAAATTACATATTTGATTTTATGTAGTGTTGCTGGGGAGGAGTTGAATGAACACACTGATTTTTTCCCTCACATTCAGTGCATATTTTAATTTTAATTTGTGCTAATGCAATTGGTGCATTCACCCTTCTGTTTATATGCTTTTGGAAAACAAGCAGATAGGCAGTTGTATTCAGGCTTTTGATATTAAGAGAAAATAAATGTTGATTGTGAATACACTAACTTGTTAGTTAAGTGGGTTGAACACTTCCATTTCTCAGCTGTCACAATAACCAATAGCTGCATGTTTTTCCAAACTGAAAGGCAAGGTGACAAACATGAATTCTTCCTTGCCAAACAAGGCAGAACACTTAAGATACTAATAAGGATATAGGCTATATACACTATTTTAACTCCTGATAATTTAAATAGTATGAATTACACTTTGCAAAAGAGTATTTGCCAGAGCTATGAAAGCATTTTCCAAGATGCAATTGTTATGAGCAATGTTTGTAAGCACTTACAGGTAAATGTAGTCCTACATCATTTTGACATTTGTCTTTCAGAGCAGAACAATTGCTTGTGGAATCTGTCAAAATGCAGTATGACTGCATTAACTTTTAAGGAATTGTTCTACTCAAGTATCAGTTTCCTTAGAGACCATGCCAGAACATCTGCAAATATAGAGTGGAATTATCTTACACTTTTACTAGTAGTCAGCTAAGGAATATTCCTTTCAACAAGGTGAGTAGTTACTTGAGGAACATTTCCCTGTGAAATTACAGAATATGAGTCTGTATGTTGAGATCTCTACCATGATGTGTTGTTGCCTTATAAGCAGTGTCACCATTCAGTTTTATTCCAGTGATGCACCATCAGAGCACTGATGTGACCTGACTACATAATTTTGCTTAAGGCTTAAGTCCGTGACTGTTCAGTTTCTCTTCAGATATTCCAGATCCTATCAGAAATATGGCCAATAATTGCCTCTTTTCTTTTTTCCCCACCCATACTTTGCTAGTTGGTAAATTGCTGTGAGAGGCAGTCCTGGGCAGAAATCCCAGATTTTATTCACACACAACTGAAGAGCAGTTGCTTCGTTGACAACCAGGAAGCTGCTAAATGCAAGTGGAACTCAAACAGTCAGAGCTTTCATTGAGCTGTTAGCTGGAGTCCACAGCAGAGGTTCATCCAACACCACCAAACCCACGACATACATGGGGAGGATTTGATGGATGCTGTTTGATGGGGTGTGACTATGTATATGTGGAAAAAAATAGGATAAAGCTTTGATAAACAGAGTGGAACTGTTGAAAATTAAAGCTGTGGAAGAAACAATGGCATGGGATCTAGCTATTAGAGCAATATTTGAGTTATTTACTGGCTAAATGGAGGGTAGGAGCCATAACTTTCCAGCTGGACTGATTTCTGCTGTGGTGAGAAACCAGGACTTTTTCATGCTTGTATGTAAACAGGGCTGCATAAAGAATGAGTAACTCCTATGTCATTGTCATATTCTAACTCCTTATAACCCTTTCAATAAGTGGGAGGTAGGGGCAGTTTTACTGTTCTATTCGAGAGTGACCTCTCTCCTAATCAGTAGATTATGAATGTATTTTCCTACATAGTGTGACTGAAAAGGGTTTAATATAGTTTTCTTTCCATCAAAACTCTTTCTGTGCATTTCTCCATCCTGTTCTTGTATGTGCAGAGCTAGAAAGAATCCCCAGCTCTTGTTGATCATGATAGGTATGTCATTGAATACCTTTTTGAATGCATGTCTACTAAAATATTGAACCATGCAAACTGAAGCTGCCTCTGAAATTTTTGGGTCAATTACTCTCTTGGAACCAATAAATATTCCACAGTCCAGCACCTGAAGCACACTGTCATTAAAGGCTGTGCTAGATATTAAAAAAAAAGGAAAGAAAACAAGCCACAAAAACCAGCCAAGCCAACAGACCTAACAATATAAATGCACAGTAGAATGCCATGACTAGCATGTATTTCCCACCATATGCATGATAATTGTTCATCAAGGTAGAAGATGTGTGAGCTAAATGGCTGCATGCTGGAACAGACATTCTGTGTTATTATTCTGTCCTAGAATTCATTTGATGCTTAGAGATCTCAATTGAAGTTTTTGAGACTGACCTTCCACTGTGATTTTGTAGCCTAATGTGCAACTTTTGCATTCTCTTCTGCTCAGGCATACAATTATTCTGAGGAAAAATAAGCCTGTCTTTGCGGTATGCTCATTATAGATGCTTTTGTTCTGTTTTTATGAATGTCCTGTCTAAAACTCATTAGTCATAAAAGCAGACCAACAACTACCAAAAAGACGTCATGTTAAATTAAGTTTACTGTAGTGAAGCCAAAAATAAAATGACTAGTCGGTGGGAGTACAACATAAAAAAGATTTATGTGAAAATGGAAAAGACCTCCAAGCAACTGTTAAGAGACCATTGTGCATATGATTCTGCACTTGAGGGACATCTATTTTCCTCCCAGTAATTCTGGAAAGAGAAGGATTCCGAGCATCGTATTTTCAGCAAGGTTTTATTTGCTATTATGATGAGCAGGGGTCATTGCTCAGAGAAATAGGAACAGTCAATCAAGAGCGTGCAGCAGAAAGCAGGTCTGAAGCTGCCCTCAGCACCTGGGGGAGGGTGTGCTGCTGGGGGGGTGGCTGGTCAGAGGGAATGGGAATGCACAGAGGGAATGGGAATGTTCCATGCGGGTGGGGTTTAAGATCTGGGATTTTGATTTGCTATGTCTAAAAATAAGGGTAATTTTGCAAAATTTAGACCAGGTTGTTATTTCAAAGCTCATTATTTTAAAATGTAGATTCTTAGACCTAATTCTAAATTTGAACCATATGCCAGTGAAAAATACAGAGGGGGTGGGAGTGTGTGGATTTGCTGTGCAGGACACCCAGACAAGTTGTGTGTTTCCTTTGTCCAGCCTGCCCATTGACCTGAAAGTACTTCTGAAATCCTTCTCTGCTTGAGATAACAACTAAGGGAAGAAGCAAACTCAAATAATCAACCATAAATGTCTGCAGTAGATCTCTGGACTTGAGTGAGACCTGAATGAGGCTTTTCTCCAGCATGGCAGAGAATTTCTTGTGCGCTAGCAAAAGCTACAACAGTCTTCTAATCAACAGTTATGAGGACCATGCATTTTTTTTTGTTTTTTTTTTTTTTTTTTAAGTTATATGTTTCCAGGTGGGTATCATCCTGGAAGATTTTCTAATGCAATATGGAACTTGCAGAATTAAATATAGCAAGGAGGCAAATCATAATATATGGGATAGTGTCCAAAGGAGAGGGTGTCCATATGAAGAGTGAATAGAGAGTTACTCAATCTGCATTAATTCTGTCACAGGTAAAGCAAGCAAGAAAGAAAGATGTGCTGCATTAGTGGTGCTGAATCCTAGCAAGAAGAAACAGGAGAAAAGAGAGAAAAGATAACTGAAAAGAGGAAATGGTAAAGGACTGGTAGCAAGCCTCTTACTGTACTCAGTAAATACTTAGGTGGTTGCCAAATCTGCTTGGATGAAATGGCTACATGTAAGTCTAGAGAACAGAGTCAGGTTTCTGTTGAACTGGCATAGGCGAGATGAGGGTTTTCTGTGACTGATTTAGATTATCTGTATCAATTGCAATTATCCTGTATGTTGAGTTTACTGTTGTCTAATTGTTTACTGAACACCACAACGTGCCAAGAACCTGTATCATGTTGCAGAAGGGAGGAAATTTGGAACTTTCATCTTAACTCAGAGTCTAATGGCAAGAACCAGTAGGTCCATGTTCAGGAGGTTATAAAACTGCTAAATTGTATTCAGCAAGAGATGAGTACCATTCAGGAGGTTTGCAAGGACAGTATACAGTAGGTGTTTTCCCCAGACAGCTGAAGAAAATAATGGTGTAGTGTGTTTGAAACATATTCCTCATGCTTGCTGATGGATCGTCTGCTTCTCCTGGACACCTGTGTGTTTCCTTCTCATTTCCCCAGTGATGGAACGGCGAATGAGTCCCAGCTTCCACGCTTCATGCTATGCTAGTGTTGTCCAATCTACTGGTGTGTCAAATCCTGCTTCTCTTTGTTGCTGTTCAGCTTCCCTTGTGCTGACTACACAGGCTTCTCTGGCTCTCTCAGTAGAAGAGATGCTGCAGGACTTTTTTCCCCAGGGTTGGCATGGAAGCACAGTGGAAATGAGCAGGGTTTAAATGATGGCAATTTTGCAGGGCTGGCAGTGTGCTCTCCCAGAATCCCTGGGGCTGCTGCCCCCCGATCTGCCAGGAGAAAAACTGATGTTAAACCAGTCAGTTTCTGCAATCTGCCTGTCAGGACACAAGCAGGGCTTCTAAACTGTTGTGGAAATCAAGTATTCCAGTGACTTTGTTTATTCTACTCTCCTTGTGGCATTTACTAGAAGGGATGAATGCAACGGTTTGCTTACATAATTCTGTTTTGCTTAACTCATTCTTGTTTCTAATTTTGAAATGAGATCTGACTCCCAGTAGACCCAGCACCCTGCAGCAGTAGCAAACATCTACTGAAAAAGCAGGACCTGTGTGGTAAATCTGTTCTAATGCAGCCTGCACCCATATGTTTGAGCACGGTCAGCAAAAATTCAGGCAAAGATAAAACAGGATTTTAATTTGGGTTGGGTTTTTTTTTCACATTATGTGTTTCTGTCAGAGAAAGATTCTTCCTCCTGGAAACTGGAATCTCACATTCAAATAAGACACCTCTAAAACATTCTTGACGTGGTCTCTGGGGCTTGTGCTAGAGACAGATTTTTTTTTCCGTCTGTGGGAGTAATGCGCTAGGTTGCTGCCATTCCTTCATAGCAGAAGATTGCTATGAAATGAATGGTGGATTCTCCTTAAAACTGCCCTTTTAGTTTTGTGGAGGGATTTGTGCAAGCTTGTTTAAGTTTGTGACTAGCAGGTATTTCTTTCTTCACCCCTTTTTTTGGTGGGTTTTTTTTTTTGGTAACCTTTTTGGTAACCTCTTTCTGCTTTCCATTTCCTAATCTCTTTCCAAAACTCTTTCTACTTTTCTTCCTCTCATTTCTGAGCATTACTTCTTCCTACACCTCACACATGGATTGTGGTCCAAATTAAAGCTTTTCTTTATCTTTCATGGTTACAATTGCTAAAGAAAAATATTATTTAGAAGAATGTGGCTAATAGTCTATGTTTCTATTAAAAAAACCCAATATTCTTGGGATATAATAATAATAATAATAATCATAATAATCTGCTGACACATCCTTAACTATCATTCATAAAACAAATGTCTTTAACAGTGGTGGTAGGATGATGCAGTCAGGGCGCTGTTAGCCAGGAGACCTGACATCAGTTTCTATGACCTTGAGCAACTCTGAGCCTCCCTGAAGCCTGACTTCCTATTGCCTCATACCTTTTTTTTTTTTTTTTTGCCTGGTGCAAAATCACTGTGACACGACATGATTTGACAGCCTACCTTGAGATCAGATTGCAAGGTAAGGTTTTGCAAAAAGTACAGAATTAGTTTGGCTTAGGTTCCTTATTTATAAACTTAAGACCATAATACTGAAGTTTCTAGTTCACCTATGATACCTAAGTAAGTTTCTATATAATACTGAAGTTTCTAGTTCACCTATGATACCTAAGTAAGTGCCAAGTATTTTCATGAACTCATTTCAAGACAAATGCACTTTTATCAGGTATTTTTTATGTCAGACCCCTGCAGTACTCAACAGTATTTTAGGATTTGTAGCATGCTGTAAAGAAATGTTACAAATATGTTCCTATATTTTTAAAGATTGTTTAGCAATTATGACTGGTTTGGTACATAGGTAATAATTTGAATATGATGGTAATACTTTTATTCTCACTGAAATGAAGAAAGTCAGCTTTTTGCCCCAAATAGAACAGGATTAATTTTTACTGCAATTGCTGGATCTGTAATTTACAGATATATTATTTTATTCCCAGTCCTCTAAACAAAATTAGCAGTCTGGGTCTTGAAATGGCTTTCAGATCTGACTAAGATGCTCTCATTCTTTTCTAGAAGGCAAAAGTCTGTGTAGGGAGGGTCTGGGATGGAAGTGTGTCAGGTAGCACTGGGGGATTGCGGGTGTTTATCTTGTAAAACTCGGTGCCAAAAACAGACAACAGCAAGTTTCATAAAAGCTGTGCTTTCAGTGTAACTATGACTACAGGAATCAGCCTGGGATCCATGGGAATAATCTAACATCTCATATCAATTTAAGATATTAAGTGCACTAGATTAGTTTTTAGTGCTAATATATATCCTGTTTTTTTGTTCTGCCATACCCATGAACTAATTTTTTTACAGCTTGCATCACTCTGTGTTTAAATGCTTTTACAGTTTGTTTAGGATGCAGTCCTGGCAGGCATAAATTAGTGGGGTTTGGCTAAAGGTTCCAGTCTATCCATGAGAATAATAGTGTCTCACACTTGGTTCTTTCTATGGGCTCCAGAAAAGGCAATGGTTCTCTTACCTGCTGCTACTGAGGATTTCAGAAATGCTTCTCTGTTCTGCAAAGTGCTGTAGCACAGGAGCAGGAGGTCTGGGTCTGTATTATTCTTTTTACATATTTGCTAAGTCTCAGGGTTGCAGGGTTTGTGCTGGGCTTTGGGATTGCAAAATGAAGGCTCCTCAGAAACTCTCATATGCTGTATATTACTGTGAGGTCCAACTGTAACTTTTCACTTGACTTAGGCTGATAAAGTCTATAAAAGTGTCCGTTCTGGACTGAAATTCCATTCAGGAGATACTAATGTATTGCAAGACCATATTAAAGCCACTTGTGTGCTGTACTCTGCCATAAGATCTCAGAATTTTATGTGCATGTGGATGACTTGGCGTCTCCTGTTAATAACTTTGGGAATTCTGGAGAGGTTATAAGATTTCCCTTTTACAGATGTGGAAACAGAATGATGTAAATTACTTGTATGAGAAAGAAGTCAGAGAAATTTAATAATATATCACACATCTAAGCCAGTCTCCTAGCTTGGAGACTAGTCTTTTCTATCACAACAAAATACTAGATTAATTAAATAATATTCATTATTACCAGTTTACAGGGGAGTCTGGGCTTGTGGAAGGTCTATCAATACCATAAATATCAGTAGTCAAATATATGAAAGTATATTTTGATGTGGAAAAAAAAAAATCAGAAAGGCTATTATTTCCACACAGACTGAAAATTAGGAATTATTTTCAATGGTAAGATCATAATTAGCCTTAAAAGGGATCAAGTAGATTTTTAAACTTTGTGGGGTTTTTCTTAAGATTAAAAAGGTGAATACACATAATTTGATAAAATATTCATCTATCTGTTATCTAAGATAAAATATCTCTAAGACTAAAGATGTGACTTCTGAGCCGAATTTCTTAACTTTGTAGAAAACTATTCTGTGAAGATAATGGAAGTTTTAAAGCTTTTCTAAAGTGTTTGAGGCAATTTGAACTGTATCTTAAAAATGTTAAACTCAGAAAGGGAGAAGAGAGTTGAATTCACACCTAGGGCCTTAATTCTAGATACTCGACTGGAAAACAATGTCCCTGTGTTTCTGCACAGTTCACAGAATTCAATTTTTATTAACACTTACCTTGTATAAACCATTTACCATGTAAAATACCATTACCACATGGCTGTGTTAGGATAAGATCAGAATTTTTTACCAATACTCTGAAAAGTTCTGGGGGAAAAAAAAAATAAATCTTGACTTCCAAATTAAAAAAAATGCTTGGAAAAGTGTTGGTGGAGCTAAGATAAGGAAAACCAGTGAGATGAAGTGGAATATTTTGTTTAAGTTATCACCCTTTTAAATGTAGTGCTTTAAAATTATGTCAAAGTTTACTTATAAAAATAATAAATTCTCCTAATTAAAATTAGCATTTCGCTTGGGAGACTAGTCAGAATTAAAGCATGCATTGTAAACATTGCCTTTGCCACTTCAGCATTTTCTAGCCAAAATTTATTTTTTTCTGAAAGTGCCCTGACATTTTAATAGCCTGATAAGTTCCAGAACCTTACACATTTTCTACTCTGATAGCTGGTAAATTTTTGACTTATTTATAACTCTGACTTTACCTTCAAGCCACAAGGGGTACTGCTTAACTTATGTATTTTTCTTTTCTTTTCTTTTTTTTTTTTTTTTTTTTTTAATTTTTTTATTAATTAGTAAGACATTATCCTCTTCCCCCCTTTTTTTTTAAACGAAGATCTTAAGAGGTAAATTCATTAGGCTGATGCTCACAGTCTACAGGTGACACTGCTCTGGTTTTCTATCTTGTGTTCACTAGTCCATGATTTAGGGAATTGCCAGTTATTTATCTCTTTTGAACATTTTGATAGCACACTGCATTCTGTTTGTGGTGGTTTTTTAGCATCTCTCTTGTCTGCTCTCTGACTAAAGCAACTACTGCAGCTTGTCAGTGTTTGAGCTTGGACATTTTGCTGTTCCTTAGCGCTACTCTGTCACCTGCCACAGCATTTAAGCCATGATCAGAAATGTAAGGTAAATATCACCCAGGAAAAAAAGAATTCAACATTCTAAGTGTTCATCATACCAAATAAGTTTATTTTAAAATCAGCAAATGGTGTAGTGACAGAATGCCAGAGTCCCCCTTTCTGCCTTCCTGCAGCTTCAACTAACAAAATTATCCCAGAGAGCATTATAGCTATAAAGTGGCAGTGACATCTACTGTGGCTTTTACCAGGAATCTCGAAAAAGGGTCTGTTCTCAGGGCTGTGGGCATTTTTAGTAGATCTTAGGAAAATTAAGAATAATGTAAGAATGCCCAGAAAATTTTCAGTTTACTTTTTAATCCAGTAAATGTATGTTGATTGTTGCACACTAAGATGCAATTGTACTTCCCCCTTGAAGTTTCCAGTTTATTTTCATTTCTTAAGGAATTGTAAATATCAGAAAGAAGCCTTCAATTTAGGCTTGCCCAGCTCTTATAGTATATTATATGGTAATCAAAGGTTTGGTGACCTTTCATCTAGGATTGTTGTTGAGCAGTGCACAGTGCTTCAATCTGGCCTTTCATGTGTTTTGAGTATTGATTTTTCAGATAGCAAGAACTAGGATAGTAACCTGGGGAGGTCTGGCATCACTGTGACCTGATTTGCTCTTATTCCTTGTGACTCTAGTCAGCTTCTAGGAGTGGTGGGCTGATGGAAATAGCATGTCTCTTCCCACTTAGCTTTTGTGAAACCTCCAAAAAATGTGCTTCCCTAGTGTCTCTCCCCTATCTTTCCATTCCAGTTTATTTCCATTCCAATTCCCTTTTTGTCCTCCAACCCTTCTATTTGCAGATTGACCTGGAGGGGGCTTTCCCTGGCACCTTCACCCCAGGAGCAGCAGCATTCAGCTCAGCCTGTATGGCTGGGCAGCCTTGCAGGGATGCTGCTAATGACTGCAGCACTGGCAGGTGAGGGAATTGCACCTCAGATGAAAAATTGCACATCAGATGCAGTTTTGGTCAAGAATCACCTCCAACTGGTGCTCTGCTTTCAGAGTGTCTTACCTCTTTCCTTTGGACAAAGAAATGTTCTGGCATTATTTTGTCCAAACCTCTATGTAAACTCCTTCCCTTTCTAAAGGTCCAGGATATGAATCTCCCGTTCACATTGGGGTACCATACAATCACAGAATTATTTATCTTGGAAGAGATCTTTAAGATTATCAAGACCAACCGTAAGCTTAATGTTGCCAGTGCCACTACTAACCCATGTCCCTAAGTGCCAGGGACATGACTCCCATGAAGGGGTCATCAGGGCAGGACCTGACACTTTCACCTGTTGAACCTCATAGAGTTGACCTTGGCCCATCAATCCAGACAGTCGAGATCCCTCTGCAGAGGTTTCCTGCCCTCCAGCAGATCAACATTCCTGCCCAGCTTGGTGTTATCTGTGAGCTTACTGCAAGTGCACTCTTCTGCCAAGACTGATTGGACCAGATGATTCTATAGGGACCTTCCAACCTGGTATTCTATGATCTCTGCATCCAGATCACTGATAGATGTTAATGGTCTGGATGAGGGGATTGAGTGTGCCACAGTGATGGGTGGCATCCAGATAAATAACTGTGAGGTTGCTGTGAGGCTAATTCTGTGTGAAGAGCCCATAATCTGGATGAAATGGTCTTCATGCCTAGGGAATGAGAGTATGAGCAGTAGTGCCACAAGGGGTTGAGCTGGCGACTGATATCAGTACTCCAGGTTCCTAAAACAATGTCAGCAGACCTCTTTGTAGTCTTGGATATATTTCCTTAATCTAAAAATCTCTTCCTCAATGAAGTTCTCTCATGGGAATGAGGTTACTTACTGACCATCTTGGAATACAGTAGATTGTCAGTGTTTGTTCATCCGATGTGATGGTGGGTATGAAATATTTATAGTCTTTCGATAAGGATTGCTGTTGGGAATAGCAGAGTCACAACTGATTACCTCAGCTGCTGTTTACAATAGCCAGCTGAATTATCATACCTTGGTTGGAATAATCTAGCCCCGTGTTAGAAGTATATTACCCAGTAAACACAATGCAGCTGATGCCTGTTTACAGAGACCTCACTCATTTCAAAAATCTCAGGAGACAAAATAATTTATTTCTGTGGCTGAATCACTGAACAAAAGAGAAGCCGTTTGTTATCTGAAGTAACAGGACAGCATATGTTTCACTGCAGTGTGGCTGGCAGCCTAGAGCCTTGAAAAATATGTTCTTGTCTTCAAGGGATCACAGACATCAACTTTGTGCATCTCAAGAGGTGCTAAAACAACATCTGATGAGTCAAATTGCAATCAAATGAGCCTTACTAGGGAAGAGCAAGCAATGTAGTCAAGGTTTTGGCAAGTTCCATTTTACCTTTGCCTTTTAAAATCAGACAAAATTTACTGTGATTTCTTAAAAATTTTCTTGAGCTTTACAATAAAGAAGAATGTCCTGCAATACTGTCTCTGTCACCCAACTATCTTGAACTTTTAACCTCAGAAGTGAAAATAAAAAGTTAAAGTACAGTTTGTATTATAGCTTCTATTCCCTTACCTATTAAAAATTACTGAATCTGTAATTTAAGATTTCCTGAGTTAGTCACCTGTGGAAACTGTCTTTATTCTGGAAGAATAAATTGCAAATTTTCATTTTTAATCATTTTTGAAAACACTTTGCCAAACAATTTTCTTGAAATGTCAATTCTGCAGATTTATGTAGTCCTACATTTGTTATGTTTGTGTTCAGCTATGCCATTCCATCTGTCTTCATAATGATAAGATAGACTGCCATTTGGGTGCTTTAAAGTTTGTATTTTCTGGTAGAAGACATCAATGATGCCCACATTTTTACCACCCTCACACTAGTAAACAAGGAAAAGGTGGTAATCATTAAAGGCTTTTTTGCACCCAACAGCTTGCAAAGCCTTTGAAAAGTAGTCGTGTACAAGATAAAGATGAAAGGTTTTCAAAGTCCGTAAGTTTTGAGAAGGTCAGGCAATTTCATCACCAGTCCATGGCAGAGAGGAGGGACTTAATTTACTGCTGCTGAAAATAGCCCAAACAAAATGTTATAGGCTGGGGACAGTGTGGCTGGACAGTGCCCAGGTGGAAAGGGACCTGGCGGTGCTGGTGACAACAGCTGAACATGAGCCAGCAGTGTGCCCAGGTGGCCAAGAGGGCCAATGGCATCCTGGCCTGTGTCAGGAATGGTGTGGCCAGCAGGAGCAGGGAGGTCATTCTTCCCCTGTACTCGGCACTGGTCAGGCCACACCTTGAGTGCTGTGTCCAGTTCTGGGTTCCTCAAGTTTGGGAAGGACGTTGAGACGCTTGAGCGTGTCCAGAGGAGGCAACGAGGCTGGTGAGGGGCTTGGAGCACAAGCCATATGAAGAATGACTGAGGGAACTGGGGCTGTTTAGCCTGGAGAAAAGGAGACTCAGAGGTGACCTTATCACTCTCTACAACTCCCTGAAGGGTGGCTGTGGTCAGCTGGGGGTTGGTCTCTTTCTTCAGGCAACAACAGACAGAACAAGAGGACACAGTCTCAAGCTGTGACAAGGGAGATACAGGCTGGATATTAGGAAAAAGTTTTTCACTGAAAGAGTGATAAAGCACTGGAATGGCTTGCCTGGGGAGGTGGTGGAGTCACTATCCCTAGAAGTGTTTAAAAAAAGACTGGATGTGGCACTTGGTGTCATGGTCTAGTTGAGGTATTAGAGATGGGTTGGACTCGATGATCTTGAAGATCTCTTCCAACCTAAAAATTCTGTGATTCTGTGAAAAGGGGTAATGGTCAAGGCTGTGGAGGAGTTATGCACTTTGGTTGGATCTGTAATTCCACTATGCTGAGTAAACTGAGTTTCATAGAAGAGCCTGAAGCACTGATTCTTCTCTGAAAAAACAGGGAAGGAGAAAGCATGTCCTGCCCAGATTTGTCTGGCTGGAGTTGGAAGTACAGGGTGGTTCCATAACATCTGCCTATGGATGATTCACTCAAAAGGGCCTCAGCTGCGACCATGACACATAGAAGTCCATGGCCTTATCATAGGCTCAGACTGTTGATCTTCTGCAGTAGTTAACAGCTTCATCACTTCACCTTGTCCACCTTGTACAACCAACCAAGCCTTACCACAGTGCCGTGAAGCACATCCACCTAGGAACAATTGCAGCAAAAGGGTAGATGACTTGGAGACGTGATCTTTACATTTTGCTTGTTCTCAGTCAGAACTTTTGTGCTTAGTTTCCTGCCCTATCCTTTGCATTAATTTAGAATTACTGATTCTATTTGCTGAACAGGTGGTAGGCAAATGGGGAGACATGTCTTGGGTGTAAGGTCTCTTGTTTCCATTTATTTTTTAGCTCAGAATTCCTCTTTCCTCACAGAAGTCATATTTATAATGGAAATTAGAAAGGATCTAAGGAAATCTTCATCTTCTCTCTGCTTGACATGTTGAGGAATTATCACCAAAAGTAGAAACACTGACTTTCTCCTTATTCAGAAATTATAGAGAAAATTAATTCAACCAGTAAAGATTATTTCAGTACATGTAGGACAAAACTACTTGACTGTGCTATACCTATTACACCCTAGGGAAATTGTCACATTAGGATGGCTAGTAATTACCTTGCTGAATGATCTTCTGTTTTGTTGGCAAACCTCATGCTGTTACATGTTTACTGCGTGTTTATTGTGAACAGAAAGGTTCATTCACATGACATTGAATTCTTTTGCCATCTTTATATTAATACCTGATCATGTTCTCAGGAGCCATGGTTTGACTGGTTCGTGGGTGACAGTGATTAATAGGCAAAACAGCATAAACAAATATTTTGAATATTTTTACTTCTTTATTTTTTTATTTCTCCATGCCTGTGAGCAACATGGAAGAGCATCACAGGCAGTGTGTTGCTCCCAGTGCTGTTACAGGATCTAACCTAGGTTTGATAAGATGTAGATTAGCTGAGTTTACTCTCGAGGATGTAAGTGAAGGGGCATTTATCAAAATATTGTACAAAACTTCTGCTATGTTTGCTTGTGCCACTTCATTTGTCAACAACATTCTTGAAGCATCAACCTTTAGTCTGGCATTAGAACTGGAGTGTTGAAAATAATTTCTTAATTGTTCTATGCACTATGACGTTTTTTATTACCAGATTATATTCTTACGCCACAGATTATAATTGGAGGTACATGATATACAATATAAATATGATAAGAAGTGTCACTACAGCTCATCCTTGATTAAGATTTTATTTTACTCTCCTCTTAACTAGGATTGACTGGATCACAGGCCATTTCATTTAAGAGGCTGTATGTGAGAGCTTTGTTGATTTTTAATTTTCTTCCATTGATTTTCAGCATCCAGAGAGCACTTGTTCTCTAATGGCTCTCTGTGTTGGTGTTTGCTTGCAAATTGAAGTAAAAGATAAATGGCTTTCAGGGTAATACCTCTCCAAGGGCTTCCACTTGAGGGCTGGTGGCTGTTAGCAGAGCTGCGTTATGTTCAGAAAAGTTCTGTGCTCAGACAAAAGCATTCTTGAACCTTTTAAATGTGGTAAAATTGTTTTTAGGTGTGGTGTGACAACAGTCTCTAGCTGATCTATAAATATTTGCAAAGAATAGCCCATTTGTCCACATTTTTCTAGGAAGGTAAAATTTTCTGCACTTTCCTTTAGGAATTTGAATATGTTCCTTGCTCATGTCTTTTTCCACAGCAAGCAGCTGATTTTTCAGTTAAAAAAAAAGGAATAAGAGTTGCTGGTGTTCAGTTAGTTTTAGCAAGTATTTGTGCTAAAATGCAATGCAGAGTTGAAAGTTTTGGTCTGCGTATTGGAAAACAATATTTTTGAAATGGCTGTAAATTAAATTTTCAAAACCTTTGCTTGCTTAGGAATGTTAACCTCATCTATAGCATAATTTCTTTTATATTTGTCTATTTCAAGCCTTCTTGTACACTGCTGCTGTGATATAATGTTCTGTCTTACAATCACTGCTAGTGAAAGGGTCCTACTTATCACCCATTGCCCATTGCCTCCTAGGGCCAAGCTTTATTATTTAGAAAAGACAAATGTTCATTCTAGGCTTGAGTAAGAGAGAAAAAGAAAATAAGCCATGGAGAAAGAAGTGTGAGGTTCTAGGAGCTCCAGGAAGATCATCCAATGGCAGCATTTCTTCCCATCATCTTCAGTAGAAATGATTGCTATTCATTGCCTCAGAGTTCTATTTTGGTGTCAGGTAGCTTTGTACAGTTTGTACACGGAGACTGTAGTATGTGTTATCATGCAAACCTTCATTCAAGCACCTTCAGCAAAGATATAAAGTAAGATTTGTATTTAAAGGTCTTGATCAGGACTGAAAGAGCTTAACAAATTGCCTCATTAGTATATGGGGCTGAGAAATTAAAGACTCAGTCTGAAACAAAGAGGAGCTACAAATCCTGGTCTTCTTCATTTTGTGTCTCCAAGATGAGCATCAGAACAACCTCAACAGTCCCCTTGCCCTGCAGAGGATTGGTCACAGTTTCATCAGATCTGAAGAATTAAACGCATGGATTTCAATTGGTTTCTGTGCTCTGCTGCAGCTGGAATTTAAACTGGTCATGTTTGGCACTAAGCGAGTGGGTGATGCTACGGACTTCAGTGCAGCACTTAAGGTTAAGCATTTGCACAGTTGCATTTGGGAACTGGAGAATAAAATGGAATGTACAAAAATCAATCTTTAGTAGAGGAGTGGGACAGGAACCTCTCCATATCTTAATTTATAAATGAGAACAGTAGCTTCCCCCCCCCCCCCCCAAGCAAATCAAGTTTCTGTTTTACAGAAAAATGCAATTTATCTGAAGTCTTCTCTTAGCTCTTTTTTAAAAGTTATAGATTGCTGATGGCTGTGTGTGCCACTGGGCACACAGAAATCTTTTGCTGGAGGCTTTGTTTCAAGCTTGTAGGGCTTTTCCTTCTCAGTAGTCAGGCACATTACATCAGATGTGATTTTGTTTTGTTTCCTCAATGCAGCTTTCAGGGTGACCTTTGCTGAGATAAGAGGACTGTGGTTTTTCCTGAAGAAACATCTTCAGCAGAAATGGGCAGTGTATTGCCCTGACAGCAATCACACATTTCCAAAAAGGAACCAAAAAAACCAAGAGCAGGCCTGGCAGAGCCACTGCCTTTTTGTTCCTTCCTTTATTGCTTGTGAATCAGAGCAGTGTTAAATTGTGAAATACAGTAGTGTAATGACCATAGTAATGATTGAGAAAAAGCACTGTCTTTTTTTTTTTTTTTTTTTTTTTTCTTGAGGAGTTAAAGGAGTATCATAATGTTGCTCTCTTCCTGGTTAGCTCTTCTGGAATAGCTTGAAATTTGGGCTCTATCTTCACTGCATGGTTCAGTGCTGTTTATACTCAGGCAAATGTAGTGTGAAAGGGTTTGAAATTCTGCCAATAGCAAGAGTTGGATTTAAGCTACTGTTATGGAAAGCACCACCATAACAGGGAAGATGTCCAAGCTTAGACCATGCAGAGATGACACAGCAGCTGTATTGGAGGGATACATGTGTGCTGGGGATCTCTCCCAGAGCCTCATTTCCCAGTGAGGGAGTTTAAATATGATTTTGGGCCAGCACGGATCTCCAGAGAAGGATCTTCTCCCCTCCCTCCTAAAAAGGGAGTGCAGCAGGTTGGCCTTGAAGGAGCTCTCCTTACGAAGACAAAGATATAACCCCCAAATGACTGAAGGGGAAAGACAAGCAAGGGATTTAAGTGAAACAAATTCTGATGCTTTTTCTCTTTGTCTTTCAAGTAGAGTCTGATGCAGCAGCCCTCCTGCAGGAGCAGCTTGTCACCCAGGATGCTGTGGAGGAGGCTGGCTGCTCTGCTCACACTCCAGGAGCTCCTGCTCTGTAGGGATGCAGCAGGTTTTGGTGAGAGTGTTGGCTTGAGTGTGTTTATCTTTGTGGAGCTGTGAACAGCTAATTTGAAAGTCAGGGAGCAGAGAAAGGAAACCTCCATTTCTCATGGAAGTGGCAAGTAATAATCTCTGTTGTGAAGGTGACTCGGTTTACTCTCATTGCGATAGAAAGGAGATTTTGTAAGTGATATTAGACCATATCACAATCCATAAATCCATGTTCTTTGAAATGGAGTGTGGGATGTGAGGTGTGTACATGTGTGTGTTTACCAGCAATGGACACCCTAGAGCAATTATGGGAAGAGTGATATCAGAGAATAGTCCTGGAATAAGACTCAAATGAATGAAATTGTGAATATTTTTCATGATACTTGTTTTTAATCAGATGCCTAGCGCGGGAGTTGAACGAGGGCGCTGAAGTGGTTTGAAGCTGAAAATCAAGCATTTTTTATGGAAATAGACTCATTAAAACTGTCTGTTATAGAAGGGCAAAATGATACTTATTCAATAATTGAAATATGTTTTCTTTTTTTGGTCATGAATGAATAGATATCTTGCTCCAGAATACCTTGAACATATCTCCCTGCTTTTTTACTGATCTGCTAATGTAACCAACCCAACCTGGAAAATAAAGGTTTATTTCATTACCTATAGATAAATTACTAATTTGGACCAATAAGTAGAGCTGTGGTTCTACATCACAGGATGCATTTTCTGATGTTGATGAGGTAAACTCCATTATTTCCATTATTTAAGTATTTCCATTATTTAAGATCATTATTATGATCTAGTACCTTTTTTTACAATATCTTAAAAAAATATTTTTAAAGCAGTTCTTTCACTTTGAACTTTGTCTCATAGCTGAAACAATAGACCTTGTTACTGGATTTGCATACAGGTTTGGGGAAGCTACTTGATTAGTTACCGTAGTTACACTGTCATCTTTTTAACCTTCCTGGTAATTCTAAAATTGTAGAGTGCTATTTAGTTTTTATTTTCACCACACAAAGTGACAGTGTTGGCTTAAAGAACTCTTTTCGATTTATTCCAGCTTCAGTATTTGATGTCAGAGGGTGCAGGGTGGGGTAGCTGCTCCCTGTAGGATGGGGAGCTCAGAGCCAAGATGAATCCTGTGGCAGCGAGGCAAAGATTGCCAGGCACATGATGGTGATGAGGCTGCAGCTGCAGAGGAGGGGTCAGCCTTGACTGTGGCTTCCCCACAGGGTATCTGAGAGCTTCTTCTTCCTTCCCACCCCAAAATTTTTCTCAAGTATTTTCAACCCAAGTTAACTGTTGTATCAACCTCATAATTCAGCCCCCAGGCTGGGCAGCTTGAGCAGTGGTCTGGCATGGAGACCTTCTGAGGTCTGCTGTGTTTCTGGGGTGACTGAGTGCCCCACACATTCAGAATTCAGTTTCATGGGTCTCCCAGTCAGAGAGTATGATTTACTTAATGTGTTTTTATTTTTAAGTTGTTTAACTTAAATTCAAAACTATATGATGAGTCAGCCCATTCATATATATAATCTGGTTTTATACTGCAGAGTCAGACACCATGAGAAAGGAAAATGCTGTGCAACCTGCAGTATAAATGCTTAAAATAGATTCTCTTGAGTCTTGAAGTCACCAGCTTCACACAGCTCACTGTACAAAAATGTCTTGGTTCAATCCTCCAGCTGGCCTCCAGAATACCCATTTTAAACATTTATTTATAATTTCCTTGACTTCCTTTCCCTTTTGTAAGTGTCTGAACTAGACCTTTCAAGGTTGTAGCATTTCCTCGCCGCTCCTTCTCTGATGGGACAAAAAGATTGCTCTTGTTGAGCCCAAGTGAAAAAAGAATCATTGCTTTGTTAGGCTGAGAGCATCCCAGTTTCTCCAGGGATGGAAAGCCATGCTGCTCTAAGCAAAATGATTCAAGTTCACTTGGTTTGGTTGCATTATGTATATTGATATTGGTTCTTTTGTCACTTGGCTGACTTTTTACTTAACAACTCTCCTGTTTTGAAGTCTAGCAGCATGCTGGAGACCAGCTGAACCTGAGAAGCACTGGTGATCTATTGTGTGGGAGTTAAAGGTATCTGAAGCTGTGGTTTGCAATTCAGTAAATGCTCATCAGTTCTCGTGGCAGATGCCATTAGTTACGGTTTTTCTTTAGGCAACAGGTTTGCGAGCTTCTTTTCTAGCAAGCTGACTGGTGAAAGAGAAAGACATAACACACATGGAGTATTCACCCCCCTCCAGAGCCACAACTCTTCTGCAGGTGTTTTCTTTTTTCTTTTTCTATGCATGGCATTATTTGCTGTTTATTGATGCAGGGGTTTTTTTGTCTTTTCAATCTAATTTTTTTTACAATATGTCTGTGTAGGTAAACTGGTTTATATCCTTCACTTTAAGCGAAGTTAGACAAATTTGTGTAACTCATGGCAAAATTGCATGTGAGGTGCTGGAATGCAATTTTTCATGGAAAAAGATACAGAGAAAGGTAGACACCATTGACGTGGGTCACACTTTGTGTGTGACAGCATCAGGGATTGCTTGCAGAGTGCTGCTTGCAAGCCCATTAAATAACAGTGTTCCCAATGCCTGGTTTCCTGGGCATGTGTCCTCACTGTTAGTGCATGAGCTGCTGGCTGTGCTCACAGGGTATCAATGGTAGAATTTTACAGGACTTTTTTTTTTTTTTTTTTTTTGGTGAAGTCTTTTTAAAGCAGATAAGCTGTGAGAATCTGCAGCATGCCTAGAGACAGAGTGACTTCTGTACAGAACATCTGGTGATGCCTTTCAGCTCCCCCCATAGACTGTAGAGCACCTACTGGTGGCCTTTGTGTTGGCATTTTCATCAGGTTTCTGAAGAGACATCATTCCTGGCTCGATCAATAGAACTCAGTGAGATTTACTGATTAAACAATTCTCTTTTCCCGAGACAAACAGCAAGTTTGCAATTACCCAGTGTACTTTATTTTCTAGCAGTTATTTTCAACCACACCTGTCAGTTTGCATGTGTCACAGGGAAGGATTCAGATCGCTTCAGATCTCTTTTGTCTCCCCCACTGTTGTGAGCTGGTGGGCTTTCTCCAGCAGAAAAGGAGAAACATGGTTTTTAGGATCTGAGTTTGTCACTACAGATCACTACTGTAAACCTACAAATCAATAACAAACAAAATTATTATAGTGTGTCTAACTGACCTACTAACACAGTTTTGTGGGTTTTTTTTTCTGAATACAAACATATTTTTGTTGTTTTCAAGACTATGCTTGGAACTGTGAGTTCCATTATGTGTTATTACCTCTATAACTGTGTACCTGCTCTTTTCTTGTACATTGACAGACGTGTCAGTCTCAAGTTTCGGGAGTTTTAAGTCTCCAGTGCACGTTAAAACTCTAGGCTCAGTGTGAGTGTTGGGCCTCTTGAGAAAACTGTATGCCAGTCAAGAAAAAGCAGTAGTTAATCAAGCCTGTCTGGATATCTGCAAACCTCTGTGCTCCATGTTAATGGGCAAATCTCTCAAAATACCTTTTTCTCCCTGGGCTTGGTAAAACAGTTATTTTTCTCTTCGAAAATACAGGTCTTCTACTACTTGGAAAATATGTGCTAAATAACACAAAATAGTTAGAGGAGACCTATCATTCCTATAATCACATTTTCCCCAGGACTGCTCTTGCTTTTTAGTAATCTATTTACTGCTGTAAGAATGCTGCAATTACTGGACCCAGGCATACTTACTGAAGGACTTTCTAAGTAGCTCTGTTAGAGATATGTTATTCTTCAATTTGGCTTCCTGCTAAGGAATTACAGCCATTCCCTCCATGTATTTTTTCTTCTGGTACACAGATTCTCTACTACATGAACAGGCAAAGTTGCATTGATAACAATACTTGATTTTGAGATGAGCCCTTTTTCCTCTATACCCTCTCCCATACTTTAAGTGATATTGCTTCAAGAAACTCTTCTTGCATAATTTGTTTTGGCAAATGTAATGGCTTGACCATCCCTCTTGCTGGGGTGCAAGCCTGATATCGATGGAAAATCCATGCAAAAACAAAGCCTCAGTTCAGTGAGGCCAAACATATGGAGCTGGCTCCTCCTATGTCCTTTTTTTTTTTTTTTTTTTCCCCTAAAGAATTTTGATACTCAGGGTCTTGAGTATGTTGTCCTGAACTCATTTACCGACTTCTAAAACTGGGAGGAGAAGCTACAAGCGCACTACTGTGGCAATGCAAAATGGAGGCATCAGGAAAAACAGGGCTGGTTTTACGCAGAAAGGATTTGAGGAACCTGATACAAGGGTTAATAAATGCTCTTGAAGTTAGGAGGAGCCTGAGTTTCCTAATGAGTATGTTACTGTATTTCAGGCAACTGTTTCACCATAATTATCATCTTTGTTTTCTTTGAAATCGGACTGACCTGCAGCTGAACTGTGCTGAGAGTTTTAACAGAATTACACCAGCTGTTAATTGTTAGAAAAACCTGTGCTAGACTCGTGGCTGGTATAAACTGATGCGTTACATTGTGTTCAGGGGACCTCTGCTTGTTACATCAACCTGAGGGTCTGGTGTTCAGGGATTTTCTGAGGCTGATGGGCAGCATGTGACTGTTGTTTTTGCTACACGCTGTGCTGTTTTGCTTATTGTGAGGTGGGGAAAATGTCTAGGTTTAGTCTTAGAGTTTGCTTGCTTAGACTTTGAAGAGACCTTTTACCACCTCTAATGCTTCCCAGCTCTTGAAGAGTGCAGCATGCTGACGTTTTCCTAGCTGGGATCAGCCATCACTGTTATGGAACCTCCCTAATGTAGGCAAAAATACGTATGAGCCTTTATTTCACAGCGTAGTGCACAAGTGGCTAAAGGTGGTCCAGTGTTCAAGGAGAAACTCTATTGTTGAAGGTATTCCCATGTGAGCAGTATCTGCATTGCAGTCTCAGCCACTGGTTTGCAGAGAGGTGGAAAAAAGGGGATGAAATTGGTGGGCTCATATTTTCCTGGTTGTTTGCTCCTTAGGAAAATTGTAACTAAGGATAACTCTAACTAAAGCTTTGTCCTTTATACATATTCATCTCTAGAAGTTGGTCGGTTGGCTTTCAGTATTAGATAAAAGTTTTAATTAATAGCTTAATCTCTTAATCTCTTTCAGTAGTTCTCTTTTAGTGCTCTTAAATTACAAAATTCCTAGGAGATGGGTGCTATTTAAGTCCACAGGAACCTGAAAGAATGCTAAGCTGGTTTTGTCCAGAGCTGCATAATCTAGTAATTGTCTACAGTAATGCAATGTCTGTGATGAGGTTTTCCCCTTGTAATTTTGACACCATGACATAACAGCTCCATTATATAGGTGCTGTTTAGTAGCCCTTGCTTATCCTATGTCTTCAAAACAAGTAAAGGTAAATAAATGTGTAGTGAAGACATTTACATTGAGCATTTACTTTTTTGAATGTTTAAACGGAGACTTTTTTTTTCAGATGATTACTGCTTGCCATTTCCCAAAGCAAGGGATTGTCTCCAAGTGAATGTGCTGGAATGAGATATCAAATCCACTGTGTGTTTGCTCCCTAGGTAGCCTGTTACAGCTAGAGGGAAGGGCAGCCAAATGTTAAATTATATGTCTAGGCCATAGATACTAATTTCAGAGACAGCATTAAAATAGTGAAAACAATTAGCACCCTTCCTTGGGCTGATATCTTTCAATGAGGGAAAATAACCACCCCTCAAAAATCCCCCATAATTCTCCCCCACTGTAATGCTTTTTTTTTTTTTTTCTTCTTTTTTTCTTTTTTTAAATCTTTAAATTCACAATGGCCTAAGTTAATTCTCTCTCCCTCTATAAAGCATTTCTTATGACCAAAGGTAGCTATTCCTTATGTGTGTGTAAGATGTGGGTATACATTTCTTGTCTATTTTAATAAGGTTTAGCAGGTGGAAGAGGGAGCAGAATTTCTTTCAGGTGGCCAGGTACTCCTTGGTGTAGCAGCAGCAGGTGAACTGCTGGCCCCTAGTGGTAAATGGGAAGGAATTGGAGAGTCTGAGTCTCCCTTGCTCAAAGATGATGTTTTCTGATGTTATATCATGTAAATGACACCAAGATTTGATATATAACTGAGGCCATGGCTGTGATTTAGTTTCAGTTACGTGAATGATTTAGTATGATTCAGATAATCTTGAAATTAAATACTCTTTATTTTAACTAAATGAAAGGAAGCTCAAGCTGTGTGTGGGCGCTGGAACAATAAGATTTGTGTACTAAGAGCCAAGGGCAGAGTCATTTTAAGGGAACAAGCAGCCAGTATTTTATAATTTCTGTAAGAAGGAAAAGCTTCTGTCATGCTGGTTGTGATGGACAAATAGATGTCACTGTAAAACATAATCATCTAAAGGTACTAATTTTATTTCCTTTCCAAGTGAATCCATAAAGAGGTACAGCTCTCCCTGGGATATGTGGGCAGTTAATGAGGAAAATAATATAAAAGGTAGTTTGGTGGCCTACATGTAAATGCTATGTTACAGGGCTGATCTCTGCTCACCTGGGACAGCAAAAGCCACAGAGAAAAGATGCAACATTCCCATTTTTAATACTTCACTTAACTGTGCTCCAGTCCAGCAAGTGATGCAGTTGTGCTGGTGTGATGAAATTTAATAGTTGTCACATGAAAATTGTAGCCAAAACATGTTGAATCTATCCAGAAGTCTCCAGGAGAAGTGTTCATTATTGCAATACCTTAGAGGGATTCCAAGAAGGGAGGAAAATGCAAACCTTTCGGGAGAGTTGAGAGGAGAAAAGCCTCCTTTATCAACCCAAGAAACAATTACTGTGAGAAGTGAGACATTTAGTCTTACTAATTTGTGTGTTGCCAGATGCTTTTACATTGCTTTATTTTCTTTGATTAATGTGTCTGAATTAAAACTTACCCATTGCTCAACTTGTATTTATACTAGACATAGTTACTCTCAGCTTAATGCAGTCTCTTTTTTAAAGACCATAAATAATGGCCCTGAGTCCTAATCACAGAAACCAGTGTAATTCAGAGTTTGAAGCAAAAGATCTGTGCCAAGATAAAACGAGAATGGAATTTGATTTCCTTGCTCTGAATGGAGAGAGACTTTGGCATCGAGGTTGAGCTACTGTTTTCTGGTTAGCCCAGACTAAATGCTATTTCTGCTCAGATATTCCCTTCTGTACGACCTCCTTCATCCTCACCCCTTTTTCCTCTGAAGTGACAGAAAGGATCTGCTTACGCTTATGTGCACCTCAATAACAGTATTTCCCAAACGTTCCCTGGCAGGACATTTTGTAGTGACTAATAGTTTCTCTTTGTGTATCTATTTGCTCCCTTTCCCCCTGCCCAGTCCCCTCTTCCCTCCCCAAGACCAAGGCTGCAGAGCCCAGCTCCTTGCCTGCCTGACTGCAGGCTGGCTGCTGGTATTGGGGTTCTTAAGGCCTTTCATGAAGAAAGTGGCAAAAGGAAATTTAAAAATCCACGTGCTGCAAGAAGCAGAACAACCAGGTGTTGTTTAGTCAGTATAGCCTCCACGGAGATTTTCACGTTTAAGATTTGTCTCTGAAAGTGTCAATATTTTGTCACCGAGACACACAAAGCAGTCACACACGGACAAGAGATTTTCGCAGAGGTCTTTCCGATCCCAGCTCACAGCTGAGAGAGCCGAGAGAAGAAGAGGAGACCCCTTTGTTTATTTTTTTACTTTTTATACATTTCTGGGTCTAGCAGAAGATTGGCTTTTTGGGGTTTCCACCCCTCAGCCTCAGTGGCCAGACCAATTGTCAGTTACAAATGTTTTCAGGTTAGAAATATGCAAACAAAGGACAGAGAATGAAAAACAAAGGATTTGTTTATGTTACATCTGTGAGAAAGGTAGAAAACTGCTCTTAATATTGTATAATATCTAAAAAGATCTGACTCCATTTAAGAAAATCAAAAGGCTCAGAAAAACTCAGAAAAACCAGGGTAACAATATTTCAGCGGCTCCAGAGTCTTTTGGAGCTTTCCCGTAGGTGTCCCCACCTTGGAAGAGTGCATTGCTTTACCGTAACTGCTGGAAATCAGGCTTTGTGTTTGGTTCTCAGCGCTGTTCCCCTCATTGACAGGGAGCAGTGGCTTGGAAGAGAAGACTGATGCCCCTTCTGGCATTCATAATAGGATTTCCTTCCATTTACAGGGCCTTAACATTACTTACTCAGCTGTGCAGGGGTTGATGTCAGTGCATGGCTGCCTGAGTAATTTTTGAGTTATTTAACATGTTGAAAAGAAGCCTGAAGCTGTCAGACAAGTAACATCTACATAGGCTTTTTTCTAGCTGCAGCCGTTCTCAATTTCTGTGCTATATTAGAGCTAAGCTAATAATAGTACTTTGGGTGATACTTTGATGGGAAGCTTTGTTGATGCACTTGTGAGGACTAAAGAGACCAGTTAAGTCAGTGCTAGAAGTGTGCGAGAGCCAATGAAGCTAAACTGGCGATTGAAGGAATAGATGGAGCAGCTAGTTGTTTTGCTAAAGCAGGCAAAATATGTGCATAGGTCTTCTCAGCACATTAACTAGAGAGTAGGTACAATAGCTACATACTGTCATGGAGCTTATTTTCTTCTTTAAGAAGAAATTGTTTGATAAAACTGAGGCTAATTTTATAAATATGAGTACAGGTATTCAGTTCCTTGTTACATGTTAGTAGTCATTCCCACGCTGAATCTTTTTTTTTTCTGCACTAGCCTATAATTTAGCCCAAGTTAATTAGGAAGAAGGTGAGTGGTACACCTCTTCTGAGCTGTCAGCAGGTGACGTACAGAATGCACCCGTGTCTGCAGAGCCATGCAGCAAAATGGGGCCATCTGCAAGATCATTCAGTGACTTGAGTGGTGGCAATGAGAGCTGCATCTGAGGAGGGCAGGGGATGCTGGTGAGGACGCTGGTGTGGCACAGTTTTGTGACAAATGTGTCTATATCTGGTGGGCCAGACCCCTGTTGGGTAGCATTGATGCAGTCAGTGGAACTTTTTGACTTGCTGCCTTTGAGATTTTTGTCTCAAGTGGCACTTCTATGTGCTATGAGGTGTGGATTAGCTGACATCCACCACTGTTTCATCTGAGTAAGATATCCTTGTTAGGAAAATAAGATTAGGATATCTAGTAATAAACAGAATAGTCACTGCAAGACTGTAACCCTGCAGGACTGTAGAAATCATAGATTTTTTTTCTATTTAAATTAAGTTCAGAAAAACTTATACTTTCGTAAAATTAATGGGTTTATAATTGTATCAATAAGATGGTAAAAAATATTGTATAACATATGTTTACTTCAGTGACTGTGTGTCTCCTTCTGTGTGGGAGGAGTTGTAGGGTGAGATCTAAGCATATCCTGCCAGAGTTAATTTTGTTTACTTTCTTGGCTTGCCTTACCCTTTTCTCTCTCCCTGTGGAATAACTGTAACATATTAGAGAAATTCAGTTCATTCTATGAAATTGAATAGATAATCTTGAAAACTATACTAAAATATACTAAATTCTGTGGATTGGGTTTTATTTCCTTTGTTCATATTGAATAAGGCTCTAGAGGAAGAATCACATAGCTTTATAGACAGCTTTATAATTTGAGTACAATTTCCTTGTCTAAGTCGGTGAAAGCATCAAGGGCAGTACAAAGGAAGAGAACAGGGTAAGAGTAGGAAACATGCTGAAAAAGGTGGTGAAACATGAAGATACATTAAATAATATACATAAATAGATGAAAATACAGACACGCTCACCTTTAAAGGTTAAGCCAGCACGTGAAGTCCTGTGGCAGGAAAACCACTGCACATGTACTTACTGCTGATTGCCACTGTCAGCTCGCCTTTGTTACTTCCCAGCAGAGAATTTTGGTACAATTTTCAAACATTATATAGAGAAACTGCCAGCCAGGCAGGTTAGCAGGCTCATCTGGGGCTGCCCAGGGGTGCAAGGCAGTGCAGAACACAGCCCATGGGAGGCTTTCTTCTGCCTTCCCCTGCATAGCTCAGTGTGGCAGCTTTGTGATGGCAATCACAGCACCTTCGACTTTCAGTTGCATGTGTTCTTTTGATAGCAAAAAACTGGTCAGTGTGGGGTCACAAAAATTCCTGTAAATTACCTCCATGGAGAGTTGTGGAGGCCACCAGTGCATGTTATAGTGCGGGAGATATTGTCTGTAATCTATATACCATCTACAATGGGAGCAGAGCCAGATCTTCCCACCTAGGAGTGGCAGTTTTCCTGTTTTGGAGGTGAGGAAGATGATGGGATCGATGCTTCATATTTCATGTATCCCCCTTTTCTCCAAGTGCACAGTTTGCTCACAGAATGTGTAAGCAGATACGCTCCTCACTTGTATTCCGTTTGTGGTTTCTTGGCATGCTTTGCTTTTTGCCCTCTGCTTCATACATGGACCAAGTGGTAAAGCTTGAAAGCAAATGTGCAAGAATAAACAGATTGTCCACGCTCTGTATCCCTTACAGACAATGCAGACTTTGAAATGCTTTTTGTTTCAGCTAGAAATGTCAAAATAATCAGAGGCTGGAAAGCTACTGCTTTGCATAAAGGGAAAATGTTGACACCATTTTCACTTGCATCAAGGCCCTTAATGAGCAACTGTTAAGGAAGAGAGGACTAACACAAGTAATTGTATTTCTCTTTGGGATTACCCTGTCAGCTACCGTTCTCCTTTTCCGAAAAGCAGAATAGTATTTTTATGCTAATTAGAAATGTAATATAAATTGAGGACTGAGACTCTCTTTTTACACCTGGAATGTGAATCTTCCAATCATTCTGCAAAATTGAATAGCCATTTCTACCACTGTGTGTTGAGAGCACCCTTGCAGATGTGATGTGGGGCTGTAAATGAGTCAATGGTAGATCATTGTCCTAACCTGTCTTGGCTTCTGAGTCATTTATAGATAAAGTGTGAATATCTTTGGATTGTGTAATTGAATAGGATGACTCTTCTTGAGATTTCTAAAACTCACTTAGTCTGTTGCCTGGTGCAGATATGCTTGTAGGGACAATGGAACAGGGACTTTTTAAGTAGTTAAAGCATTGAGAAATGGAAACTAAGGGAAGTAGCCCAGCTTTGTGGGATTTAAGCATGCCAAGGCTATTAATACCAACGATGCTAATGCTTTTAAATTCTGATAGTATTCAAATGTAAAAAAAAATATGCAAGTTCATGTAAAATATGCATCTTTTTTAGCCAGGATTGTCTGAAAACTGACATATTGCTGTTCTAGATTTTACTGAAATTGCTTTTGCTTTTATGAAGAGACAGAGCAATCACAAGCTCTATTAAATGAATGTCATCACTCACTGATTTCTGTACTGTGTAGCTGTGATGCTTTGTGCTTTCTTTGGTGTTTCCACTGTCACCATTCAAGCACAAAGGCTGTTCATGTGGGATCTGTACACAAAGTGAAGTATTTTTTTTAATACACACACCTTTATAAGATAGTTGTGTGAAAGTATTGGTTTAATACTGGGACAAAGTCATAAGGGACGGCCAAAGTCCAAATTCAGTTTCCTAAAGACTGCAAAATTTAGCAGGGGAAACAGCTTAAAGATCTCTTTCTTACCCTGACAAAAAAAAAAAAAAAAAGTGCTTTAAGTATTTAGAAGCAAGATTTCTTGTTGTTATGACGGGTTTTTTTTGTCATTGTTAGTATAGAAACAGATTTTTGTGTACAACCAGTGCTGATATAAATACACAAATAAACACAATAAAATATCAAGGGGCTGGATTAAAAAACTCAAATATTACTTTCTCTGTATTCTCTCATTACTCTTAATCTACTTTGTAAGTGATACTTCCTACTTATGCTATGATTTTAAAGAACTTTCAACTTGTCAAAATGTGAAAAATTGATTTGCTTATATGTGTCTGGAATATTTACTTTTTTATTATTGTTAAAGATTTTGAATTTATTTTTCTTTGTGATTATATTATTGCTGAGTGCCTAACCTTAACAGCTATCATTTTTACTGGGTTTATATTTTCATTGGAGCCTCACCTCTAAAAATTAGATTTAAATCTTGTATTAGATTTAAACCTCATATCAGTAATAAGGTCTGGCTTGTTTGCTCCTGAATGTTTTGATTTCATGTCCTCATCTCTAGAAGGTCACAAGTTCTGGCTGTCCCTCAGTTTTCAAACAAAATGAGATCCTTTACATGCATTTTGTGTTAGAGCCTAACAAATAATATTTGGTTATGTACTTAATGAAAAAGATTGCTGGTGGATGTTCTTGTGCTCCTTTTAGTTGTTATCTGTGCTCATTGATCCATGACAGCAGTTTAATTACACAAAAAAATGAATGTCGATGGATGTAGAAAGAAATAAATCTTTTAAATCTGTGCAGCACAGTTCACTGAAATTACTGAGCTTACTCCACTTCCTCAGACTACCTTTGAGAAAGGTTGAAATGGAGCTATAATGTACTGTGTGTCTGCATCCTTCAGTAGCGCGTTTAACCTGTCTCTCACTGCTTTTAAAATGAACGCCTAGAACAATAACCTGATGTATAGAGGAGAGCTTTGTAGACTTCAGGTGATCTGTCTTTATGTGATATTTCATGTTTATATTGGGTTGATTTGCTGTGGATTTATTTTAGCCACACTTAGAATGGCAAGAATTAACTATGAAAGGGTAGGAAGCAGGCTTAACTTTTACCCAGATAACATATCAAAAAGAGTTATTGACTGAGCTTAGCTTTGTCTCTTAGCTGTCGAAGTGGCGACATTTTGGTTGAGTGGAAAATACAGGCTTCAGTCTGTTTTGCTGCAAGAAAGTGCGTTCTGGAGAACTTTTTTGAATATAGCATATTGTTCAGCCATCATGAGATGTGTTTTCCATACTGTGGATTTCAAGACATTGGTATGTCTGTGAGACAGAAGAGTAATTGGTCTTTAGGTCAGTATCTTTTCATGCTCTCTGAAAATAACAGAAGTTGTGTGAAATGGTTGTTGCTGATCTCTGTTCCCAGTCTAAAAATTGTTAAACATTTTTGTCCGCATTTTCTGGCAGTCTACTAAATTTCTGGGTGAAAATACAGTAACGTAGAACAATTCACATTTAACTCTGTTTTGTAAGTGAATTTCCCAAACGGTTTGATAAAGCCTTTAATTACTGAGTAGCCGTGGAATAAGTATCCATAGGAGAATTAGGTACCATTTAAAGCTCAGCTACATCACCTTTATGGCAATCATGCCTAAAGTCAGCTAATGAGTGTGGAGCTCATGAGAGAGTAGATATTGGCAGGATAATGCACACGTTGCTGCAACTACAAAAGGTCATTGGATTTTTAAGCTTTCAGTTAGCAAACAGCTGCCTAAATGGGCAGGAACCAGGAATGGTATTTCAGCCATAGTCACAGTAAAGTCACTTAAATACATAAGTAAAAGCAGGGAAAACCTGACAGCTTCCACCTCAAGGGCAGTAGGGAGAAAGCAGACCTGACCTTGGTGGCTCTTACCTGCCTTCCCTGCATCGAGTGCAAGGCAAGCACTACTCCAAGTGGTTCGTGTTTGCTCCCCACCCATGCACTCGTCGACTTCAGACATCAAATCACAGGTTCAACTCTCCCTTCATTTCAAACAAAACCTTTCTGTTAAGTAGTAATCAAACCATTTCAGAGACTTTTTTTTTTTTTTTTTTTTTTTTTTTTTTTTTTTTTTTTTTTTTTTTTTTTTTTTTTGCCTGGCTCTCTCTTAGTGTTGTGGTGCTCACTTTTGAGACTGGATGAGGTGATTTCCCTGAAATCAGTCAGAGGCTAGGATGTGGAAAGAGAAATTGTAATTTGGGTCTCCTGACACTGGTTTGATATTTTGTCCCTTGGGATATGCATTTAATATGAATGGTGTGTGGCCAGTGTTTCCAGCTTGCTCCTGTATTTGATTTTATAGTCACAGTGATGATTATTGCTCATCTTGTTCCTGCTAGACCATTTATTGTATTAAAATCTGTGTGCTGTGTTATCCTGAAGTTGAACTCAAGGGCTGGTTTATAACAATCCACTGTTTATGACTCATTCAATATTGCAATTTTTAAACAGTTTTTCATACTCCTTTGTCTTTTATTCAGAATCACTGCAAGGACTGAGTGGTCCTAACTGAGCAAGTGTATTGTACAAAGAAGTAGCTTGCAAAAGATTAAAGAAAATATGTATGTGGAAAAAGGAAAAGGTGTTTGTTAAACTGTACCTCTAGTTCCTCCTGATTTAGGAAAAGGAGAAATTCTTCAACTGTATAAATTTTCTTTTTTAAAGAATGGCATTTTCTCCCTCATAATTCTTCAGTCCTGTGACTTGTAAAAAAGAAAAGATAAAAGTACTGCTTCTGTAGTTCTGTAGTCTTATACAGTGTTGGCCAGATCCACAAATGATACATATGTTGGTAATAATTACAAGTAGTGTAGTAGAGAGGAGGGTCTCACTTCCTTTCAGTGTAACAGTCTAAAAATGTAGGCATTTGATACATTTTAGTTGTCAAATTAATAAAAAGCCAATGAGCTCTCACCCTGAGAAGTCATAGAATTGGAGTGAGAGATGAAATATGTCATTGATATGGCTATGACCAGATTTGTTTAGAGACTGAGGAAATCTACACTTGAGACAGATTAGAAATAGCCAGTGAAGAAGATTTTGAATTTGGCTTTTCATTGTCATTATTGACTTGCTCTTTGTGTGTGTTTGCTGTTTAAACCTTAAGCGTCTAATCCTGTGTTGAGTTTGCATTTCCAAATCAATACTAGAAAAGGAAACTTTTGTTTGCAGTTTTTTTATCTCTGATTCGACAAATGAAAACATTAATATGGAAGTCCTAATTTCCGTCTGCATTTCTACCATGCATTATAAAATGACTTGCAACTGTAGATAGATGTTATTGGTTGCTCAGTTATTCACGTCTTTTGGTATGAATTGCTGTTATTACTTTTAAGAATATGTTAGATGGGTGACTGGGGTCTGTTGCTGTTCATACCTCTTTTTGCACCAAGGGGATTGTTGAGCACCTCCCAAAGCAATAAAATGTGACTTCTGAACCTGTGGAACTGTGATGCAGACTGTGAATTGGGGTAATGACAGTGCAGCAGTACATAAAAAATAGGTGAACTAGAGGGGTCCTTTCTGCACGATCACAGGATGCCTGGAGATGAACATAATGAGCTGGGAATATATTTTCTAATTTCTAGTTTGTTAATAGCTGATCTCTTTCCAGTCCAGGTTTTTTTGTATTTATGTTCTTTCTCAATTGTGTGTGCACTGTTAACCTTCAGGAAGAAATGAAATTCGGAATAATATACACACATGACAGATTTGAGCTCCATCTCTGAAGTGTCTTTTCACTCCTACTCATAGTGACTTGGTTGGGGTTATTTTGGAAAATGTGATAGACAACTAGGTACAATACACAACTAGGTATGTGATACCATTTTAAATAGTCTTCAGTGTCTGTGGCCATTTCCTGTTGGTTACTTGGGCATAAAAGTGTTTGCTGTATGTTGCCTCTGACGGGCTCTACTGAAGTACAATAGGTGTCTTTTTCAAGACAAGTGCTATATTGATATTAGGCAAATTTTCCTGTAGACATGGGAAATAGGGGACAATACAGTTTTGTATCTAATGTTACTCAAATAGAGATGCTAAAAGTGGATAGGCGGGGGGTCTCCTGATAAAGGTAACTGTATCTGTAGATCAAAACGACTTTGATGGTCATTTTGAGCTAGGTAACAATCTGTGGTGGGCCTTGTTTTAGTAGGGTATAGTGAGAAAGGTGGTAGTTCTGAAAGGAAACTAGAATCAATAAGGTATTATTGTAAGTAATACCTAAATTCCTTTAGAATTAGCCCTGAATGAGTCTCAGTGTGATTAATAAAGGAAGGAAGTTGTTACAAAGTTATAAATGTTAATATTATTAATGCATAGGATGCACTGAAAATTACTGATGTATTTGTAGAACTTGAGCATCTTTCTCAGTTGCATGCCAATACAAGCTTTCTGAAATAAATAATCAGTGAACTATTTCAGTGTGGTACCAGTCAGATTTGGCTGCAGGTGTGAATATCATCACCCTTCTGAAGCAAGTTGTCATTTGTTCAATTTAACACAGGTATTTTCTGCTGAAGGGGAAATATCAGTGTGCTACCTGCTTGATGAGGATATTTAGATTCCACAGCTCTTTTCTGTAATTGTTTGGCATGTTCTTAACTGTCAGCTGTCACTCTGTTGTAGAAGCTTCATTGGCCCTGTATGTGACATAGAAACCTTCAGGGGTGAGCAGAACGGCTGTGTTAAAGTATTGCTAATAAAAATGTAAATAGCAAAAGACACATTATCCAGGGAAATTCAGATCTGCAGAATGTGCAGATCTACATGGTGAACCTTTGTGAGGAGCAGCGGCAATAGAAATTTGAGTATGGAGACAAGCAACATCGGCATTTGACTCCTCAAAGTGTCACAGATGGCAGGGAGGCAAATTAACAATTCTTTGAGAAACATTTGTGTGTGTTACCAGGCTTTTGACAGATGGGTTTCTGCAGCAAGGCCTTCAAGCTACAGTTTCCACTGCTGCTGTTGACTTAGGAATTCAGGGGAGCTAGCATTGGATCAGTGGGGATTTTTGAAGCTTTCAAGGCTTGGGAGGGGAGTGAGTGAGTGATATCCTTGGACGTTCAAGAGGTTACTTGGTAATCAGTCAGGCAAAGATACAAATTTCTGCAACAGTGATATGAAAGAATGAACTTTTTAACTTAAGAGATATTAATTTTTCTCACTTCAAGAAATCTGTACATGACTGAAGTGAAAGTTGGTTAAGATTGGTAGCTGGGTCAGAAGTTTCTGTTGTAGAACCTGACCACTGGGCATGCTGATTATAAAAGCTTAGTTCTGTTATTCCCCCTGAGAGCCGCAAACAAAATCTTTGTTGCAGTTTGGGGCTGAGCCTATCAGTGATGTCCCTCTGGATCTGTGGGAGCAGCATCTCATGGATCTGCCCTGTATCCACTCTGTGATACAAATTTTGAACCACCTGAGCTCCTGGAGTGAGGAAGGAGTAAAGGCCTTAAGAAGAAGACACAAATTGCCACTGACTGGTTACAAAAGAAATCAGAAGGGATCTACATCTAAATATTTGATAAAAACTAGAGTCAGACCAGGGCAGGGTTTTTGCTGTATGCATGGATGCAAACCTGCTCATCTTACAGGAAGAGAAGATAGGTGTATACTGATATTGTAATGTCTTAAGCTTCTTTTCTCAGATGTCTTCAAGTATCTTCTAAAAGAAAATAAAGGGCTGGATTAAACTGATCTCAGATCTGCTAGCTAAATCATATTTAACAGAAGAAAAGTAGGTCTTAAAGAGAATTAAGAGTGTTTATCTGAATGGTTGTAAAAATTGTCATTTTAGATAAGAGCCAATGTGAAGAAATGAAGAATTAGGAAGCAAGGAAAAGGCCTGATGGAAGTAGGCCTCACCCAGAGGGTGGCTGGGCACTGGAACTGGCTCCTCAGAACAGTGGTCACAGCACCAAGGCTGACAGAGTTCAATAAGTGTTTGGACAATACTTTTGGGCACACTGAGTGACTCTTGTGAATGGTGCTGTGCAGGGCCAGGAGCTGGACTCAGTGATCCTGTGGGTCATTTCCAACTCAGGATATTCTATAAGAAAAAAGACACTAGGATTTGTTGGCATCAGAGATTGCAGTAAAAGGCATGTGTCACTTCAGGAAGCATGGAGAGGATTCCATTGTGGGGTATTTAGTGGGGATTTCCTCTGGGATTAAAAGTAGTAGGGCAAATACAGGCCACCTGGTAGGAGTTTCAGTGTCAAGAAAAAAAAAATCTAAAAATCCTTTTAGAGGCAACAAGAGCAAATGGGGGCACAGCAAAGTGGTCGGTGTACCACCCTAGCTGTCCATGGTCTCTGGCAGGTACCACTGTATCACTATATCCCTTTTCTAGATCACCTCTAAGTGGCCAGTACCTCTCACTTCTCAGGTAAGTAACCCAACATTACCCTTTGAAAAATCCTCCTCAAAGTCTCAGTAGCACAAGATAGGAAGGCAGATCTACTAGAAAGCAGTGATTTTGCACATTAGTACTTGACTGTGTTGGATTGCGAGTCCCCAATGTCAAATTTTAGCTGAACCCTAATTGCATCTATATAAATCTGCATCACTATATAAATCTGCTCCAAAATACAAATGCATTAATTCTAGTCTAAATAAAAGCAGCAGCTGCAGATGGCATTAAGGTCTTTAGAAAAAAATCGTAAAGAATCACCATAGATGAATTTTCATATTTTAAAATAATTGAATTCCAAAGATTTCTAGTTCTTCTTGCGCTGGATCATTCAGCCAAACGCTTAATGCCAGGGAAGGAGTGCTTCACACTGGCAGGCTAAAGGAGAGAGGAGAAACTTAAAATTCCTTCAGACTAAGAAGAAAGAGAATTCATTGCTGACAGGACTTTAGGAAAGGTGTCAGGACGCTGTCTGTTGCATGGGTGAGAGCATCTTCTGGGCACACTGATAGACAAGGCTAATAAAGCCAGGGTTCAAGAACATGAAAGAAGGAGTGTTTGGCAGGAAACCATAAGCAAAAAATTCATCTCTGTATTTAAAAATGAGTAGAACTGCAATTGAAAGGAGGTGGAAAAAAGCAAGGCTAGATGTGCAAAAAGCAGAACTAGAGTACTGATGCTGTAGGCACAGGAAACCTTACAGGAGGCTGGTGGGCTGGGATAAGATTCTGTCCCAGTTCCTAAATCATATGTGAGAATCAATGAGACACAAATGTGAACTTAAAATTTGGTTTATTTTCACTGGAACAACACCAGGTCTTCTTATTTCAGTTTTCAGCTGTCATATCATAACATACATACAGCATTGAAATTGAGCATTTCCCTTTCATTGCATCTTTTCTTTGTTTAAGTAGGAACAGTTTGCTCTTACTGAACAGATTAAACTTGAAGACCTTACAGGGTAAAGCTGGCTTTTCAGCTCTTGGAGCACTTCTATGGCTTTTTTTTCCTTACAGATTTGTGGTATTATAAAATTTTACATTTGAGAAAATTTATTTGTCAACTGTAGCCTGCCCTACTTACCTTATATTCTGTATTGCTTTTTGGTCCCCTAAAATCTATATGATCATTGATGGTGACAAATTTCTGTGAGATAGGGAGCCCCCAAATACTGCTTCCCTTATATAAGGTCTAATTGGAGCAGCTGGCTATTGAGTTGCTTACAAAATATGTAATTGTAACTGTGGGTGAGGTTGGCTATTCAAAGGCTGTTTTTCCAGCTTCCTGCTGGAGATCGTAGTGTACTTCACTTCTTAGCCTGTGGGAGCAAAGCTAGGCAATGAGAGCTTTAGAATATCCCACCCTACAATTACAACCAAAAATAATTTTCTAGCAAGTGGTTGTCACTGCTTCCTTTTTTTTTTTAAAGCTGAGCCACCCAGTGGGAGTTTCGTTCTCTAGGACTCTGAAGATGATTTGAAGGCAGGGGAATTCAGCGTAAAAATTATTTAGAGGAGCTCTTCAATGCCTCAACAAAGACACAATTGTAGGCCTGTCATTCCTGGACCTCCAGGACAAAGAAATAAGTGTTGGATGCTTTGGAAAGGGAATATTTGTGTCTAAACATGTGCCTGTGTGCTCTGCACATGTTCATAGAAACTGTCAATTTTTTCCCTCCTTGGGTTGATTTAGAAATGTATATTGAAGAATCTGGATTACTCCCTTTCCAGCATCCTTATTACCTTATTTTTAAAGATGCAGTACCCAAAGGACTACAATTCTTTAAGACTATTGTTAGCTAAGTTGTTGAAAAACTCTCAGTTACAGTTGATAAAATAGTGAGATTGTTGGTATTAGCAAATGAATCACTTTCAGCAGAACTGCAGAAAAGCTGGATTTTCAGAAGGAATCTGAGGTGCTGCTTTGTAAATAGAGATGTGGGACCGTGTTGTGCTCAGCGCTTACACTGGGGTCAGTCCTCGTCAACTCTTCCAAAGTTACCAAATCCATGCTGACTTCATGGTGGGAGCAGGATATAAACTGTGGTGTCCCCTGGGTGGTTTTACTCCTGGGTGTTACCAAGGTTCAGCACTCAGGTTGTTGCTGATGTGACCCCCAGCAGCACATCTCCCCCTTGCTGCGCCCTGGCTGCAGCATTGAAGGAGGCTGATGACAATGTCACTTGGGGACGAGGTACCCAAGTTCCTGTATGTAAAAGAAAACTGATTTTTTCCCTCCTAGGAGACTGTGTCATTTACTAGTTGCTTTTACTTTTCAGAATCTATCTGAAAGTGCAGAAAATGTTTTTTCTGTATTTGATATAAACTATTTGGGAATGCAGCATTTTGGCTTTTCAGGGTGGGTGTTATTGGTCCTGCAGTGCAAATGGATGGGGATGTCTGCAGTGCTCTGCTGCTGCTCTGCTAGAGAAGTAAATTGAAAACCAGAAGCATTGCTGATCCTTTCTTCCACAATGAGTTAGTATTCCCTCATTTGTTATGAGGCGTGATTTTTGCATTTATTTTACTTTGAGCCTCCAGTGACACCCATCAAGCCTGATGATACAAAGGGTTTGCAGTCAGACACTACTTATGAAGAAGGAAGGATATAAACATTACTGCTTGCTTCATAAAGAAACATATTAATCTTTCTCTGCCAGGCCTTTGTGAACTTTTGCAGTGGATAGATGATACTATAATTCTTCAAGCATGTAGGGAAGGGAAAGCTGGTTTCTTGACTTGTGCTGTCAGCTATCATTGGAAACATAAAGTCTGTGTTTCTACAACTGCTGACAGTTTGTAGAAATAGTGAATAAAAATATTCATTCTTAGTCAAATTGTGCTGCCTAACCAGAATATGCTGTTAGCCTGATATCCTATTTTTGGGTGAAATATTTGATTGAATAATTCTATTGTGAGTTTAGTATTTAGTCTTTCTGTTTGTATTTTCAAAGCTATAAATAAATTCATGAGATAATTTTGACATTATCTTACAATCAATGTCTATGGTAATTCTTGGATAAGAGATAAGAATTAATTTGTTATTTTGATCAATCTATACTTACATATATTCATTGTTATAATATTTTAGTCACCTTATAAAAAACTTAAAATTGTACTCTTAAGACAATAATGTCCTTTCTGGTAGTCAGTGTTAACTGGTGCTTTCAAAGGTGGATTTTAAAAAGGATTCTATTATTGTTTTCTTGAGGTCACAAAGAGAATAATAAATAAACCACAATAATGCGAACTCTAATTCATATTTCTGCATAATTATAGAAAACAGAAGTGGTTATTTGTCCTCTGTAATTTTCTGGCTGTATTTCCTGTAAATGCCAGCTGCACAATTTTTCTATATATTTTCATTTTGGTAGCTGAAGGAAAATGTCATTTCCCAGTAGACAGAATCAGAATCCTCTGTAAATAAAGTAAAATCAGAAATGTAAAATGTCAGCAACTGTTTTCATTTAAAGAAGGACATTTTCTTTGTGTGTTTGCATGCATTGAATAGGGGAAAAAAGATGCTTTTTTTTTTTGGCAGTATTGCCAATAAAGATGATATTTCAAGCAGCATTTTTAATTTGTTCTTCTCCAGAGGCTGACAATGAATTATTAACAGTTTTTAACAGCAATGCTGCCAGTTCACAGTGTGTCTGTAATCCAGGGTTGAGTCCTGTTATCCTTGAAGGAGCAATACTTTGTTCTGTGTATTCAGTGCAATTTCAGCAGGATTCAGATGACCTCTGAGAAATACCTGTAGTGGACTGGCATGGTGTTACCCCTGGACTGTTCAACCTTTGCATTGGAGGTTTTGCCAGAAGACAGCTGAGGTAGCAGAAGAAATCATCCAAGCGCTTTTCAGCGTCTTTGGTGCAAATTAACTATCTTTGTTTAATCAAGGCTCACTAGCTATCCAAGTCAAGCCATCCAAGTCTGTGCTGAAGAAGAGGGATCCTTATACAATCAGTTCCTCAGTCAGCAGTTGGAGAGGTGGAGTTCAGCCAGAGAGTTAGCCAACAACCTGTACGAAGAAAAGGCTAATGACTCGTAGGAACATGGAGCCATTGGAGCTGCCAGCTTTCCGTTTTTTCTTGGTTTATTTCATTCATGGAGAAAAAAGTTTGGGAGAGTGAGATTAGTACATAGGGCTCCAGCTGAATTCCAAAACCTGCATACCGATCTTGGATTTACGTTCCTACTCTCCATCTTAGTCTTCCCTTGTGGAGGGGGCCCGGCCTTTGGAGGGTGCATTTCCTTCCTTCTGGCAGTGAGTCTTTTCACTCACTGTAGAAGGACCACAAACCAAGTCATACACATAGGTTAATATTACCCTTGGATGTCTACAGCTGGGAGGGGTGAATTTGGTGTTAACACCTCAAACGCACAATCACGCATTGCGTCGGACAACGTCACGTGCCTCACTGTGTATTAGGCTGTCGTGCATTCATTTGTGTTTATTGTGGTCTAAGACTGCATAAGCTGATGGTTGCCATGGGCCAGGTAATATCTGTTAGCTGAATAAACTATAATAACTGAATTTGGAATCTAATCCATGGCTGAATGTGTGCATGGACTCTTGTTGTTATTGAACTTCTTTATTAGAATTGTGTGCTAAGAAACCAACATTAATAGATGGGAATCTAAGGTAGGTAGATGTGATCTGCTTAGTTTAATATCCTGTCTCAGAGAGAAATTTGTTTAGGATAACATATCACATAACAAAGAGTGGAGAGGAAAGAGTTAATGTTTCCTTTTTCTTTTTTTTTTAAAGTATACCACTAGTCACTTTTGTGGAATGACTCTTCTGTCATGAGACAGAGAGCTAAAGTTCCCTCTCAATGTAACTCATTATTTTTGATACATTAATTATGAATCTTCTTGTTTATTTCCCTTCTGGGATAAACACTATCAGTGTTTTCAAACCCAACTTCAAAGGAAGAAGCTCTGTTTACAAAGAATTTCTAAAAGTATGGCTAATCTTAAAAGTATATTCCAAATACTCTTTGTTATCATAGTAATGTTATATTTATAAAAGCAGCATAGAAAAGGATGGAGTTAGAAAATAATGCCCTCTCTGTCCATTGACCTGACGCTATTACCTTTACACTGAAGATAGCTGGAGTTAGTATGAGAAAATCTGTCTTGTTTTGTTTTGGAGGATAGAGACAGAACAACATATTTCTTACAAAATCTGCAAGTTATGTATTTGAGGTTTTGAATGAAAGTGCTGCCCAATTCCACAGCAGTGCCTTAGAAATGTGTAACAAAGGAAAGCATAAACCAGGCAATGCAGTCACTGGAGGAACAAAGATAATCTACATATTTATGGGAATAAATAGGAACAACTACTTCTTTTTGCTGTCTCAGTTGCATCTTCCAATTATAGCATCACTTTTTCAGTCTTAATGTTTTTCTTAATTAATACTGGTGAAGTCATATTCATCTATGTTGTCTAGACATTATTTATGTGTAAACATATCAATTATTAAAAATTATGTTCCTTGTAACCCCAGTGTTCTCTGATACGGCCTGAATACCCGTAGTATTTTTTGCCTGAGGCAGTATTTTGTGTACTGCAGACCTGTAAGGTAGATACGGGTTTAGGCATTGGAATGAACTGCCCAGGGAGATGGTGGTGTTTAGGAAACTTCCCTGTCCAACCATCCAGGAGCCACTCTGGCAGTCACACCTGCACCACCTGAGCTGGGACCGAGACCACTCCACAGCTACAGCCCCCACACTCACCCAGCAAGACCAGGATTCCCATAGCATAGTCTCAGACATCTCGATTGTTAAAACAATTTAAACTTGGCTCAATAACAAAATAATAGCTCGAGCTGGTGCCTCCAAGGAGGGACCACAAGCAAAAACCTCTCGCAGTCTAAGCACAAATGTCTGTAAGTCCTTGGCTCCTGTCCTAAGTGTCCAGTGCCCTGGCTGGTGCCACAGGTCACTGGGCGCTTTGTTTTGTGAAGGGTGGCATTTCATGGCCTCTTGCCTGGGGCTCAACCTGCAGCTCACACTGCAGCTGCTCACCTGCACTGAATGTGCTCCTCAACAACGGAATCACCATCCCTGGAGCTGTTCAAGGAAGGACAGGATGTGACAGTGCCATGATCTAGGTGACAAGGTGCTGCTCACCCAAAGGTTGTACTCAGTGCTCTTGGAGGCCTTTTCCCATCTTAATGGATCAGTGACACTGTGAATTGCAGGACTGGAGTTAGAACCCAAATTTTCTATGTGATGAGCAGTGAGAGTTACATGACCTTGACTGTAGATGAAGGAGTGTATGTATGTGTGTGTGTGTGTGTGTGTGTATATATATATATATATATGTATATAAAAGTAGAACACAAAAGTGTTTCCTCAGTAAAACCTCAGACTTTTTCACATCTTAAAGCTTTAATATTTCAATTAGAAGTCTCTTATGCCAATGGCAGCCTTTCAGATTAGTTTTTTATTTCCTTGAGCACTGGCTCTCGATTTATTATTGCAGATGACAGAATATTCAGGAGCATTAAAATGCATGTCAGGATGTTCTTCAAACCAATAGATTTGTTTATTTTGCTGTTGCACAGGCACAATGATATTCTGAAAGAACCAAGACATTAGAGTAATTTTAAAATAGGTTTTACAGCTTCATATATGTCTTGCATAGCAATAGATGACTGGTTTTACAATACAAATAAGGTATTTGGAATTAGTCGAGGGGTGTAAAGTTAAATATAAACTTGCTGATTCTTTGCAGAATTGTAGTCTTACAATTATTACATCCTGGAAAATTATTAGATGTAAGTACATCTCAGAACTTGTTTTTCAGTTTGGGAGATCGATCTGAGCTGTCGGAGTACTTTATGAAGCATATTGTATGTAAAAACTGGAAAAGCAGGTTTGATGGGGTCAGGTCTTTTTCTGTGTAGCAGCATTCATTTAAAAAGAAAAAAAGGCCGCCTGATTGTAAATTTCTGTGTAATGAAGTCTTAGTCAAAATGTGGTAGCTATTACGAAAAGATAGGTCAGAAAGAGGCAACCCATGCCTAGCCCAGGGGCAAGTCAAAAGTTGTTAGTACCTCTGCCTATATATTGCTTAATTGTTGTTTTTCAAAGAGTCGGAAGATGCTGTGAGGGGGATGTTAACAGCTGATGTTTCTGCTGCCATACCCTGACTGCATGCAGCAGAGACTGCACATAACTTGTCTGAGGAGTCTTTACATAGTAAAGAGAGAAAAGGACTCAGTTTGTACTGTATCTTTGAGTATAAACTCCCACCTTAATGGGCAATGGGTTGCTTTTGCTACTGTGGAATAACAATAGCGGTTGCTTGAATATTTTATTATTCAGGTCAGGGAAATTCAGGTTAAATGGGTGCAAATTAGACCATGTTCAAACTTATGTTCTGTAAATACAATTCAACTTTTAATATGCCATTTGTAGACTTTTCATCATGGTTATATTTATTATTATTATCTTGCTGCAAGAAAATAATTCTTGAAGGATTACCAGAGGGCTTTCTCTTCTGTCCAGGAAAATAAAAACATTCAAAACAAGTTTGATGTAAAAATACAAAGTATGTGTCCTTCATTTGATATATAAAGGCTGAATAAGTGCCAATTTTGCATGTTCCCTAATTAATTGCAATTTAACAAATATCCTTTTACTAAATTGTGCACTCCCTTGCTTATTGATATTGTGAATAGGTGTGTGAAATATGTATTTTATTCACTACACACTATTGTACAAATAATTTAATCCATAGTCATTATCCTGTTGTCTGTTATTTGGGAAAGAAACCATGGCAGTCTGCATCCATATTGGTCCACATGTTGGGGCCCAGGATTTGAGATAATATAGGTGATGTCTGGCTGCCACTTAAATTGAAGTATCAGTGTTGTATTTTGCCATTTAAATATGAACAATAATTGCTATAAAGATCCAAAGGACAACAGAAGAGCTTTTAAAGGGTATTGTCTCCTATTAGTGTTGGAGACATAATTTCAGCTCCAAAGGTTTCCTTTGATTGTCTGAGATTTTGTAACAGCTCTTGCAACTTCTCATTTACTAAGTGTTTTTAAAGATAATAAAGATGTATGGAAATGCTTATTAAATTAAGTAACACTGATAGTAGGAGAATTCAGTTTTAAGGTTTTTAGGAAAGAAGAATGTGTTCGACATACTCCAGTATGATAGTAGTTAAGATAGTTAAGGATGTAATTCTCAATTATATATGTATATATATGTATATGTATATGTAGATGTAGATGTAGATGTATATGTATATGTATATGTATATGTATATGTATATGTATATGTATATGTATATGTATATATGTGTGTGTGTGTGTGTGTGTGTGTGTGTGTGTATGTATATATATATATATATATATTTTTTTTTTTTTTTTTTCTCCTAAGACTTCTCCACTTAACCAGCAGCTACAGGAATTAAAACTTTGGTAATAATTTTTGTAATTTTCATACAGGGAGAAAACAGAGGGGATTTGTTTGTTTGTTTATAAGAAAAAGAAGAAAGGCAACAGCAATTAGTTCAGCTTAGAGCAGTTTCCTCCACAGCTAGACAATTTCCAAGTGACTGAATCAGTTTCTTATAGTAAAGGCCAGATGAAGAGAGACCAGCTCAGCTGTGCAATCTGAGTATGAAAAGCCTAAACCTGCTTTAAGCAGACAGTACTTGGTAACCCCACAAGTTGCTGTTTTCTGTTGCTCTATTCATGTACCTCCTGTGTATATGAATGTAATATGTATATATTGATTCCTTCATCAAAATTCTTTGTAAGAAGAGCAAGTACCCTTAAATCTTGATAATATTGGGCTACTTTTGTTTCCCCTTTCTGTATTTTTTTTTCCATTTCCGTTTTGGTTGCATTAGCCTGTACTAGTAGATGATGCACTTGAAGGCCACCTTTCTGCTGAACTTGGTCAACAAGATATATGAGATTGCAGTAGATGTATGTTGTATTTGAGTATATTTTGCTATCTATTCTACTGTAGAAGTAAAGGCTGGCATGGTTCCCTGAAATCACTATTTGGCAGCAAGGGCTAATGACAAGACCAACCTCCCAACCAAGTCTTCTGAGCACCTCCTTGCTGACGGCCGATGCAGACCTGTGAGTTAGAAAAGAGCTGTGTCTGTTGTGAGAAGTGTTTGACTGAAGGCTGGCTTTTAGAACTGGGAACTCAAATGGGCAGTGTGCTGCCTGCTGCTTTCACATATCCAAAGGTGTTATATCGCAGACCATAAATGTGACCATCGACTGTACATCATGATTATGTCATATAAGTGCAGCTGGAAGAACATTTGTCTGGCATTAAACCAAACAGCTCAACTCTTTCAGACAGCAGCACACACATAACAGTTTCAGATCGTTCATCCGTCTAGTTTTAGATATACTGTGAAAAGAAATGCCAGAATTTATGCATATGGCCACGCTGCTGACAGATTCCTCAGGATACTTTGAAGAAATCTGACAGCTCCAATTTAAGTTTACTAATGTGATAAAGTGTTTTTTTAAAGGGTATAAACTTTTTATATGGGAAGCTGCAGTCTTGCCAGTTAAAGTGTTTGGCTTTACAAAAGCATAGAGAAAACAAATGCCCTTACATAAAATAACATGGCTTTACAATAATATTGTTAGAGAAATCTATATAGTTAAATCTGCAGAAGTAAAGGATTCCATAGGCCATTGGATTTCTGGGCCAAGATCTTGGAAGATCATAAATGTTTTAACCGAAGTTAGATTAAATTGTGAGATTAAAAACCCAAACCAAAATAACTGCTGTGGGGGTTTTTTTTGTTTTTTGTTTGTTTGTTTGTTTGTTTGTATTTGATCCTCTAAATTAGACTTCATTCTTTATGGAAACAGTTTTACAAAAGTCAAATCCAGTTGTTTAATATTCTTAAGTAATACTTCTTAGTTGATATGAAAGTTTGGACCAACTTCCTTAACGCTTTTAACACAGCATGGATGAAATAGATTTTCAACTTGAACTTGGGAAAAACTTAATTGCTGTTCAGGATAATGACTTGTTTTCTGCTGTACTGCATAATGTTCTTTTTACAATAAAATCTCATCTTAGAGTGAGAACACTTAAATCACAATTACTGTGACTTTATAACCATCAAAGTAAGGTAAGCACCAGGTTGTTCCCCACTTCAGAGTTGCACAGTGAAGATAACTGATTGGTTTGAGTGTGTCAGGTGCAAATTTGAAACAATAAAGACAGTGGAATAAACTTCTACTGTCTGCATTGAGTCAAGGGGTGCTCCTACCATCAGTGTTGTTCACAGGGAACATCTGAAGTGACAGTAGAGGAGATATTAAAATGTATTGCCAGAGACTGATGGTAATTACTCGGAGGGGAAAGGAATTTAGGGATGAAATAACTCTGCCTTGTACCAGTTGCTGAAATCTGATGTGTCACCAGAGCACAAGAAGTGTGCAATATACCTCAAAATTGGAGGGGAAGAAGAAGGAAGATGTGTGATCTGTGAAACTACACAGTAAGCCCAGGTTCATAACTAATAATTAGAAACAATTTTAAACAATAAAAATAATAAATAATGCATTGAGGGGATTCTGAATATCAGAAGTATGTCAGAGGTGGTTTTGAGGAACCAATTAATATTTGAAAGAGAAGGATTTGTTGATAATCTATCTGGGTTTGCTGGTGGTCGTACTTTCCTTCTTCCACAGTTCCTTTGTGTATTTCACTGTTGGCATAGGAGTCTGTGTATGCCAAACATTTGCAATGGCTAAATCCATTAAACCCATAAAATGGATTTTTTTTATCCATAAAAATGGATTAAGAAATTTGTGGAAGAAAAGTGCACTTATGCTCTTCAACATAAAGCTGCCACTCTTGTTTTGGAAACCACTGAACGGTGAATTGGTGGAAGGTAGCAGTGTGGAAAAACAGTCAGGCAAAAAGTGTGGAGCAGAGATTTACTTTTCTATTGTAGTTTTTCTCAGAATCTATTCCTCTCCTGTCATGGAGAAAAGACATTGATGTGAACCCTCTGTCATCACTAGTATGGTTAATCATGTGAATATCTGAAGAGCATCTTCCTCGGGCCAGTGCTTCCTGTGACTATATCTATCTATCTGTCTATCTATCTATCTATCTATCTATCTATCTATCTATCTATCTATCTATCTATTTAAATATTAAAAGATAAATTCACCCAGTATATTTAAAGTTTAATATTATTCTCTGAATAGACTATTGAATATTTGCTCTTCTGTAACTGAATGTTCTTAATTAAAAACTGCTTCAGTAGTGTGATACATGTATTGCACAGTAAATGGTCCTGTTCAGAAGTGATGAACAAGAATACATTGGGATGCTCCTGGAATGAGTCAACATACTCTTTCTCAACCTTCAAATGGAATTCTCTTATAGCTTTTTTTTGTGATGTTTGTTGTAGATGGTCTTTGTTAAGCAATGGATTCAATGGATGAACATGGGTGCTAAACTTTCTCATCACTTTCTAAATCTTCTCATTTCTTTCAGCAGATAGGTGTGGATACACTCTTCTTTCTCTGTGAATGTGACACCCATTTCTCCCCAGTTACTCATTCCTTTGTTGCCTCTTACAGCACAGTCATCATTTCCGCTTAAGCCTAGCTCAAGGTTTAGCATCTAAATACAATTTTGATGGAATCAAAGTGCAAGAGAATAATCCTGAGAATGTCACTGAGTGAGCTGCAAACCTGGAGGTCCAGCCCTTGTCACTAGTGGAGTTCAGGTGCTTAGTGTTTCACTGCCTGGGAGCCAGAGGTGGCTCAGGCTCAGCAGAGCTGTGTCCCAGCTCCTGCCTGGTGCCAGAGCCGTGTGGATCACACAGCTGCACTCACTGCTCAGCCTCCCCAGCAGACTGTAGTAGGTTTATTTAGCACATGTCTGACGTGTGCTGACGGTGCTGCAAAGCTATGGCTGCTATAGCAGTTACCAACAGGGGTTATTTATTCCTGGATTCCTTGGGTAAGTGATAAGAGCGTCTGTCCAGGCAATGTAAAACCAGCATCATAGGACTGCTTTAACTAGAGGGAATCCCAGCCAGAGCTTGTGATTTTCACAGAAATCTCCACTCCCCTAGGAGGGTTTCTACTTTATATTCAGTGATCAGGAGATATAAAGGTAGTTGTGAAAGACAGGACCAAATTCAGGACTGTGCCTTCCTGGATGATTCATGGAAGAGGGGACCTAGAGACAGGTCCTTCCACTGCCCCTTCTTGCCTCTCAAAATTTCTTCTTGCTGACCCAATGAACAAGTATTAGTGTATGTCCTTGTCCAGTTTGCCTTTAAGCTGGTAGGTGTCATGCCCTTTAACCTAGCTAGCTTTAACCTAGCTGATCATGTAGTGCAGTAAGTGACAATTCCTACACTCCTTCCTCCAGCTTAAAAACCCCCTAAAATTACCTGTGTCGCTTATGTCTGTACAAAGTGAAACACTTAATTTGGGGGGGAAGCTGACAGTTCCACTCTTTTTTCAGTGTCAAGCTGTAGGCTTTTGCTCAGTGTACAGTCCCTAGGAGGAGGTGGTCTTTTTCGCCATTTTATGTCATTTACATTAGGTGCAGTTTTGATCCTCTACCCTTTAAAGACCCTCAGTCTTTATCTTCAGAACAGAGAGTGGATTAAAAAAGGAAATAATAATAACAATAATTAAAAAGTACCAAAAAATTAACACAGACCCAAGGGAACCCAAATATAAACAAATTTACTTTTTTTACCCCTGCAATTAGTGTGTCTGTGCTGGCATGGTGGGTAAGAGTGTCTTTCCATCATGCTTCTGCTTACAGGCACGGCTCAGAGAGCCCTGTCAGGGCAGTTGATTAGACAAACTTCCATGCATCTAAAAAAGCAGGGTTTTTTACTCTGCTTTGGCAAGTAGGTGTCTTGACTTCCCTTTTGGATGTGACCAGAGGAGCGTGTTGATAATTTTGCTGAAATTCAATACAGGTTTTCATCCCCTCCTGCATTTCTAGCTGTTGGGGGTTAAGTTTTTCTGTGGAATTTCTTCCCCCCCCCCATAAGTTGCTAGGACACTAAATATTGATAGTTAAAGGGTGCTTAACCCGGACAAAAGAAGTTGATCACTTAGTTTGGGGGGAGGAAAAAGGCTCCCGGGAGCTGAGGGTGGGGTTTTTTTTTTTTCGGCTGTCAGTTTTTAGGGGAGGACGGTCGAGTGACTGGTGGCTGCGTGGATTCCACGGTTAACGGAGGGGTTCGGTCCTGAGAATTCAACGCTCTACGTTGGAGCGCCCAGGAATTCGGAGTTTTTTTCGCCTGCCCTGCTGGATTTTGGGGTCAGCCCGGGTCCAGCCGCTGCGGGTTCTCTGGCACTGCTCACTTTGTCTGCCAGGACACCCCCTGCCTGCTGGGGACAATCCACTGCTTCCAGCCATCAGTGACAGAGTTTCCACCGTTTCGGCTTGGTGCTCTCGGGGTGCCGAGAGATCAGACTGCCCGGGGCTTGTGAGACAAAGCCCCTCGGGGTTCTTGCTTCTGTTTTACTGTTATTGTAATTGCTGTTGTTGTTTGTCTGTCCTGTTATATTTACTAGTAAAGGACTGTTATTCCTTTCCCCATAGCTCTGACTGAAAAGTGTTGTTTTTTTGTTTTTTTGGTTTTTTTTTAAATCTTCCAAACGATAATAACACGGAGGGAAGGATTTGAATTCCCCATTCCTAGAGAGGCCTGCCTCTCCCTAGCAGATACCTGTCTTTTCAAACCGAGACACTAGCCTTTTCCCTTCTGCATTCCCAAGCCTTTTCAATAAGGAAACTAAATTCAGCTGTGGAAGTTTTAGAAGTAATTACATTGAAAATGCCATATAGTGGGAAGAAGATTTGAAAACATGGTTCAATATTTTGTTTTAAATGGATTTATAATTACATATGGGAATTCTTTGCTTCCATAATCCTCAATGGGACAGGAGGAGAAGAATGACAGCATGCGTGGGAGTATTGATTTTAAATAACTAGACTATTAAATGATAGCAAAAAATGTATCATTCAGTAGGTACCTCTAAGGATGAAATCACTTTCATCTGTCACTGTGGAATGGAAATAAGTTTTAGACTTTAGCTTTTGATATAGATTTTATGGACTTTTTTTTTGCCTGTATAATTGGATTAGAATTGCTGCACTTGTAACCTTTTTAGTGACTACTCATTCAAGTATTGACACATGTATGTATTTTATCAGTATCACCCTTGTGGCTCAAAGGCTTGGTCTACAAACAAATGAGTATCTGTCTCTCAAGATATGTCTCTCAATTATTGCAAACTTACAGAAAACATATAATTTATAATAATATTGATTTTCATTTTTTTCTCCCTAACTTGAATTCAGCAACATCTCTTCAGGCTGACAGTGCTGGCCATAAAACCCCTGTTTGAGTTCAGATGGAACCATAGTTCAAAGAGTCTCCAGAGATGATATTTAAATTATATTAGTCTCTCTGCAAAGTCTTTTATGACTATTAGTAGTGTTGAGAGGCATTAAGTTTCCTGTAATAGCTGTATCCAGTGAAAAATGCAGAAATTTGCATAATAAAACTACTTTCAAATTTATGTTGAATTAATATCATTAATACACAAGAGGTTGAAAAAAGTGGTTATGCTATTGTAAGGTATTGGCTTTTTGAATTTAATTTTATTTTTAATGAGAAAGCGGAAAAATGCATTGGGGAAGTGATTTTATTAAGGACAGTTTCTAATCCTTTTTTTTTTCTTTAAATATGTGGAAGTAAATTAAACTTGTCTTAGAACCTTTTTGTTCATCAACTTCTAAATCTCTCTAATTTAGAGATCCAGTAATTCATTATTAGTAATAGCATCACATAGATACAAAGCCCATTGGAACTGGAGAGTGGACACATTTCACCTGGAAATATGAGGACAGATAGTCTGAATTTTCATGTGGATACAGTATGTGTTTGAGTTGGTAAACAGGCAGTTTCCAAAACCAAATGCAAATCTTTTACCCCAAATGCTTAACTGATATGAACGTAATGTTGAAGCAAAGGTGGCCTTTATGATCTCAGAGTAATTTCTTTAATCTCTATGCACAGCTTGTAATCTGCTTTCTATTTTTTGCTGTGCAGAAAACCATATAGCTGTCCTGTATTACAAGCACCAGGACTGAGGTTATGTACAATGCCAACAATATGAAAGTGTTAACATAAAGAGCAATTTTTATTCTAATTTTTTATTCTAATTTTATTAGAATTTTATTCAAATTTTAAGTAAAACCTGCTTCCCAACCATAGGGGGTTTTTTGTGTTTTGCTGAAAATATCTGAGCTCAGCTGGGGAAACCATATCCATATGAACAGTCCTGTTAACATCAAGGTTGGGGCTAATTGTGCTACAGAATAATTGAACAGTGGTACAGACTCATTCTCAGGGTTTTTGCGGGGGTGGGAAGCACTCTTTGATTTGCCCCTTGTCACTCCATTCTCTGCTGTTCCCAGTGGTTTTTGATGGTTGGTTGGGTTGGGTTGGGTTGGTTTGGGGTGGGGGGAGATGGCTTTCAGCCTTCCTTCGAGCTCTGCATGTTTCCTTCTTTATATAGATGGAACTTTACACACATGAATAATCTTTTTTAATTCAGTGGGGATTACCTGTGATTTTAAACTGGAAGATCACCCTCATTCTCTGGGGCAGGGTTTGTTTCTCGTGAAGTACAGACGATATTGTCAGCACTCAAAACAAATAAACTACAGAAAAAATATGAGGGTTAGATTGATGAGTGTGCAGAAAAGTACAGAACTGGTTGGTGTTTTTTTTTTTTTTTTTTTTTTTTTTTTAATGAAAGACACCACTGCTTTCTCTCTTATGCTTGAGTACTCAAAACAGGCTAAGTAAACTTGTCTTAAACTTTCCAAAGTTTTTTTTTTTTTTTTTTTGGAAGGATGACCAGGCAGGATAAAGATCTTACCAGATGTATGCTTTGAGGAGGTGTATATGATAGAACAGACCCAGTTAGAAGCGAGAGAGATGCTATTCCAACTTGACCTTTAACATCCATCCCCAGATGATGCTCTGTGAACCACTCTAGTGGTTTTCACTTTAAAAATCTTGGTTTCCCCTAGTATCTGGCATGCTGAGTCTCTCTGCAATCCACATTCTCCTTCTAGCTGGTACGTTTCTGATAAAACAGGCTTTGGATAGAAGTATGTAGGCAGAAATTCTGGTGGCAGTGCTACAGTCTGTGTTTGCAATGGGGAGAGTCAGGTTGTGCTTTTTTTAGAGAGCAGAGGTCATTCACCTGGGAAATGTGGATGAAGTGTGACTGCATTTGTCCTCTTTGTCTGTTTATCAGCATTTCTGATGTGTGCGTCTTTCTCCCAGGAATCTATCCATGCTGCGCACAAACCAGAAATGACCTCTCACTGAATCAAAGGCAGCCTATCTCCAGAATAATCGCAGTCTTTATACCCTAAAAATGCTTTTTTGAAACAGGTCATGTAGGCAATAAACAGATGTTTTCTGGATCCTGGTGTGGTGTTGTTCAGGTGGAGCTTTAGTGCCGTGAATTTTCAGCTGCTGCTTTGGGACCCTGTGGATACGAACTTGGATTTCTTACAGTGTGTGGTGATGGTGGGAATAAGCACCACCAACCTCTCTTTTCATCTCCTTCCTGGTTGCATTCCTAGATTATATACAACTGCAAACGTGGCAGTATGGGCCAAAGAAACTCAGGCTATTCATTTTGGACATTCATGGGATTTTTTTTAATCTTTCTCTTAAATTTGTTTTCAGGTTACAGAGGGTTGCAGCAAGAGTCAGACTGGGAGTTCAGCAGCAGGTGATGCCTGCTGCAAAGGGGGCTGAGGACATTAAATGGGGATAAAGAGAAAAATAACATGCAAGTCCCTTTTGAAAGCTTTTGAAGCCATAATCCATCTGTACTATAGGTTTTTGTGGTGTTTGGAAACCCATGTCAAGGCATCATTTTCAGCTTTGGATATGGGTGATGGCAGAAGGCTAAATTGAAAAAAAGTGTGAAGTTGTAGGAACTCTAGTAGCAGAAAGAGTTGAGGCCACAGGGATGAACAACAACTAACATATCAAAGTGTAAAGTACGTTTTATCTCAGTTCTCAGTCCTTTTGTAAGATATTAATGGTTTATTTGAAATGCAAATGAGAAAGGATTTTATTGCTAAACCATATTCCACATCAAACTTTGATGTATCATTATACAGAAAGAGCTTCTAAATTTTTTCATAGTTTTTTAAATCAGCTCAACATGTTCTTAAAGGGATGGCATTTAAGATAAAAGATTTGGTAAGCAAACAGCAGTTGCTGTTTTAAGTGCACGTTCCTATTCTCCAAAGCATCAAGCAGGGGAATCATTAGGTCTCCTTTGTTTAAATCGAGTTGAAGGAGAGGGCGGAAGGTGAGTAAAGGCATTGTGGTAATTTTCTCAGAGACTATCTTATAGAGCCCTTTTGTACCACCTGACTGGGAATCAATAGTACTTTATTGGAAAACAAGCAAGCAAAATGAAAACCCAGGACAGCTCTTGAGCACAGCTGCTGTCATTGCCATTAGGAAACAAAATCTTCCTCTAGTTTTCAACATTTGCACAAAAGGACAATGATGCTGTTGGAGTTTTACTTTAAATTTTACTTCTTTTCAGGACCTTGCTAAGATTTTTTTTTTTGGTTTTTTTTTGTTGCTGTTATTGTTGTTGTTGTTGGGGGGGTTGTTTGTTTTTGGTTTTTGTTTATACAGAATGCATTGCCTGCTATTTTTGTGGAATATAAATCCCATATTGTATGTGTTGTGTGAGTAGAGTAACTTTTACTGGGAAAGATTTAACTTCCTTTCCTTTCCTTTCCTTTCCTTTCCTTTCCTTTCCTTTCCTTTCCTTTCCTTTCCTTTCCTTTCCTTCCTTTCCTTTCCTTCCTTTCCTTTTCCTTTCCTTTCCTTTCTTTCCTTCCTTTCCTTTCCTTTCCTTTCCTTCCTTTCCTTTCCTTCCTTTCCTTTCCTTTCCTTTCCTTTCCTTTCCTTTCCTTTCCTTTCCTTTCCCCACTTTCTTCTGTCTTGTCTTCCTCCACTTTCATCCCCAACTCCACTTCTCTACTATGACATAAATAGGAATGGAATTTCAAAGAAGTGGAGAAGGGAATTCTTGACTGACATTGTCTCAGAGAAACTCCTGATCGATTTGGTTTGCACATTGCGTGTCTTGTGTGCTCTCCCAAAATCTGACCATGGAACCAGCTCAACAAATAGCAAAGAATCCAATTCTGTAATTCAAGCTGAAAGTTGTCAGATGAAATTGAAGATTTTTCCTAAGAAAAGAGAGAAAAAACTTCTTTGATGATTCTTCAGAAAAATGAAGTGGCAAAGCTGTGAGAATTATGAATGGAACAACACTGATTTTAAAATATTGTCATCAACATAAACATTCTGACCCATTCTAGTAGTCCTCTATTTCTGTTGTTTGGTAATGATCACTTTAGAAGACTGGCTTCAGGCCTGGGAGGAAAATCTACTAAAATTATTATTGTTATTTTTTTTCTTTCTTAGGCTTTTTTGTGACCTATATATATATATATATATATATATATATATATATATATATAAAATATTCAAAAATATGAATGGATGGAATTGTACAAATTAAAGACGGTTGATTGGGTAGGATGGTAGGAATCCTCAGGCCTAAGGTGTAGATGTCAATATCTCAGTTGTAACTGGAAGAAACTGCATTTTTAAGATGCAGTTCAATTCATAGAATGCATGTCTGAATTTGTGTCTTAAAGTGCCTATTTCTCTTGATTATGTAGAGAAGCTTGGGTAACTATTTCAGGTCTAGATATTCATGCAGATGTTTAAATTTAGAAATTAATTTATGCTCTAACTTGACAGCATCCAGTCCAAAATAGATCTTGGCATCAGTGTAGACAGCTACATTCAGGCTTCTATGTGCAACAGCTGCAAGGAATAAAAATATGTTAAAAAATTGTGACAATGAGGGAGGCAAAAATGCTGAGAACACTATGATTTTATTAAAAATTCAAGAAAAATCAGGTGAGGCTTTGCCCTCACCTGAGATTCTGCATTTGGTTCTAATTGCTGCTGTCAGAAAGACACTGGAGAGAGAGAGTGGTTTAGAGTTAAGATGAGGATGAGGTGTTTATGGAGAAAATATATCATATGAAGAGCCTGAAATGCCTTGGACTATTTAAGGAGAGATGAGTAAGAGGGAAACAGTAAACTTAGCCAAAGTAGTGATTGCAGTAAAGAAGAGTGAGATGTGAATTTGTATTTTATTTTTAAGACTTGAATAGAAAAACAAGGAAACAGTGATTGGAATTGGAAGGGGGAATTAAAAAACTGATGGAAGAAAATACTTTATTCACACATTGTATAATTAGCCCATGCAGTCATTTCCCTAAGATGATATTGAGGCTGGTGTTTTACCAGCCTTGGAAAAAAGAGCTGGAAATATAAATATGGGAACAAGTGAAGCATCTACAGCTATGATAATGTGCAACATCTCCCCTCAAAAATGAGAGTAGCTTTGAGTGCTTCTGAAGTAATTTCAGAACTCCTGGACCAGCATTGCTTTGGGATGATTTCAGATTTCACCACTTTTGAACCAAGTATAAAGTAAATGGTTTTGAGGATCTTTTTTTCAAAAGTTAATTTGTTTATGCAAAATAGATGTACTGTTTGAAACCATGAGATTGGATCTTGCTTGGTAATCATCTGCTCTTGTTTATTCAACTTTATGCAAAATCCATTGTGGCCCTCTGTCAGAATGAAGGTGTATTTTTGTTTGTGATATATTAAGAGCAAAATAGCAGTGATATTTCAAAAAGTGTGGGCGAAATCAGTTTCAGTATATTGTCTGACTGGGAGATGAGCTCAAAGGAATCTCAAAGCAATTCAAGCAGGTTGCAGCCTTTAAATGCTAATTGGGTTTGTCTGCAGTGTTATTGATAGAGCCTCTAAGGAAGAGAATGAGAATTCATTATTCTTATATGAATAACCAAAGGAAAAGGAAGTGAATTAAAGGGAGAGGCTCTTTTTCTTCCTAAATTCTAGATCTGTTAAACCTATTTCACTCAGTTCAGTCATGTGCCTAGTGGCCAATGAAATGTTTTATATTTAGTTCTGTTCATAGGTCATGAAATATCTGTTTCAAATATCAGTGAGGGTTTTTTACTTAAGCAGCTAGCTCGTGTTATTGCTCCAGCTCTGGGATGAAATGTAGCATTGCAGTCTGCTTCTGCGTCAGCTTTGGTCTGTTACACAGGGTTTACAACAGAAAATAGGGGGGAAAAATCATGGAAAGTGTTATAAAGCATTGGAACAGACTGCCCAGGGGAAGTGCTGGAGTCACCATTCCTGAAAGTGCTAATGAAGCATGTGGATATGCCACTTGATAATCTGTTTAATGGTGAATGGTGGTGGTGCTTTGTTGATGCCTGGACTTGATGGTCTGAAAGGTCTTTTCCAACCTCAACAATTCTGTGATTCTATGATTGTAGGAAATCCTGTTTCTCTGAGTTAAAAACTAAGTTTTCTGAAAACCCAAGGATTGTTTTAACTAGGACATGCAATTGAGGGGCTCCTTGAACCCTTTCAAGGGCCTCCATTCTTTTTTTTTTTTTTGACCAAGGAGATCGGGAATTCCTGTCCTTGTCTCTGCCCCCTCCTCTTGGTGGCATTGCATTCTGCTGTGTGATTCCCTGATTCTCATTTAGCTGAGATGGGGTTTGGGCTGCAGAGGATTGGTGTGAGGAGGCAACAGGGCAACTTTCTGCATTCATTTTGTGGTTCATGGGGAAAAAGAATGCAGAGACCATTTCCAGATGGGTATGACAAATATGTATGAGGTAGAACTCTGATTAGAGGTGGTGGGAAGCAGCAAGAAAGGAACTGCCTGGGACTAACCCATGGGAGTTTTTAGCTTCCTAATCAGGAATGACATTCTGGCTGTGTGCTTTTCTCTCTCCTTTCTCAGGACGGTTGTGGTCCAACCCATAACATTGTTACCAACCAAAAATTGCCAAGAAGCTGCTGCTGCTGTGAGTGTCAAATTGGGTTAAAATGGAACTTAGAAGGACCAAGAGGGAGTTTAAAGCTGGGAGCCATGGGCTGTATTCATTAGTGCATACCAGCTGCTCTGTTTTGATGTGAAGGGTATAAAAACATCGTCAAATCAGGAGCTTAAACTGTTTATAGCTGTTTTCTCTTACTTTCAAAGAGACTGCCATACCGGTGAATCCCTGTAATTTTGAGACTGGTTTGAAAAAAGGTCATTCATCTTTCAGATTTATTTTGTTAAACTCTGAGAAAATGGATGTCCTTGAGAGGACTGTTATTTTTCACAGACTTGCAGTAAAATCTGGAGGGCACCTGTAAAGACTGTATTGGATACTGTATATGTGTACCATGGGTAACTGTGCCCCCAAGCATCTTAGGAACAATGGTTGAAATTAATTTTGTCCCCCCTCCCCCTAATTTCAGTAATGATCTTTCTATTCACTTATTTTTTTCATAAAATAGATTTAAAACAAAGACTGCAAATTTTCAGTTACTCACTGATGAAGTGTTTTAATTTTTTTTAGCATTCTTTTTTTTATTGTGGCATTGGAATAAGCAGTATAATTATGTTCTCCTAAATGAACCCAAACAGAATTTTCTTGTGGCCGGGCAAAATTCAGTGTCCTTCACTGTGGACCAGAGCCCATAAGTATTTTTGGTACACTCTCAAAATCCTAAATTTAAAACAGAAGTAGAACAAAAGTTGTAGTAGTATAGATTTTTTTTTTTTTTTTTTTTTTTTTTTTTCTTGAGTGATTTCTGGTTTCCTCCTTGTCACATCCCCTCCCAGCTCCTTTTTTGGGGTCTCTTCAGCAAATTCTGGCCATATTTCTTTCTTGTATGTTTTCAGACTGTTGATAAAAGGTATAATGGTGCCTTCCATTGAAAATCCATCCAGCACAATAGCTCTTTATCTCTGTCCTTTACAAACCTGTCATTTGGGGCCTTGCATTAAATTCCTTAAATTCTTTTGTGGGGTGGATGCACAGCAAATAAAGCCTGGATTTGCAATGGTCCTGAAGAGGTTTTGTTTCTTAGGACTTCCATGGGCTGTAATGCTGGTTATCTTCCCCTGAAAATCTCTCCTTGTCTTTCCAGGCCATAATGCATATGTGTTAAACTTAGTAGAAATTTCTGCTTGCAGGTTTTTTTAACCTTGCCACCAGATGCATATTTTCATCATCAATAATAACAACAACAACAACAATAATAATAATAATAATAATATCTTATCAATTTTCACAGAAATACATATTTAATGTACTTTGGTCTATTATGCTCCATTGTTAAGTAAGAAACCTGTGTCATTACTAAGTGAAGAATGATCATTTAAGTTAACAAAATGCAAAAAAATTTATTTCTGCATTCGCATCCCAAGTGAGGGATATTTAAATATAATTGCTGTGTAAGATGTGGTACTTATGTTGTAGCTGACAAATGAAAGAAGCTTGGATACATATTTAAACTGAACTTGGTTTGTGCAAGCATTGAGCACAAACGGCCGGGTTCATTGCAGCTCTTCGTGTTACAGTTTCTGAGGAGAAAGTGTGCTTAGATGAAGGAGGAGAGAAAGAGCATTATAGGATAGGGTTACAACTCTGTATGAAACCAAACTCTCTAACTAATGAGGAAACTCGACCAGATTTTTCCTGAACTAAAGTATAGGCACACATTAATAGTGGATCAGTTCTGTCTAACAGGCAATTAGAAGTCATCTTCAAACACAATCAGTGTGTGAGTGTGTTTGTATATATATAAATCTGTAAAGTATTTAAAATTTGCATCTGTAGCAGAAGAAATGTTCCAGAATGAAGATTTAGGACACATATATTTATAAATGAAAGCTGAGCTAAAGTGAAGTAAAAGAATGACCCCGTGTAATAACCTGTGCTTTGCTGTGGGTGTGCTAAGAGGAGAATGTGCCGTGACAAATGTTAAGAATTAGGAGATGATGAGTAGCCTGTTTATCCTAAATTGTTAGTGCTCCTCTTTGTACCATAGTGACTGGCAGGCCCCGGGGCACGGCTGCTCGGTCTGTACAGACAGCAGAGCATCTGCCTCTCTTTTTTCAAATGCTTCGTACTAATTGCTCTGGAACTGAACTCTGGCACAGAGTTTTCCAGAGGGTTTTTTAGGGCACTTAATTTTGAAGCTTTTGGGTACTATCTATGTGCCTGCTTCATGGATATGTTTTAGTGTTCCTTTGGTCCAGTTCACCAGTCACTGGACTTAGAGAGCACACAAAATGCTTTTTTTTTATCTTTTTCTTTTTCTTTTTCCTTTTTTTTTTTTTTTTTTTTTTTTTTTTCTCTTTTTGAGACTATTTTAAAAGATAAGTGATATTAAAGAAAATTCAATGAGAAAGCAGAATATTAGTGTAACTTTTAGTGCCCAGTGTGCCAAGAGGTGCAAACTGAATGCAAGTCTCTTTATAAGTGAAATTAAGGTAAAATGAAACATATTTCTGTTGTCACCAGTGGAATACCAGTGATTGTAGCTCTAAACTTGTATTAATTTCCTTTTAAAAATAACAATAATATTTTTTTTAAATCAACTTGAAAGTGTCATAAAAATATTTTCTTCCTTTAATAAAGTTTCAAAAATCAACAGAAATAATTGTAGATATATTCATGGTGGCATTAATGAAAATTTCAGAATTGTTGTTTACTCTCTTTGAAATGGATGACCAAAGCTTTGCTTTACCACCTTTGGATTTATCTGCAAGGGAGATAATTTTTTTTCAATCCTTTCCAAAGGGAGACATCACAACCTGGCAACATTAGGAGAGAGGTTCATTAAATGAGAATATGATGGTGTTTCAAGGCATTCAGAATTAGCCGTGCACGCATAAAGTGACTATCTGCTCTCTGTTATGAACCATATACTGCAATTAATTGTGTGGCCTTTGAGAATATTTTCAGCCATCTGGATGCCTACAAAATGGTGGAAGAGCTTTATATCTTCAGGTTTTGGAAAAAAAAAAAAAAAAAGGTAAACTATCTTAATATCAATTAGGGCTTTAACATCTGTTTCTAGAACTAATAGTACATAAACATTGGAATTCTCAATATCAGATGTTAAAGGCTGGAACATTTCTGGGTTGTTGTTGGCAGTATATGTATTATGCATCCTATCCTAAAGTAAGTGTCTAAGCTGACTGGTAAGCACTGTGTGCCTCTGTGCCATGACATTAAAGAGAAACAAGGTTTTTTTGTCTTTCTAGATTGCTGGGGTGAAATCAGATTAGTTCCAATATAACTACCAAATGGCAGCTTATTTTTTTTTTTTTTTAAAAAAAAAAAAAAAAAAAAGGAAGAGAAAGAAAAGGTAGTGTGAAGTGGCAATGGATATCTCATAGCAGGTATAAGTCAAGTGGAATTCCTTTAAATCACTCTGGCTTTGGAATTAGTGCTGCACAGGGAAGGGGCAGAGGAAAAGGTGTTTGGAAGTAGTTCAGTTAGACAAACAGTTATGACTAGAATGCTACATTTTCAGGTTTGTTTGGTTTCTTTCACTCGTTCCATTTAGGTCTGGACCCCAGTGAGCCATGCAGCAGGGACTGTCTTGGCTGTTGAAGTTGAACTAGTTTTTAGACTGATTTTTTTACAGCTCCTCAAGCGTAGGGACACTGATGATTCTGTGCTGCAGGGGTAATTACCATTTTCTCACCTTAAGAGAACTTTCTCTAAATAAATTAGAGCACTTCTATATCCATGCTTCTTTCTTGGTGATTTACTATATCCCCAGTGTATTTGAATTGTTTATTAACCAGATGCTACCTAGATTAGAAAGGAAAATGTAATCTACCATACAACATGACCCAATACTGGCTTTAAAATGAACTAAATGCATTCCAAAACATGGCAAAAAACACAGGCTTGTCTCTTGGGCTTTGCATGGAAAATTTCACTCAGAGCTTATAAATATCTTCTCTGTGTCCCTATGCAGTTTGCACACATGCTGGCTTGTGTAATGAGGTGTCTTGTCAATCTTGGACAAAGTTGAGATAGTGTTGTAGGGACAATCTGCAGCACTTTTCTTCCTTCCCCCTTTTTTTTTCCTTGTCATGGCTTTCTTGGGGAATCAAATAAATAGTTCAATAGAAGTTCTGGAATAAGATCTGGCTTCCTTTCTGCATAGATCTCTTTTGTTTTTAAGATTTCATGAAGCTTTAAAGTCATGTGAATAAAACTGGAGACCCTGATTAAGGTTTATAAAGAAGTTAAGGGACCAGAGGAGGCAGGCAGACTTCTTGTAGAATTTGCATAAATGTTTAAACAACTTGGTGATTAAAACCAAAGTTTAGCTAAGCCATTGTAGGCACTGCTGGAGCTCATTTTAAGCACATATTTGCACTTGAGTGCTTTCAATATCTTCGTAAATCTGACTGCAAGAGCTAAAACCTGCAATAAATTTATAATTTGGGGGATTTTAAAATTAAATTATTTTCGTTTACAGTCCGTAGGTGCATGCAAACCGCTGGAAATGCTTAGGAAAGAATGAGTGCTAGGTCAGGAGCCAAGACTCACACATTCACTTGTGTTAGAATTTTAGATTCCTATGGTAGCACACAAACTATTTCAACTTTATGCCACAGAAGCTACAGGAGAAGACCCAGTCCCCACCTGAGAAATGTGCAACATATTAAAAAAAAAAAAAAAAAAAAAGGCAAATGAACTACTGTAGGTTTTGTGTGATGACAGTACTAATAATAACATAGTAGTAACATAATACAGACCCAAGATGCCCTCTTGGCATTTGTGTGCCATTTAAAAAAGTGTTTGTAGCCTCTGTGCCTGTGTTGTTGTTAAACCTAGCTACAAGCACTGAACTTAGTTTTTGTTCTTATTGCCTGGTGTTACTCCTAAAGTTTCAGATATTTGCTTTGATCTTTTCTCCTCTCTCTTACAAAGCAGGTAAAGTGTTGCTATGTTTAGGATGAAACCAACGCGATGGAGAGGGTTCAAATTTGGTGAAAAGCATTCTTTTCAACAAAGATGGAAAATATGGTGATAGTTATTATTTTGGAAACTGCTCTATGTATATATCAGAAAGGCTGAACTATTCTGTGATTTTATGAATATTAAATATTATAAAGCAGTGTTTTTCTTCCTGGTGAACATCTTATTGTCAACATGTCTTTGTGATGTTACAAGCTCCTGTTTTTTTCTGTGGAAAACCTAACAGATGGGTTTATTTTCAATTTTTTTTATTCACAAAGGTGTTCAATTATTTATATGCTGCTTTGCTTCCCATTATAAAGCTGCTCAATGAACATAATATAAAGGCTTTCGAGTTTGTGGAACAGAATTCTGCTCAGTTTTTCTGTTCTTTTATTTCAAGCCTCTCTCCTCTCATCTGTCCCTACTACTGCTGCTTCTCTTATGTGGTGCTCATACCTTTCTGACCACCGAATTCTGTCCTCTGCTATTTCTCCTCTTTTCTGTTTAGAAAATTTCTTCTAACCCTCCACTGATAATCCTTATCAGAGTCTTCAAATTTTATTTTGATTCATGAATTTGCAGAAAAAATGGCAATTTTTTACCCACAAAAATGGAGAGAGGTAGATGTAAAATTCATGTTCTCCATTTAACGTAATTCCAGGTATTCATTCCCTCTTGACCCCTCTGCTGTGTAGCTGGACATTGAGTTGTATTCTCTCTTTAGAACAGGTATTTCTTTGCTGCTGGTAGTTTTAGGCAAAGTTTCTTTATCCCATTGGCAGAAAAGTGCAGCATGAAATACTTCAATTCATATATTTCCGTATTATTTGTTTTCTTTCTGCAGTTTGACAAACTAACTCTCAAGAATTTCCATTGAAGAAATTAAATGTCTTGGAAGGCTCTGCTGACCTCAGAATTAATGAATTAAAACCATTGATTTTACTGGGGATAGTGCCATGCCAATTAACAAACAAATTACTATGTTGTATAGAGAATCTGAGGATGGTGAGAAGATCTAAAAGAAAAACACAAGCTGTTAATTTCTTCCTCAGATCAGGGCGTATAGCAGTACCCGCTGAGCCGTGTATGAAATTTTTCTCTTACTGTAGTACATTGATGCAGACACTGTGTTGAAATATTTATAAATGTGACTTATTTTTTGTTAAAATATGAACATCAGGAAAGGTTCTATTTGTGGATATCTAGAATCTATGTGATATTGATATTTAGAATCTATTTGATTCTAACATGTATACACTCAGTAATGAGAATTCTCTTTTAAATGTGTTAAACACGCATGAGGCCCTTTATTGTATCTGGGAATGTGAGAGATAATGTCAATAAAGTGCCATTGATATTCTGTTGGCTTTTATTAGTGATCTGTAGAAAAGGTTTGCAGCAACATCACGTATTAGCATATGGGTTTGCTTTGGTTTTCATTTTATTGAGTAAACCAGTTTATTCACAGTTGGATCTAAAAACCATAAATTGTTGACACATTTTCACTGTTCTTAAAAGAGTAAATTAATCAAGACTAATCAAGACTAAAGATGGCTTGTTGGGTTTTTTCCATAAAGACATTTGCAAAACAAGATTGGCTAGTTGGAATCGGGAGCAGATTTCTCAGCAGTCATAGAATGGTGTAAGTTGAGCTAAAGGTAGGAAAAAGGAATCTACAATAATGGCTTGACAATGTTATATATTGAACAGAACTGAATAATATGAGAGGAGAGTCATGATGCACAGTGCCTACAAAATGCAGGTGCAGGAAAGAAAGGTGCCTTGGAGGAAAGCTAAGTGTGAACCAGGATAAACCAGTGCCATCTCCTAATCCAGAAACGCTAAAATTGCTGACTTGGAATTTTATTTAATAAAATACATATTTTACTAAATAAGCCTGTTACTTAAGTGAGAGTTTAGTTGGGTTAAGCTTGTATACAGTTGAGACTTATAACAAGTTAATGAGATCAATTTGAAATTGAATCAAGTTAAACCAGTTCAATTTCTCATGAAGAATGAATTTCAGATGGGTCAACTACTGGAACAAGGGATTAGGACAAGGTTTTTGCACAAAGAGAATTTCCAGATAGTTGACAGTTAGGAAAATCAAGCTTCATTTTGGTGGTTAAATCAAAGGTACAAACTTTGCTCTCTTTTTCTCTCTTTATCTTAGTGACTTGCCCAGGGTCATTCTGTGAGTCAGTGTCTGAGCTGGAAATAAAACTGAAGAATTATTACTCCCAGTCACAGGCACTAGCCACAAGACAATCTTTCTCCTCATTTTCCTTTTAATGGACTACACTTGCATTGAGCATTCCACACCAGTCAACAGGGGAAAATTATTGGCTATAGTTAGACAAGCGCACTAAAGAGTACCTTGGAGTTTATGGATGAAAACAACTATAAAAATGCTCTGTTTTATTATAATTATTTATTGTTTGCAAACATGGAGATTCAATAAAAGTTTACAGATAAAGGAGGCCCAGTGCAGGGCTTAAGTTTCCCATTATTTCTCTTTTGTTCTGCAAGTAATATGCACAAAATATTTTGTTGAAAGAGGTTGTTGCCAATATTTTTTTTTTACAATTATTTTTGAAAAAAGATATTAAAATATAGAAGAAATCGTTATGAAAAATGACCTTAAACTATCCTGTTTCCATTCTTAGCTTCTCCTCTTCACCTAGTAATTGTTACATGGTTCTCTGCTAAGAATATAAAACAGGACCTATTAGTGAAATTAAGAGTATGTAGTCCTGAATGATCTGTGAAGGGTTTTCTTTCATTGCCAGATCATTTCCTTTTGTCTGAATGCCAGCTCATTTCTCCACACAGAGGTTAGTTCCCCAGATTTTTTAGTTGATTTGCCTTCCTGTTGTTGCCAATCAGTAGGAGTGAGTGGTGCAAATGAGCTGCATTATCAAGTACCACTTAACATGGCCGACTCATAAAAAGTAATGACCATGTTTTTCTTTTGGGCATTCCATTAATTTAAACAGGAATCATATTTGACAGCAAACATTTTCACCGTGAGTTGAAATTATTGGGAATGGAGATGAAAAGCTAAGGTTACTAGATTATGAAACTTCAGTTTTACTGCACGAGTTCAGCAAGGATGTCAGAGCATGGCCAGCACACTGGCCACACACAGTGGGTAAGACAGAAGAGAAGGAATGTCTACTTGACAAAATAGTCACAAAATAAAAGAAATGATCTGCATACCTGGTGGAACCTGGCGCAGGTTGTAGGGCTGCAGCAAAAGCAGCTGAACACCAGGCAGCAAAGCAGTGCTTGGTTTACATGTCGGAGAGGAGAGGAGAGGAGAGGAGAGGAGAGGAGAGGAGAGGAGAGGAGAGGAGAGGAGAGGAGAGGAGAGGAGAGGAGAGGAGAGGAGAGGAGAGGAGAGGAGAGGAGAGGAGAGGAGAGGAGAGGAGAGGAGAGGAGAGGAGAGGAGAGGAGAGGAGAGGAGAGGAGAGGAGAGGAGAGGAGAGGAGAGGAGAGGAGAGGAGAGGAGAGGAACCTTCAGGAGGTGTGTGATAATGGGGCTTGAGGGCAGCCCTTCATCATGCTCAGGAGGGGACCTACCCCCATACATTCAGGGTGCTAGAAGAGCACAGAAGTTATTAGAGAAGTGACAGAGAACATCTATTAAGTTGCAAAATAAGGTGGCAGTGGTAGAAAATACTTACTGACATTTCCAAGGGCCACATGTCCCTGCAGAAGCCAGCATGTACCTTTTAATTCAGAATCTCAGTACCTTTGTGGAACCCAGGGTGGTGAAAAGGGGCATTAGTGCTGATAATAGATAAGAAAAGGTAAATAAATTAGCACGAGCAAGGAGTTCAGCAGTGCCACTGCAAAAATGAGACAGGTACTGTTGAATGCTTTGCTATGCTGCTCCTGCAAAATGGGGTCAAAATCACAGTTTTGTGAGGGACTGTACAAGTGTGTTTCTTGCCTAGAACTATGTGGAACTTCTTGTCATCCATCATGTCCACTCTCTGTTTTTTCAACTTCAAGGACTGTCTTCTCTTTCTGTTTGTTTATTTATTTATTACAAAAGGATTAAGAGTATAATTGACCTCAGCTGGCCAAGAAACAGCAGTTTTAAAGCCTTCTACTCCTGGGTCATTAATGTGACTCATATACTTAAGTTTTGTTTATTCTTAAATGCTAAATCCCAGTAGAATGAGGGAAAAAACAAGAAAGCCTCACAAACTACACACAAGTAGCAGAATCCAATAGCAAATTTCAGGCTTCACTTGACTTGACTACAAATTAATTCTGCATTCTAACTGTGTTCTCTGGTTCATTAACATTCCAGTTTCTTTTGTGTTTTCTGATCATTGTATTTAACTCTAACACATCCCTGTTTCTTTCTGCATAACCTCATTCTACCACAACATTCCAGTGGCAGGCACCACGCTTGGAGAAATGCAGCTTTTTTTTCTCCTTTCTATTACCTCCCTTACAATATATTTCTCATCAAAGGAGCAAGGGAGTTTTGCCATCAGCTTCCATAAGGTAATATGTCACCAGTCATGCATTTAAAAAAAGTATAAAGAGTAAGTACATCATTAAAAATAGCTCTTTCCCCCCCTCTACTCCATTTTTTAAAATATAATTTTATTTCATTTGCAAGCTATTTGATTCTTTCTCGTAAAGTCATTAACCTTGTTATGGTACTCTGTAGTCTTCATAAAGAGACTTAACCTATTACACAGACACAAGGGGTGGAGGGATAGCAGAAAAACCAAGCTTGTTTCTGCTTCAGGATAGCAGAAAAACCAAGCTTGTTTTGCAAGATTCACCCTTTCCACCCCTTAGAAAGGCTTAATTACTAACAAGTAATCTGAAAATAACATAAAGAATATCTTTAATGTGAAAATGAGTACAGTAAAATTTATTGAATGCAAACCCATCATTGCACACTTTTAAATATAAAGTACAAGTTATGTAAAATGTAGAGCTTTGGTTTTGCAAGCTGATCAACTGGAGTTATAGAAATCTCCTAATCTCCAGGTGCATGAGGTTTTATGCATCCCTCTAAAGCATTAGATCACAGCTGGAAACAGATGAGGATGATCTGTGGGACTTTGTGTAACAATTTCCAGGAAAAAAAATGCATTTAACATTTGCAGCTATAAGATGAGTACATTTATTTGATAGATTTCTGTTTTATCCTTGGACACATAGTGTTCCACAAATGAAATGTTAACAGTTTGCAATACAAAGTGTGATCCAGGCTTTGTATGTAGAGAGTTTTTTTTGGTTATCCTTTAATAAAAGGTAAGGGCTGCAGTGTAATTCTTTCACTCTCCTTCATGCAACTCAGTCACAAATGTGTAATGGAAATGTGGTGTGACTTGTGTCCCCTTTGCAAGTTGCTCCATAGCCAAATATCAGAGGACTCAGACCTGACTTCAGAGCCCTGCTCTGGGCATTTTGTGTTTTTATTGGGTGGCTGTGTAATGCACGATGCATAAACTAAGCAGGGTGCATAACCCAGTTTCTCCCACTTCCGACTGAGAACTCTGAGGCCATAGAAACTCTCTGAAGCTCACTCTGCCTGCAAATACTCTGCCCTCTAATGTGCAGCCATGAAATGCATCTTCACCAGACTCTCCTGTAGGCTCTGGACAGGCACTCTGACTTCTAGATGCTTAATTGAAATGCCCTGAGGTGTTCAGGACCTTATCTCAATAATGAATGGAAAGAGAGAAGCAGTTGTTCACCAAACATATTTACAGATAATTTGCCCGTGGGATGTAAACATGCATCTATTCTCTCTCAACCTGGCGAGATATGCAGCAAATTCTTTCCAAGTTTAGGAAAGCACTTGGAATTAGATGGAAGAAGACTTGCCTCTCTGAGGTGTCTGACAGGTTAAGTTTTCTTCTACCCAAGGAAAGATTCTGACTCCCACCTCTTCCATTCCTGGATATATATATTAACCTACAGGGCACAGTGTAAGTGGTTCTTGTCACCCACAATTGGATGTGACTTTTAGACACAAGTCCTGCTTCTGGCATCTGGATCTCAAGCAGAGGGAGCCACAAAAGCCCTTACTCAGATGCCTTAGCTTCAGAATATGGCAAGAATTTATAGACAACCCTCTTCTGCAGCTGTAGGTTTCCCCTTATTAACTTTGGAGCTTCCTAGGAATTTTTTTTTGGTTCATCTTTTGATGCTGATGTTTTTAATTATTTATTTTTATGTGGGAATACAGAGATCTTGGTTATCAGAAAAACAAGAGATGTCACTGCCTCTCTCTCTGATCTGCCTTATGTCACAGCCTTTGCTGGATCAGGCAGGTTTCTGACATGCAGAATCCTTCAGGTCCTTGGCTCCATTAAAGCTGTTCTCTCTCTGCAGGATAATGGGTAATACTCTTTTCACTCCTCCTTCCTGTTCTGGATGGAGGGAGTGTGAGCAGGGCTGATTGCACCCACAGGACATTACTAAGCACTTCTGGCAGCTTGGTATTAATCTACCCATCACAGCATCAAATCCTCATGCTGTGAAAAGGAAATGCATCTTCTTAAAGCGTCTAGCCTGGGAAACACAATTTAGTTGCGAATAGGGATATTTCTGCTAACAATATAATCTCCTTTGCCTAGTTTTACACTGAAGACAGTCACCTATCAGCTTTCATTTGCAGTCGTAAGTCTGTAGTAAACTATGTGACTTTAAGCATGTTATGTATGAATTCAATACATAAGTCATGCTCAGCAGAAAATAAGCCAGATGTATAAAACATGTATAAAAATGTTACTCAGGTGATTCTTGATCTTGATCCTGATCTTTTTTTCCTCATAGCGTAGACATTGAAGATTAAGGAAATACCAGCAGTGGATAAGCAGTTATGCCATTAAATTGTGTTAAAATTTTCAGGGTCAGTCTGAGCAGGATCTCCAGATTTTTTTTTTTTTTTTTTTCTTCACCTGAAGATGTGATGGGATTGTAATAGGAAAAGAAGTTGCAGCAGGATTTTGGTCAGTGTAGTATGAGGTGCCTTGCAGTAAACTGCAGTAGATTGCATTAAACATTCTCTGCCAAGCAGGCAGTCAGCGCTTGCTGAGCAAGGAGATCCTAAGGTAGGAATGATTCTCATGATATCCCTAGTTTTGTTTCTTAAACATGTAAGGAATTGGTGTTTGGGGTGTCTTGCTTTGTTTTTAAGTATGTGGAAGAAGTGAGCTGTCTCACCACGTCTTACAGTAACAAAATTCTGCTGACATCTATTTTGTACAGCCCATTTGGAGATCTTTTAAATAAAGCAAGGTGAGCATTGTCTCTCTCTTAAGGGGTTACAGATGATGCAAAACATCACCTGAGCTGTTCAAAGCCATGGTGTGATAACAGCTGTTGGGTCTGCTGTAGGGCAGAGAATACACGTGATCTCCCTTGTCTTTTGTACTAGTGCTTGAAAGACTCCTGAGTTTTGTAAAAACTACAGTAATATAAAACTCAGTGAAATCAGTCCATTAATGATTTCAAAAATTATTGGCTGCAGCATGCTGAAACCTGTGTCACTGAACATTGGGTAGGTTTTTGAGTGTTATGTTTTCATTATGCTTAAATAAGTGAAATATTTGAATAAAGTTATTTTCTCTCAACTCTTGAAATGTCACAACTGTATTTCTAAGAAGAAAATCTTCTGGTATTAAGAAGCCTAGGTGTTTTAGGCTGCATGAAATTTGAATCAGCTAAGCTTTTAAAAGTGTTATTTATTTTAAATTAATAGATGATACATCTGTTCTACTCAGAACTTCAGCTATTCAGTGAGGTTTTTTTACGTACTTTACTTCAGTTACTGGAAAAATACTGGAAGAAGTCAGTCAAGGTACCTGTAAGTACCTAGAAAAATAAAGGAGTTAAAGGATGGTAAACAAACATTTGCCAAGAACAAAACGTGTCAGACCAATTTAATGTTCATCTCGTATAGAATAACAGACCTTGTGGGTAAAGGACAGGCAGTAGGTGTCATATTTTGACTTCAACAGAATAAATTATTGTTGTTGGATAAAAATCTGTTGAAAAAGCTATAATAGGGGAGTGTTATTAATATTTCACTGTCAAAAAAAGCCTTTATGTCAAGAATGTGCTTATTAAATCTTTAGATGACACCAACCTGGGAAGTACTGTAGGCACTTGGAAAGTAGTGAAGCAGAAGATCAGGAAAAAAGCTGATAATGTGATTAAACAGGGAGAGGTACCTGGAAAATGTAATGATGTTGCAGTGAGTTGATGCCTCAGTTTTGCTAAAGTTAAAACTAAATTGTGGCTGAGTACAAAGCATGGCATTTGCTATTTTTCTTAATGATTGCAATTGAAAAAGATTTTATTTTCTGCGTCCATTTTATCCCCTGAGGTGTGATATTTCCATCTAATGTACTGGGTGAAAGAGTCTGTGCAGATGAAAAGGGACATGATATTTGTTTCAGAAAACTGCAGATTTTTATATGAAACTTTAAAGCTATATCACAGCTGCCTAAAACTTATATTTCAGCATTGTAACTGTTCTACCCAATTATAAGCTTTTTTCTTGTACTAACTGATGTTTTAGCATTTAAATGGAAATACTAGAATTTATTTGACCATTTGAAAATACCAGAATAAATTTCTGTGAGGCAGTTTTTTACTTCTGTGTAACATCGAGAAAACAACTATACTTGGTAATATTAGTTTAACATCATATTTGAATATTGTTGTTAATGGATGTTGTCCCTTTTGGTTACTTTGTATTTATACCTGAAATTACTTCTAATAGAAGTATTTTAGCATCCATTTATATGTCCTAATGCACTACCTTGGCATACATCTCTATATATATGTTGTTTTTACTTGAGAGCCTTACATTTTACAAAATATTTTCCTTAAACTCTCTTTAAGAAAGCTACTATTAATTTAAGAAAATCATTTACTTACATTCACAAAAGAAATAAAAGACTGGAACTCAAAACCCCGTTCCCTTAAAAACGTAGTGTTAACTTCATTAAAGAAATTGTATTTAGTGTAGGAGCACTGTGGGGTTAAGCAAAGGCTTGCCAAACAGTTTACTTAAATCAAAATTATTGGTCTTAAGTGATCAACTGTCATAAAGTAGCTATGGGGAATATTTTTTAATACTTTAGTTATCATGCTAGCATTTCATTTGTGGTGTATCTAGACAATATGTTTTTAAGATTAATCCCATTAATATGTTTTAACATCTATTTCTCATTTTATCATCACTGAAATCATTATATTTTCTTTAATAAGATGAACATTTAATGTGCTCTTGGCATTAATTAATTTTTAATAAGCCATTAATAAATCAGATCTGTATGTATTTCTTCCCTCTGAAAATCAAGCCTCTTCTAGAAAGGCATTTTAATAGATTCTGACATTGGAATTTACTGTAGTGTTTTCAACATTATTCATAATAAGAAGAAAGGAAAAATTCTGGTTAGTCAGACTGTAATGATACATTTTTTTTTCCATTTGATGCACTTATGAGACATCATAAGTGCATCATAATTTTTACATACAAGTATAAAAATTCTGTTGCCAGAGAAGCTGGGATATTATACCATGTGTTCTAATTTCCTGGCAGAAATTTGTAAAATTGGGCATTTCATCTATTTATCTACCTGTCAAAATGTTTGTGTCCTACTCAATTCACTCTTTAACTGGTTGACGAGTTCAGGTGATAGTTCTTGCACTGATGCTTCAAAGATCTGAGTTGCAGAACTGACATGGTCCAAGTATGGAAACAGGAATTTTAATTAGAACTTGGAAACCTACCATGGTAAACTACAGCCTTAGGCTTCTCTGTGCTTTCCAAGATTTAAAAGGAGGCAAATATATTGGCAGTTGATCAATGTTTTCTTGCACTGGACATAAAGCTGAGAAAAGCCGGGCAAGCTTTTGGACTGTTCTCGTCCATACAGAGCTGGTAAACTTGAAAGAAAATGGTTTGCCAATATTTAATTATATTGGTACCAGTTATACTATTTGGGAGAAGATAGTCTGGTACTTGTGCATGGAATGGAAAAAGCTCAGATGGTCTCTCCAAGGAGAAGGAGGTCAAGACTGTAGGAATGTAAACTCTCCTTTCAAAAGAAAGGTACTTCTGTGCTAAATTCAGGAAATCTGTCAGTGAGTTTTACCTGCTCACAAGTACTCGACACCTGTAGCAGAGGCATTTAGTTGTTCTCCGTTGGGTTACTGCCCCTAACTGAAGTCAGTGACTTTCTCCATTCAGTGGAAGTTGGAGTTGTAGCTCTGTAACCTCTTGCACATAGTCTGTTGTTTCTTCTCCTTTCTGAAAGAACATAAACTCCTGGAGTGGAAGGCTTCTCTTGGATCTTTTTGTGCAGCTGGAGTTCTGTTTTGATATGAAGTTGATGGAAGTCTTGTCGATGTTTGATTAAAACTCACAGAAAAATCAGTTTGCTTTGAATTTTAGACTCTAATGAGTTTTTACATAGTTAGGAGACAAGTGGGTATAAAAACAGTTGGTTGAGATCTACCCTAGGGGAAGAGCTGCCATTGATTCTGCTTGTACACAATTAATTTGAATGTCATTTAGGGGGCACTAAGGCTTCTCTGGCGTGGCAATGTCATCAGCTCGGCTCCAGCTGTGCTCCCAGTTCCCATGAGTTGGCTGGGGCCACTGCCAGCCTTCCACCTGGAGCACCGAGTGTGCTCCACAGCATCAGGCTATCCATAAACAAGGATTTATCTACTTTTCTGTTGCCAGAATCTCTTGTTTTCCCCACAAATAACTGTGTGTTATTAATGAAAGGATGGTGAACCTGATGTAACTTTGGCATTTTAAACAAACTTCAGCATTTTATGGGAACTGCAGCATGGGTGTTTCTGTTTTCTGAAAAACAGTTGTGGTCATTTCTTTTTCCACTAAGTTATGGGGACAATGTTTTTCTTAGTTCTAGGCCTTTTTCTGTGATCAGAGGTGTTGCTCTATGCCTGAGTTTCAGAACAGAACGTGTTCCTATGTTTATGTCCTATTGTTCATTTTGGTTGTGTTTTGGAGGTGTTCTCAGCCTAATCCATTGTTTTAAGAGGAAACTAAATTTTTGTAACATTGAAGCTAAGTTTTTTAGAATAGACTTCCAAAAAGAATGGATAAGACAGCCTGAAGACCCTGTAATTGTCCCGAATTTATAAACTGTGTAGCTATTTATATGTTGTGGTTACATTCAGTAAACTTGTCAGCTTTTTTGCTTCAAGGGTTTGCGGTTTAAATAAGCCTGCAAACATGCAAATGTTAGCAAGATATAAGCTCTTGCTAACACTAAAAACCAATTGACAAAGGAGGCCATGCAGGGCTAAACCAAAGTCTGGGGAGGATTCTTATTGCTTTATTTTTATTCATTTTCTTTGCTGCTAAATCCCACATGTATAAGGGGAACACCCACAGGCATTCCCATGTTATATGGTTCTGTAATAATGGTGCTCATGTCTTTTGCAAGCATCTTTTCTAAGCACTTGCTGATGCTGTGTACCTTATAATAAAGTAGTTTCTATTATTTTCTAACTTACCTACAATACATATCTATGGTTATGTTGCCTACTTTCCTTGCTCTACCTGTACTATTTCTGTCCATCCTAAAGTAAGGAATAATGAACAGATTCCATATACTTTTGTTTTGATAAATGTAATCTTCTAGTTTTGGTTGTGGTGGTTTTTGTTTGTTTGGTTGGGGTTTTTTGTTTGGTTGGTTAGTTTTTTGTTTCTTTGTCTTTTCCTTTTAACATTTAAAGCAATCCAGCATAGAGGATGATTATGGAGATCAGAAATCTGTGTTATGCTAAATATAGTGTTTTTTTTGTCACTGTTAGGAAGCAAATTAGAAGCATGTTTGAAAGATACCATTAAAAGTTATATTTGTTGGCGGGGGTGGGGATTATGTGCTTTTTTGACATGTAACTATTTCTCAGGCTACGCTTTCTGAATGCGATCACTGCTTTGTATGTATGGGTGCATTGAGATAGGTATTTTTATGTATTAGGAAATTAATATAGTATTTTTCTTATAGTTAATAAGGAGTGAGTAAGCATTCTTGCAGTGGTATTTTCAGGCACAAAAACTATGTCAGTACTTCTAAGCGCATGGCTTCAATCGGTGCTGTTTTAGCAAGGTGATTTCAGTTTTGCTGATGTAAATGAATTCAATACACTGGGGTGAAAGTACTGTTCTAAAGGGCTTTCCTAAATATTAGGATTAGTATCTATGAATAATGATTGATATTTTTAAATATTGTCAATTATAGTAATTTTGACAGACAATGTATAGAATCTTAATTGATACTCACACTCTAGGAAGATGGCAGTAGTCTACTGTAGTTTGGAGGGGACTTCTGAAGATATGAATGTGTTAGTGGAATGTTTGCTTAGGAGGTGAAAGAGACTGGTTCAGTGCTGTCGTCTGCATGATGGGCTCTGTCCTGCTGAAACTGTCCCCTTGTGCCCAAGGCACAAGAAGAGAGAGAGGAAGAATACAGAGGGGTGATGTGGATCCTTTTGACTCAGCTTCTGTACTAAGCAATACAGGAGTGGTGTAAGAAGGGTTGGAAGGCTTCATAATCCCTGTTCCTCCCTGTTGTGCCCTCCTGAGAGGTAATTTCATATCTAGAGATGCTTTGATAGGAGACATGGATTTGAATCCTTCCAGGCAGGGGAAAATGCTGGAATTCACACTTCTACTCTGCCACTGCTGCATTTTGTACAGGTCTTTATGCTGGTGGTAAATGTCTCCCATACTTTGAGAACCCTACCAGACTGAGGCTCTGTAGGCATATAGGCAAGAAATACTCCAGGGTTTTTTTGAAACTGGCAGGCCTTCAGTGGTGTGATAGTTTTTAAGCAAAACCTGATTGAAAAGGGCAAACGTAATGCAATCTGTAAAGAAGAGAAGGAGGAAGAATCTTGGCATTACAAGGTTATCAGTTTAACTAATTTTTTAAAAAAGCATTGGAAGAAATAAATAATTTTATTGTGAGCAACTGGAAGATTATAATTATGCATAATAACTGTAATTAAGAAACCAAGGTTAATCAAGAAAAGAAAAAAGTGTCATAAATTCACTTCTCTATTCTGACAGCTGAACAGTTCTGATAGATAGGAGAGAGGCTGGTAGATGTCTATATACTTATGCATTAGGAAATCTGTCAGAATGGACAGATATATCAAATGGGACTTTTCAGGAGCCCAGTTAGTATTCTGTATTTTCATTAAATACTTAGAATGAAGGACAGGTCATGACAAAAACATAAAACATACAAGGATGTTTAAAAGACGAAGTCTGAATCTTGTGACTATAAAATAATTTTAGCGAGTCTGAAATGTACTGAAACACTATGAGAATAATAAAATTAGCTTAGCTGTGTAGAAAGCACAGATTTAAGCTTCTATATTTAGGTCAGAATAATTAACTGTGGAAGCAGAGGGTGGGTAATGATTCCTTAGGAATCAGTCATACAAGAAAAATTGTGCACTAATAGTCAATTTTAACTTGGACTTAGGTAAACAATCTCTTGTCAGTAGTGTCAAACACCATCTGGAGTGTGTGACAGGAACACAGGAATATTGTGTTAAACATCAGAAGGAATTCTGTAGTCCTCCTTGATTCTCCTAAGGTCAAAAAGGATATGGACCAATTTAAGAGAGCTCAGCAAAAAAACAAGAGCCATCAGAACTCTGTTAAGAAAAACAAAACCCTAATAAGAAAAGGTTAAAGGAATTGGATTTTTAAAATATATATATATTTTTAATACAAAGAAGGTAGGACTCAGTTGTCATGATACAGCTTTCAAATATATAAAAGGCTGTTGCAAAGAGGTAGAGACTGCATTCATGGTCTTTTACAGGGAGATCAGTGAGAAACAGGCTCAAATTGCAGCAAGTAAGAGTTAGGTTATACATAAGAAAAAAAATTCTAACAATAAGGAGGGTGAAGCCTTGAAACAGGTAGCCCAGTGATAATGTGAGGCTTCCACTGTTTGAGGTTTCAGGAACAAGCATCTGTACTTGAGGAAATACAGAGAGAGCAGGGAGAGCTCTTTTACCTAAGGTAATAGATGCATATGATGCATTTAGTAACATCTATTACCTTTATGTTGGATTCTTGGAAACAACATGTTTGTATTTGAACAGTTGTTGTATGTTACGGGTACATGGAAGTACCAGGATGTAATGTAGTTAAATGTGTTGAACTTGGAAGAGGAGCAGACTTAGTCTCTGGGTCTAATTCTTGTGTGCAAAAGCATTTCTACATTCTACTCTTTCAAAGGTGAAATAGAGAACAAAATTTCTTCCAGATTATTATCTTCCTAAAATGCTGTTTCAGCAGCTCAGAGCACAAGACTTCCACTGGCGAGTTGTAGCTCAGTCCTAACCCAGTCCTAATGGCCCCACTGGGCTCCTGCTTCTTAGCTAGGGCTTGTTACTGACTTTGATTTTGCAGAACCTGACAGCAAAGGTCCTGCAAATTTCACCCTTGTTATTGTCTTGTTTCTATGTCTCATAGTTTCTTCAGTGGCATTTTTCTTGAACTTTCTTTTTAATTTTTAAATTTTCTTTCCCCCCTCTTGCTAATGTAACCCTGGTTGGGATGGTGTCAGATGCTGGTCTTAAATATCAGGTCCAAAGCCATCTCTGCTTTGTCCTGCTGTTGTTGGGAAAACAGATATTTTCTGGTTTTGTTTTTAAACAGCAAAGGGCTTTACTTCAGGTCAGACTGTTTATCTGAAAGGCACTTCATAGATAAAGAGAAGAATTGCTGTATTTATCTTGCAGTAACAGCAACATTCAGCAAATAATTCTGCCATCTCCCTTGGCTCTGGTGCCTGGGACACAAACAAACCCTCTATAGAAAGCAGCCCATGTTGCTATAGACTCTCAATTTAGGCACTGTCTATTAAAGAACATCTACATGGCCAAATCTTTCTGGTTTTCCTCCCATAGGAGGAAAAAAGGCCTAGCTGTTTTTCAGTGACAAAGGTTCTCAGTCCCAACAGATGGAAGAACTGTCATCTCTCTTCTCCTGAAGTGGAAAAAGGACATTCATCAGCTCTTGGAACAGGGTGCAAAAATCAATAGCTCCTATGTTGTTAAAGCCTTTCAAAGCTGTGGTTCCAGCATATTTGTAAAACAGCTTAAAGCAGTGAATAAAAAAAGAAAAAGGCATCGCAGTAGGAAAACCTCACTAATTTCAGTATTAGCCAGAATATTTGCTATTGGCCTACTTAAATATTAGGATAGAACCAAAGTCTCAGGTTTTTTTGTTCTAATCCAAAACAGACTTAATTTTAAAACCCAGAAAGAACTTCTCACATTTCTTATCTTCTGAATACATACTTACTTCAAAATTCAATTTGTCACTAGCTTAGCTAGTGCAGTGTGCATCGTAAGCTGTGAAGGAATTGCTGGTACAACCCGAGTTGTCCAGAAGTGACTCAAAGGCAAGAAAGAGCTGAATGAGTGCCGCTTCACTGACTTCCTGATCTTGAATGGATCTGTAGTATGCAGTTGAGCCTCTCCTGCAGTATCCTCCAGAGGCGACATTTCAAGGTACTGGAATTAGTCTAGGACAAATACACTGAGACTTTGGCAAATACAAGCTTTTGTTGCTCAGGCAGGGTGAGAGCACTTGGTCACACTCAGCAAGAGGTATTTCCTGGTGTTCGCAGGAAACCTCACGTGTCTCAATGTATGCTCACTGCCTCTGGCTACGTCACTGGGCAGCACTGTAAATATCCTGGCTCCATCTTCTTTGCACCCTCCACTGATAAGACCTCCCTGAGCCTTCTCTCCTCCAGGCTAAACCAAGCCATTTATAGCATCACTCTAACACAGTATCACACTAAATTTTACTATATTCATGAAAACTCATTAGTATTTCTGTTTATATGTCAGTCAGATTATTTACTGACCTGAAAGAAGTGGCACTTCTAAAAATGCATTGAAAGCAGGTGTTTTGCCATCAGTAAAGTCAGGGTTGAGTACTATGTGTTTGAATAAATGTAAAATTATTTAATACATGATGTTGTATTTCTAGTTTTGACAAACGACTGATTATTCAGCTTGACTTTGATCTCCCATATAGAGTTTGGAGTGAAGGGCCAGTAAATAACTGTGAAAAATCTCTTCAGGAGAGTGTCATCTACTATGATACTTTGCAGTCATATTTATAATGCAAATTTCACTAAATTTGTGTGCTTCAGGATAAGCAGAGATGATCTTTCTTTGTTCAGACAAATTTATCCTATGCTACAGGGACATCCTTTTATCTTATCACAGGCTTTCTTCTGTGGTAACAAGGCATTATTGGCCTCATTACAGTGACATCAGATTTTGTTTTCTACTGGAGAACAAATGCAGTTGCAGTAGCAGATCTCATTCTTCAGTTCATTTTTTCAATGCAAAGCTTTGAGATATGCTCCTTGCAATAAGAAACCTGGACATCTTAAATCTCATTATTGCTTAGGTTTAGGGGAAGTTGTGTTAAAATTCAATTGTGTTAATAAAAACGGTCAATTGTTTAAAGAACTCACTCTTGTAGTTACAACGTCTCTAGAATTGCACCTTTGTCTTGTGACTTTAAAGATTAAAGGTGACTTGTTAGAAGTCAATTTCACAGAAAGCTTTGAAGAAAATCCTGGTCCACTATTCAAAGAAGACACAAAGCTGTAATTCATTCTTTGATACAGTCCACCACTGTGAGATCTGACACTCAAATCCCCATTGTATTTTGTACATGCATGATGGATTTCTGATAGTATGTGTGGCTTTCTCATCTGGCTCTATGTGTGTTTACATATGGGTATTTTATAGGATATTATGACATCTCTATCCATTTTTATTGTCAGTGTTCTCAGGATAAATGAGAGAAGGTCTTCTAAAAGTTTGTATAAATTAAATTGTATTGTATAAATTAAATTCTAGGGAAAAGATGATTTTGGTGGCTTTTTACTTGAGGGTTTTTTGTTTTTGTTTTTGTTTTTTTTAATTGGTGGTAGTATTTAGAAATATGCATCCGTAGTCTTCTCAGAATTTTACAAAATTTTCCTCAATGTAGATTTTCTTCTCTGCATTAATACTTTTTACTAAACATGCAGAATTCAGTTTTGAGTACTTGATAAGTGGCAGTTAAACATAAATGTAGCTTGGTTAGATTCCTCATACGATGATTAAAAATCTTTTTCTGCAGAGTGGACAAAATCTGATAATGCTTATCATGACTTTGCCTTACATGAGCAATGTTATTGGTGGGAAACAGTCTCTTCAACTGAAGAATTCTTTACTGTGACTTCTGCATTTTGTTCCTTTTAAAAAATGAAAAAGTAAGTTTACAAAAGCAGTTCTCTGAGACCAGTGCATGCTAAATGATCCTTTTGTGGCATGAACTTAAAAATGCCAGAGTGCGGTCTTGCGCTTTTGGCTTATATTAATGTTTTCTTCTTTCAGACATATTGACAGGTATTTTATTTCCTCTCTTCTCTTAACAACTCTTTCCTACTGGCAGAAGGTACAGCTTCAATTAAAAGGAGTGTGTTGGAGAGAAGTCAAAGGAGTTACAATTCCTTATGGGCACAAGAATAACACAGCTTGTATGATAGCACATCTGCAAAGGATATGCAGGAATTTGCATGCTATGTGATTTGATTTCTTGGAGCCTGGATCCATGATGATCGGTTAATATATCAGGTTAGTATCCTGATATTAACCCTTGTATCTTCAGCTGGGTTCAAGACATCATACTGAACATTGAGCATTTTTACAGATGGATTAAAGGAATGGAAAAATTTACCACTATGCTGGAGGGATATTTTTATACTTGGCTGTTGATAGATTTTATGTTGGGCATTTGATAAGGAAAGAGGGGTGAGAGAAGACAGATGGGAACAGCAGGAAGAATCAGAAACTGAGCCTAGCCAAATCATTTATCAGGAAAATAACAACTGATTAGGCAACTGGGCAGTGGGTGTGTGACAGCTGCAGCTCTGAGGCTCTGGGAGCTGCAGAGAGGAGGAGAGGTGCTAGAGACATGCCGTGTGTGTGCTTGGAATGTCCAGCACCAGTTAAGAAGGCGGTTGAGGATGAAGTGCTTCAGTCCTATCAGGTTAACACTCTCCTGTGTATTTTCAAGTGGATTCCGTGAGTTGTTATTGGGATTTCTAAGCATACACCTTCATTCACAGATGCAGTTATCCATCCTAGTGATGGCTCCTCAGCAAATAGCAGTGCTCTAAAACCTTATCAGCATTTAATGCCAGCAATTAAAGGTTGTACCCAATATGCCCTTCTCCTAAAACCAGACCCTTTTTTTTTTTCTTTCACATCCAGGAGTGATTTTCCTCTTTGTTTCATTTGACTAAGACATTCAGATAAGAGAAGTACCTAGACTGAATGCCAGCATTTCTTCTTTAATTGTAGAGGTAGTCCTCTCAAATGAGTAAAAATCACTAGTAATCTCCAGTAGTTTTTGATGGATTTGTCATTCAGATGACAGTTTTCAGTTACCTGTGGTTCACGTTGCAGCTTATGAGTTCATGCAGGGCTGGATCCTTTTGCAGCATAGTGAAGAAATCCAAATTGTGACAAATTAGGTGACTCTTACTGAAAGCTGCATATTTGGGACAGTTTCGCCTACATATAAAGAATTTTAAGTAGCGCAGTTCCCTTTGTTTTTCAAAAGAAATACTAAGATATCGTGTGACTCTGGTGTGGCTACAATTTATGGATATGGTAAGAGGAGGTATTTTTCCAGAAATGCTCAGCCAGGCAATTTAAACTTCATACTGCATGCAAATTTTAATGGCCTGTAACTTTCACCTCTTGAGGTACCTGGTTTGAAACTATTGATTTATTCTATAATGTAAAAAAAAAAACATAGACAAATACTAGCTGAACTTGTGAATAATAAGTTGTGTCACATGGTTCTTACTGTGCTGATTCCAGGCTAGGAGTTGTGATGATCCTTTCCATTAGACATCTGTGAATCAGTGATTCCCCAAGTGTCGTGGGTTGGCACAGTTTAGTTTTTAGTTAGGGTGGAAGGTAGAGTGTTTTTCCCTGTCAGGACCTTGGAATGGCTTTAGAAGGGACAGGGTCCTATCAGAAGGCTAGTTTGGGATATTGGCATCTGTTTTGACCACTGAGAATGTCAAATGCGACTTTAGGGAGTACGCGTATAAACCCTGACTTTCTCCAGGTCAGCCCTTTACCTCCTGGCCAGTTGAACAGGTAACACCGAGTTGGGGCCTGCTGCTCCTCCCGCCCCCGCTTTTGGGGGGAGCTGGCCCGAGGCCTGGCCGGGCTCCATCGGCTCCCAGTGGGAGAGGAAGGAGATGTTGCAGCTTAACATCAACGACGTTTTTCAAACTCCCCAGAGCCCCCAGAGCAGGGAGGGATCTTTGCTGGGCCCCTGATAAGAGCTATGAGCCCATTTTGGGCCGAGGCCACCCCGATTGTCACCGAGGGGTGGGCAGAGCTCTCCCTCCGCCCCCGCAGTGATTCCAGATGGAGGAAGAAAAGAGTGGAGGGAGGAAACCCGGGTCTGTGGGGGAGAGGGAGAAACTGCTGCTGGCCGAGGTCACAGGGCCACTGCAGGGCTAGGTAAATTTAACCCTTTCCTGACAACATGAAGCTTCCAAGGCTTAACCTTTCCCTGAGAGAGAGAAGAAAGGGACAGAGTGAACATAGAGAAGACACAGTATGAAGTCAGCAGAGTGAGAGTGAAAGGACTATTGGGACAAGGGATTGCTTGCCATTCCATTTTAGGCTGGACTTCCTATTGTCTCTATGTGTAGATTACCCCTTTAAATCATGGGAAAGATATGTATTTGTGGAGGTGATTGTTTAGATTTGTATGTGGATTTGAGCAAAGGTGTTTGTGGTGGACTAAATTATATTAATCCCATAAGATGCTTGAACAGCAATAGAGATGAGAAGCCCTCTGCCCCAGTGAAGAAGTGAGAAGATATCTCTGTTCCTTGAGATGAAGAATCCTTTACCTTTGGATTTATTCATTTTTAAAAGGTGACACCCCAGTATACAAGAGTCTAAGACCCATGACCCATAAGCAGTTTGGGAAACTGCTCCTGAGAGGGGTCACGAACACAGGTTTCCCTGGGCGGCTGTTTTTGTGACAGCTAGAAAACCCACAAGAGAACTGTTCTAAGTTGTCAGTGGGGGATCCATGACTCTGAGAGACTCCTCTCCTAAAGAATTGATAAAAGACTATTTCCAAATGGTGAAACTGACTGAAAATCACAGGTTTTGTCTCTTTATGTTGTTTTGCAGGTAAGTTAACAGTTTGTAGGGGGAAGGAGGAGTGGTTGGAAGTTTCATTCTGTTTTGTTTTGGGGTTTTTTTCAACTTTTAGTGTGTGTTAATAAAACTATTTGTTTATTTTTAAGCTTAAGCCTGCTTTGCTTTCTCCTGATCTTCTCCCACAAAAAAGAAAATAAACGCTAAAATCACTACACTAAATTTGGCAACCAGAATTTAGCGAACATGAAACCACTACACCAAGTAGTGTTTTCACCAAAAAGCTCTGGGAAAACAAAGTTAACATTGATGTCTCAAATTCTTATTAAAATTAAATTGGCAAAGTTACACCAAAAAATGACAGTAAATTTTGTTACCAGAATGAAAACCTTTTTCAGCAGATGTGGAAAAATATAGAACTTGAAAATCATAAACTTTTCTTGATATCTTGGCAGTTACATCTGGCTTGTCCTATGTTTTGCATATGAAACTGAATAAGCAGTTGGAACATGATCTTTTTGAAGCTGTGTCACCACTACTGAACATTTTCCCAAACTTTGTGTCCAATTCTTTAGAACCGACTGAACACTGTGTTTTCAGTTTTGGTTTTTGAATTGTAATGGTGGATTCTCTCTTACTCTTCATTTGTTTTATCTCAGATTTTACCAACTCTGAGATGTTGGTAAAATCTTAAATAGATGGCTGAAAATTCATCTGAATTACCACTTTTAGAAACTGTCTCCTTCTGGATCTTTTCTGAGCGAACAATAATGTTAAGACTCGATTGTGTGATAGCATGGCTGTCACTCTCACTCCTAGATGTTGGACCTGATCTCTTCCTCCGGGCATAACTTCCCTCTTTCTTTCCTTATTCTAGACTAGGCCTGTCAATCCATCAAGTTTTTGTCATTTTCTGCTATTTATTTGTGTTTCTTCATACTGATCACCCAAAGCAGGGTATAGTTCTCCTGCACAGTATTGTAATACTGTTGTGATTTATTAGTTGCCTGCTAATTTGTGAATAGTATTGAACACCAGTCTTTACTGTCCTCCCAATCTAATGCTTTTCACACCACTGGGAGGACTTTTTTTCATTTGTAAAGGTTAAGAAAAGAGATATTAAGTAAATGGTAAGAGCAGAATATCCCAGGTGATAACAGACATAAAGGAAATTTCATAAGAAAATGCTTATGTTTAAGGGAAAAGCTATCCGAGGAATGAAATTAAGTGACATCCACTCAAGAAAGACATCAAGAGGAGGGGAGGGGTTTTCCCTACCATTTTCATCCTGTGTATTAAAAATAAAAATGAATACCCTTAGGAAGTGTGACAGAGCTGTCTCTTTTTTTTTTTTGGAGGAAGACAGCTTTTGACCACTAGAATTCACCAAGTTATCAAGTCAAACCATTCTGGGGTGAGGGAGTTACTTATGGTTAGTGAAGAGTATGAGATCTAGAATCACAGAATTAGAGAATCATTATGGTTGGAAAAGACCTCCAAAATCATCCATAAATCATCCATAAACCATCCATATACCTACCTTTATCCAGCCATAAACCTACCACTGCCATGTTCACCACTAAACCACTAAACCATGTCCCTAAGCACCACATCTTCCACTTCAAGTTTAAGCACTTCCAGGGACAGTGATTCCCCTACTTCCCTGGGCAACCCATTCCAATGCTTGATAACCCTTTCAGTGAAGAAACTTTTCCTAATATCCAGTCTAAACCTTGGTGCGTTTTGAGGCCATGTTTTCTTGTCCTGTCCCTTGTTAATCTTGGGAAGAGATTGTTGATCACTGCCCTGGTCCTGCTGGCCACACTATTCCTGACCCAGGCCAGGCACCATTGGTCCTCTTGGCCACCTGGGCACACCTGGCTCATGCTCAGCTGCTGTCAGCCAGCAGCCCCAGGTCCTTTTCTGCTGGGCCCTTTCCAGCCACTCTGACCCCAGCCTGTAGTGCTGCCTGGGGTTGTTGTGATCCAAGGACAGGAGCCAACACTTGGCCTTGTTGATCCTCCTAAAATTGGCACATCAGTCCAGATCCCTCAAACTTGAAACAGTAAGCTGTAACTGCTGTTGTGCTGCTTTGTAAGGGAAGCACATAAATTAATAAATCTTATTCCTGAACACCATTGGACTTCTTTGTAGAGTACAGATCACAGATTGTCATCAGTGTGATGGGCTAAAGAGAGCTTGTCTGGAGTCTGTATGCAAAACAGACTGCTTGCAAGATGCTTTGAGTATTATTAAAATATTAGATTATTAAATCAGAAAAATTTTAGTAAAATGTTCTGATTTATGAGGCATATAATATCTAAAATGTAGAAGTACTTTGGAGAGTACATATAAGGATTATAAGACATCGGCTATAGCATGAAACAATAGTAATGGCAGTTTTTCTTCAGTAAGGGACATTTCCTGCTCATTGCAGGCTTTTTGATTATGTTTTAAAATAACTTATTTTAAAGTTTAAATATAATTTTATTATAGAAATTTCTTTAACTCAGCATATCTATAATTTTAATGGAAAAAAGTAAGTCAGTGACAACCAAACAAAAAAAGTACCTATTAAAGTGATTGCCTGGTACTGCTAGGCTGTTTTTGGGGGGATAAAATCGAGTACTAAGCTATATATCTGTACCAAGATATTTTGTGTTTTATTTGCCTGCTTTTTTGAATTCATACCAAATCAGAGCTGCTCCCTCTCAGTGCCTGACAACTTCTCACTTTTTCTTTTTCCCCTTCATCATTGCTGTGCACAGCATTGACACTCCTTTAGAGAAAAAGGATGCAGCCTACAACTTTATCCGAAAGCTTTCTGTCCAGCTGCTTGTTACTCTTGACAAGGCTGAGGAGTCTATTTCTACCTAATAGTGGTTGGTTTTAGAAATATCCTCCATCATTTTTACACAACAGCAGAATCCAAGATACCTTCATGTTGTGGATTATCTTAGTAAATTAAGACAAACAAGTGAATTGTGAAGGTGTGTTTCTGTGTATTTGTCAGCGAGACATTCTAAAATACAACTCAGAAACAGTCCCTTTGCAACTCTCTTGTGCTTCAAGGGGAAATATTTCTATGGGAAACATGTCAATATAGTTGCTGAAGTATATAATTCCTGATTCCTAAATTCCTATTTTCAGCTGGGCTCAGGGTTTTATTCATTGTGACTCACTTGGGAGGTTTAAATAATCATGGGTATATCTCCCTTTCCTCCCCACCTGTCCTGTCTGGCCCTTTCCTCTGACTAATCAGTGACTGAGATGTTTTTATTTCCTTGAATTTTGTCATCGTGGTGACTCCTCTGGAGACAGTGCTGAGTTCAGATAATCCGTTCCAATTCTGAGCTCCAGACAAGTGCAGAGGAAGACAGCAGGGAGTGATAGAAAATGGCATTTGGAGGAATAGAAAATAAGCAATAAATTTTTAAAACCCAAGTGATGAAGAAGTGGGGAACACACAGGAAAAGAAATAGCAGCAAAAGTATTTCCAGAAATAGGACACTTTTTCAAGTCCTGGACTGAGAAATAGTGGGTCATATTATGATGCTCTAAATTCTTGATGCATCTTTTAAAGAGACACTGTACATATGGCTTCAAAAAAGGCACTGCAGTGTTAGGTGGGTAAATTCTTAATTAGATTGATTTCTTTTTGATAAGCAAGCATCCATTGCTACCACATTAGTGATGTTTCACTGGCAAGCTCATGAGTTCAGTACAATCAAAGCTGCAAATTAGAATATTTTCCTGTACCAGCTTATTAGTCTGCCATAGTTTGCACTATTGAAATTTTCACAGTGATTTCTAAGTTCAGAATGTAAGTTTAAAGAAAGAGAGAGATTTAGCCAGTTGGCACTTCTGACTTCTCAGGATTACACTTGTATCTTCTAGCAGTGTACAGTATGCATAATTTATAAAATCCAAATTTCAGGAATGTAGTCAGCCCTGTAGCAGGTGAGCTCAGATAATGTCACCTCCATTTTTCTTCAAGATCTGAGATAGCTTTACACAGTTGTGGGTGAGTTTTTTGGGTTTTGTTTGTTTGTTTGGGTTTGTTTTTGTTGTTTTGTTTTTTGGTTTTTTTGGGGTTTTTTTGGTTAGTCTTGGTTGTTGTTTTTGTTTTTTGTTTGGGTCTGAGGTTTTTTTTTGGGAGGGGAATAAGGCTTGGCAGTTTTGTTGTTTGTGTTTTTTTCTTCCCCAGATTAATTGGATGAATCAGAAGGAAAAGTTGTCTAAGGTCACCCAGAAAAGTTCATAGTTAAGCATCTAATTTTCCCCAGGCTTTATAGTTTCTGCTTTAAGTGAATCATGATTTTAAAGAGTTAAGATTTTAGCTAAGGATTAGAAGCAATTTATATCGATCAAGATGTAAGTTAGATTAGTAAATGGTAGGTTAATGATTATTAGATGCCCAAGCTAGAGCTAACTGTTATATTATGAGCTTGTTTATAGAAAAAGTGGAGTAAGTGAACCGTCATAAGAACAGATTGAAACCAATAACAACAATGGCCAGCACCTGGACTTGGTATCAATCAATCACGAAGCAGGGGACCTTGGATCGTGCCAGAGGGTCACAGAGACCTGATGAAGACTCTCCTGACTTCATCCTTTGAGACCACTGACCCAATTCAAGAGAAGAATTGTGCACATGTGAAAGACTAATAGCCTCATTTTAATACAGAGCAGGGATGGGAGGTGCTGGGATTATGCATATGTATTGTATGCAAGACCTTGGAAAATAAATAGAGAGCAAAGAGCCTTGTTGGGGGCGGCCACGCCTTTCGGAGATGACTCCCGTGCCACCCGCCGGTGAATAAACATACCACTTTCTAACTTTAATTGGTTAGAGGGTCTTTGTCCGTGATTATATCAGTTTTCAATGACTCTTAAGTATCTGATTGCATGGTGGCAAGAGCGTATAGAAATCCCAAAAGAAAAAAACTGCTGCAATTTGGAGAGTTACAGTGGCCAAATGGAATCTTTTAACATTAAACAGAGGTGCAGGGGCTTTCCAATACTTTTATTTCAGGAGGTTATGACTGGTAATTGGGCAAAGATTGCTCAGTACTCAAAGTGGTAAAAGCAGGTGTAAGACGTAGCTAAGTGCCTTTCAAGCAGTTTCATAGTGGAGGATCTCTGAAATACAGACTCTGTCTCCCCTTTTGGATTACCATTACCTCAGTGCCTTCACAAAAGCAAAAATTGATTCTGATGTTTTGATTTTAAACTGAGGAAGTTACTTAATGGTAGAGTGCATTAACAGTGCTTAGTGCATAAACACAGTGGACATATTCAAATGCTTCCAACAGTGTAAACTCATCTATGACAGGTTTGTACTCAAGCCTTCAGAAGCATGAAAGCAATTAAAAGTAAGGGACATCTTTTGGTAATCAAGGTGTTGGGACCCATCATGGTTTTGGGTGTTTCAGGTATTTGTGAACATGGAAAATAGCATACATATCCTTCCAGTTTAATTTTTGACACAGAGACCCAACTCTTTGTTGTAGCTGTTTTTTTTCTGTACTGAAAGGGGCAAAAATTTATGTGTGTGTTTGCTTGAGAGAGGCCTGATCCATCACTCTTGAGGTCAATATCACATAGCCTGCTCAAAGGAACTGTTGTCATTACAGTTCTTCCTATTGAGTGCTATAAATTTTGGACCAGCCCAGTGAAAATGGGAGCATGTCCCTAGCAGAAGAAAAGCAAAAAAGAGCAGAAAAGCAATTTTCAGCAATTTTCATTTAAACTTGAACAAGTCTTGAATGCCCTAAAAGGGCAGTGTGGCATCCTCACCTTCTTTCCCTCAAAGCCTCTTGTATCACCCGGCAGGTCTGAAGGTGACCTGGGAGAGGATTTGCAACACTGCTGAACATCAACACAGTTGTTCTTTGAATATCCAGCTCCGGGAATGGAGCCCACAATCCCACCTTCTGGCACGTGCTCTTTATAAAACACATGAGGACTGTCAGGTGTGTGAGATGTGAACTGTGCTGGACTGTCTGGCCAGCTCTAAGCAGGAGCCGGTTGCCTGAGGCTGCAGGAGGTAACGCAGAGGTGCTGCAGCAGCTGCAGACTGTCAGCAGTGTCATGAGGAAGTAAGAGTGAGATCCCTGAAGGGACGTGGTTTGGGGGAGGAGAAAGAAAGAGATCTTCAACCCTCTGCAGCTTAAATAGCTGTGATCCCTGGTCCCTCAGAGCCAGCTCCTCCAAATCAGGCAGATCCCAGTACCTCCATCCTGCTGTTAGCCTTTCACATGCAGCCCTTCCAGCCCCTGCTGCCCTTGAAATGCTGATAACCTGCTCCTGCCCCTTCTGAAGTTCCCAACCATTGGTGTTGCCACTGCAAAACTGAATTGTGCTTAATGTTACTGAAGCCTGGAATTTCCTGTGAGACATTTGTCAGGAAAACATGCAACAAAGCATGCAAAATTGTGTCTGTGGCCTGACTGGAGTGTTCCTGGGATAGGCATTTGTCTGTCAGGAGAGAGCACAACTCAGAAATCACGCTGCAGCTTCTGTCTGACTCTGCTTTATGCTTTTTATATTCCTATTTTTCTACAATAATAAGTAAGTAGTTTTCAGGTGGAGGTGTAGTATCGGGTCTTCCCAGGCAGTGTGCTCAGCCATCACATGCTGTTAGGAAAACGTGAGCAGTGCTGCTGTCTCCTGCTCTTAGCTTTCTGCCTTTTTGAGCTTCTTGCTGTCCATGCTTGTGGGCATGGGCTGAGTACATCTCCCAGATTAGTAGACACAGATTTTAGACCCATAGATGCCTGACTTTGTGAGTCTCAGCTGGAGCTGGCGTGCATTTACAGACAGAGCTGAGGAAAGTCAGCATGTGTACAACAGCAAACTCAAAACATCCCAGGATTTTTTTTTTTTCCAGGAGAAAACAGAAGTTCTCAGGGAGCATTAGATATGGGAGGTTTTACAGTCAAAATTATTTTGTAGCTCTTGTGTTTGGACTTTGTTTAAATTTTGCCTGATTTGAATTTTGGATGCCTGAGAGATTTTTTTACCTCCCTAAATATAGGCAGATTAAATATATATATGTGGAAAATTGAGGAACACATGATTAGTACTTTTACATTGCAATAGAATGTTTCATGTTAGAAATTCCTTCTCATATCTAAAAATGGACTGGGTTTTTACTTTTGATTTCATTAATAGTGTATTAGGATCCAAAGGAGTTAATGATCTAAAGATGTAATGGGCACTGAATTTTGAAAATTAGTGAATATAAAAATTCAGTTTTTAAGAAAGAAAAGATATTGCAACTCAAAATGTATTTTAGTTCTTTATTTGACAAATGTAGCTTGACATTGAATTAAAGGCTTCCTCGACTACTAATAAATATTATTTGATAAATTTAAATAATGCTGGAGATTCGTACGGTAATGTACAATTACAAATACAATAAATTGTAAATCTCATTATGTTGGTCTTCAGAAATCCTTTCTGAGAAGAAAGTAGGTGATGATTATAATGCAAATTGTGGTGTGCAAACTAAATATTATCTAGTAAGGTGCTATTCTGTTTCGATTTTATGATTCGTATTTTCTCAGATAGATAAGTCTACTGCATTCGTTTTAAAAATAAATAGTGTTATTGAGTTTCTATGCCTATTGTAGATTAGGTTAAAGTTATTTCTTTCATTTGTTTGTTTTTAATTTGTTGTTTAGTATAATATCATTTATATGTGGAAACGCAGGAGAGCACTCTCCTGCACTTTTTCCTCCTGGTTTGAAATTCTTATTTTATGCAGCGATTGCTTGCTCTGGAAAAGTGGGAGGAAAGGTGATTTGACCTGGTGTGACGTGGCTTTCTGGGTTCCCTGGCACCTCCTGTGGCCTTAATTTCACTTGATCAGTCTTGGCTTTCCTCTTGAGCCACTGTCCCCTCTCTTGCAAGATGCTGGTGCTCAGAACTGCTCGAACACCCCTTTGTGACAGTGCAGTCAGAAGCATAACTTTTCCTCAGCACGTGCAGCACCGAATGGAACTGTCTTCATGGCCAGGGTGGAGTCCCATGGCCACAGCAATGTGTTTGTGGGAAGGTTGATTACAGCCATGTTGGTAAATGAAGAGCTCCAGGAGCTGTGTGGTAACTAATGCTGTCTACCTGTGCCAGTCAATGGGGAGATGCTTGGTTTGGGAGAGAACATAATTCTCTATGGTTTTGAATTATGCAGCCCTTGAAGCAACACTTTTTGCAACACTCAGGGCAGAGGAAGTTTTATCAGTGTTATTCAGTCAGATTCGGACTAAGGCCACAGTACGGGGTGCTGCCTCACTGAGCTGTGGTCCTACAGGTCTGGTGGCAGTGGTACCCTTGAAGCACCTCACGGGATATTTTCCTTGACCAGCTTGGGAATCTGACAGCAAAAGTTTTTCAAGTCTTGCTTGATATTTATTGTGGAGATTTCCTCTGATTTCATTAGTGAAGTAATGTAATGTCAAAATTCATAACTATTCTCAAAAATAGATAAACAGGGAGGTAACAGCCTGAGGTTTTTGAACAGCCTATTATCCCTTCTTCCCTGGCTGACCCCATCATGAGGAGACTGTAAGGAACTGGGATGCAGAATGAAAAGTTTCAGACCAAATCCTTACAGACTTACTAGAATCCGTGTTATTGGTATCTGACAACAGATAGGAGAAAGTGTAATCTTCATATCAGCCCTGCTAAGGTATCAATGCATGATGAATATATTGAGAGAAAACTCTGAAACCCCTTGGAGGGAAATCTACAGCTGTCACCTTCAAGCTGTAACTAAACTTTTCAAGGAAAAAAGGGATTGAAATGTCAGGTGAAGTTTAATAAATGCATCTTTCAGTTAGTTACTTTTTCCATTTTCACTTGTTGAGTCTCAGAGAATGTCTCAAGTTGAAATGGATCCATAAGGATTGTGAAGTCCAACTCCTTGCTCCTTGCAGGACTACCTGTATCCAAAGACTTTTTTACACTGCTCACCATAGTGAATTTCTACAATTCTGTTTTGGAAGCAAAAACTAATCCAGTGATTTTTTGTTGTTGTTTTATAGTGTAAAGTATACGTAAAATCCTTGGTCATGTAAGAAATGGGTTTTATTTCCTAGGAGGCAGCCTGGGAATGTATTCAGATAAGGCACTGGGATACTGTTCCACCATTTAGTCTCAGCATGGATGATACCAGATAGGAGTGTTTATTGCAGGGTTTGTACACATTGCTTTTATCAGGCTATGAATTTATTTACAAAGAAATGTGGAAGGAAAAACAAATATAGTTGAGACAACAAAATGTGTACTGAGCTTAGGAATGCTTTTATCCATTCTCTCTTTATTTCTTTACCTACTTTGATTTTATGCCTTTCAGAATAGCATCCATCTGTCTGTAGGAAGTGCATTACTGTTTCTTTCTGACACTGTGCAAGTGATAAATACTAACAATATTTCCCCTGACCTGCAGTGGGAGTCAGGAGCACTTAGAGAAATGTACTTAGCGAAGCAGAAAAAGCCTCATATGATGATTGGAATTTTAGCCTTTGGAAGACTGTAACCACAATTTGCAAACGCATTTGCAAATTTCCTTGTGAAATAATTGAGAAGATGCAGAATGTTAAATTGGATGTATGGAAATATTTGAATTTTTTTTTTTCCTGTGTTTTGATTTCTTTTTTTTTTTTTTTTTTTAACTAGGAAATCTGTTTTATAAAGATCATCTTTTAAATATATCTACTATTAAATGAGATGTCATGGTGGTTATTTCTTAGTCCAAGCTTAGATCATTCCAGTGATGGATGCAGAATAATTAGATATCCTATTTCTTGTGTGATGGAGCCTTGTGAGATGTGATAGCTGTTCATCAGCAGGGGTAGTCTGCAAAATGTTTGAAGGACATGACAGAGGTCACTTTCTAAACAATCTGTCTACATTCTGTCAATATTTTTGTGTATCCATTTAGTTTATACTGCAGCATTTGAGTTTTCTTAGTCTATTTTTTTTTAATAAAAAAAGGAAAAAAATGTCGTATAATTAACAAGAGGTAGATATAGGGATTTTTTTCCCTAATTTTATTTTATTTTCCCATTACCATCTTCCCTTGCACAGCACAGAACAAGCTCAGACAGAAAGGATCCAGGTAGAAGACCACAGAAATATTCAGGATCTGGGTGGGCAGTCACTATTATCAGTAATTGTTACTGCAATAATCTACATTAGTTTATTGCAGATAAGTGTCTTGGCAGGGTTCTTTCATCCCTTGTGAATGGAAGCAGTCTGATCTTTGAGGGACAAGGAGGTGAACAGTAATAAATATGGCATCTGCATGTGAATAAAAGGTGTGAATGAAACAATACCAGTCCCCAGCCTCAGTCTGGTATCTGGAGAACAAACGTAAATGCTGTGTTGAAACAGCCCGGGCCGGGCATGCCATGGGTTACTGCTTTGTGTGGATAATGTAGATGCAGTGTTGAAGTAATGCTTTTGGACAGCTCAACCAGTATGTAAAAAAACTGTGTATGGTCTGTCTAACAGTAATTTCATTTCCAAAAGCCTTGAAAGTTTCCTTGGGGGGACAGGAAATGTCCAGTGGGGAAAAAAGCACTATAGCTGTATGCTGTTATGATAATAGGGAGTGACTTCAAAGGCAGGGACCCTCGTCAGTAGGTTTTGACCCAAAGCTCCGCTTGCCCTTAGTGCGGTTTCGTCTCTAGACTTACACGTAAAGGCTAGAAAAGCACATATGTTTATGCAAAAGACATGAACATTGGCTGCTAAGTAAGTGTCTGGCCTGCTGCCATCTTTGGGAAATCTACTACAATAGCGTATGTTGGCGAGAAAACATGTTTATGTAAATGACCAATTTGTCGACAAGGAATGCTGAGTGGGATTTGTCTCTCTGAGCATGCCTGAGGTTAGAAAACTGGAAGATTAGCCTCGTCAATAGTAATTACCCTGTCTTCTTCCAGCCCTTGCAGGGAAAGAATGATACCCTGAGCTCTTCACTGCTCACTACCTGCTGCCATGTGATAATTGCTTTGGCTCAATCAAACCTTAATTAAAATGTTATTGATAATTTGTCTGGAAAAGCAACACTTGCATACATTTCTTAATGGGAGGTCAAGTCATGTCTTCGTTTACCTTAATCAGCTAAAACTTCAACAGAAATTAATTAAAATTTACTGCGGTCTTTTTGCTTTCCTGTGGAGGTGTTGGTCACTAACAAAGGGTTCAGGATGATCTGCAAGGTCACACAGGGATGGCATGGAGAAAAGATGTGTATTTATACAGATAACACTTCACAAGTAGGATAACATAACAACTGCTTAGCAACTATAGCTGAGCTGAGCTAGATAAGTGATTTTAGTTCTTCTACATCACTTACATGAATTACTCTTGGATTTTGGTTCTGAAGTGTAACAATAAACAACTTTCATATAGTGTTCCAGTAGGAAAATAAACCCCATAGAGCCATATAGTAAAACTCAAAGCTGCTCAACTCGCCTGAGTTTGCATGAAATACATATTTCGAGGGACTTTGAAGAAAAATCACTGAGGTTGACTTCATTCAGGTCGCGTCATGAAGACAGGTTTTCTAAATCATAACATGTTTCTAATGTATCACTCTTTGTTTGGACCTTACAGAGTTAATTAAATAACGTCTTTCAGGTTCATTTTATTTGCTGAAAATCGTAGATCAATTTTGCCTTGGCGAAGTAGGTAAATTACATATGATTTCAGATTTGATTGCTATGTTAGACCTTAATAACCATTTGTATGTGTTTGAACCAGTAGTAGATGCATGTAGATGTTACAGATGCAAGTGGTCATAGAAATCCTGCTGCTTTCCTCCCTGGCAGCTCTGAATCGCATGTTGGAGAACATCACCATTTGGATCAGGTCTGTACCTGAAGGGAGCATACCTTGGCAAAAGGATCAGTGTGTGCAATGGTGCCAGTGTAAAACAAGGATTTTGTAGCAGCTATTATTATTGTATTTGTATAGTGTATTATTGTTGTATGTATACTTTTTTTGAGTTCCTGTTGAAAAAAGCCTTTGGAGATAATCTGTCATTGGCAATGCCCAGTCTGTCTTTTGTGCAATCTTTCAACAAATGTGTCCTCACCTGTCTTTGCAGGATGTATTTTGTAAACTGTGCCTCCTAGTTTTTGTCCAGCACATACAGGTCTTTGAATAAGCATCCTGCAAGTGTATAGGACATTGTCTGCACCTGCCTTTCCTGTGGGTTTTCACATTATATGGTCGATAATTAGTGGATTTCTGTATTGTGGCTTCGTTATGAGCTTGATGGAACTGGTGGGTTTGGTTCTGTAAAAAGTGGCAAGGTAGTATCTAACTAGAAAAGATATTGATGCCACAAGAAAATATTATAAGCACACTCTTAAATTTCTTCTAATACTTGCATATGAAGGACTAATTCAGTTAACTGCAGTTGTCCACAGGTACATCCTTATGTGTGTAATATTTTTTGGGAAAAAAAAAGTGAAAACTAGCACATTAACTTCAAATTAAATTTATTCAGAGCATATAAGCACTTTCAAAAGCTTAAAGATTGTGCCCAGGAAAAGCATTGGCTAGGTTCTGGTCTGACACCATTATCAATCATTCATTCTGTATTGATTTTAGAATTTTTTCCAGCTGTTATTTTAGAAGGCACAGTTTTTAATTTGTAGAATGATTTTTGTCTCAAGCCTCCATCTTCACATCAAAGTCTTAACATTCTGCTTGCTTTCATGATTGAGGCAAATCTCTCTGGAAAATTTATCCCAGTATATATCTATCTGATAGGGTGGGGATTTTCTTTGCTCTCATAAGTAGATTATGTAAAAGGCCTAAATTGAGTCTCATTAGTGATGGGTATTGGAAGGCCAGTCTCCTCATTCTCTCTGTACCAATAATTAGCAAAAAATGTTACTACAAGCTCCAATATGCTTTTGTGATCTATTTTTTGTAGCTGACACAACTGAAACACACTTCACACTTAAATGTTGTTCCCCATTATACCAGCGTGTTGTATAAATCATTAGCGGCCCTTATAATTTCCCTTTATTTTTGTGATTAGAAAGGTATTATCACCATCATCATCACCTCTACAGAAAAGTGTAACAGACAGGGAAGTGAAGAGGCTTCTTCATTGTGATTCCCTGGCAGAGAGTCAGCCCCAGATAATGACAGCTCCCGGAGCAGGATGGGTGGTCACTGGGGTACAGTTTGTGCTGCTCAAACACGCTGCCTTGCTAGGAAGAGAGGGAAGAAAGGGTTTAATAAGAATTACTCAGTGACCAGAGGCAGCTGCTTTAGGAAATGGAGCAGTATTTATTGTGAGGTGCATGTATCTGTTGTATTTTCTTGCCAAGGAAGTGAAAGCATAAGCATTCAGCCAGATTTCTATTTATTTGTATGCAGTTGAGGGGAATGTGCAATCTGTTTGGGGCTAAATCTCTGTGAGCAGAATGGCCATTTTTAGTTGCAAATCTACTTCCTTCTCCATCATATTTCTGTAATTCCTCATTTCTCTAGGCCTACTTCCCCGCTTTGAATCCACCTAGTAGGTGACCAGTTTCCAGACAGATTTTTTGCAATTGGTTTTGTTTCAGCTTTGGTGAGACCCACTTTTTAAGTAAGAAATCTGTTTGTATGTTAAACATATTTTGTGACCCCAGTGAAATCCTGCTTCAGCCTTTCTTCCAATATTCACTCCAGTAGTCACTGATATTTAAAGAAATAAAGTGAACACTAATGATATATTGAAGTCAGGCACTAGAAGTTGGTTTAAAAATTCAACATTTGTTTTAATTCCTAACTGTAATCTTCGTTTTGGATATAGTGCATTTTGCTTTTTGATGAGTAGCTTTTATAGTCTCACTAATATAAAACAATTACTCATCTTTGAAAGCAGCCATAGAAGACTATTATATCTTCTCCTTAACTTTTCTGAGGACTGTAGCCTTAGTAGTTCATGTTCATTTGCTCTCTTGTCTGTTCTCTTGTCTGTTTTCAGATTTAAGCCCACTTCAGCCCTCCTAAGCAACCAGTTTGCAAAATTTTTTTCTCATTAGTTGTATGATCTAAATTAATATTTGAAATGTGAAGCACATGGAGTGTGCCTTGGGCTCATCTGGTGTAATTTGTATTTCTCTGTGATTTTCTTTTTCCAGCTAAAACCAGATGAGGAAAAAACCTCAATGTTGTGTGTGTCATTTAACAGGAAAGTGAAAATGGAATCCAGAACTGATGTCCTCTTTTTAGCTTAAGCACAAATCAAGCTCAGGCTAAGATAAAAATGATCAACCCCTAAAGGATTGGGGGTTTTGCCATTAATATAGTGTCCTATTTTGTATTAACTACACTAGTTATAAAGAAAAAATATATTATGTAAATTATAGCTTAGCCTAAATGCTTTCCATTTAGCCTGTTACTTTGAGATTCTGCATTATTAGTCTGACGCTTTTGTGTCTCATCATAGTTTGACCAATGTGACATAAAAGTACTAGCAAATTTTTTGAAACTGCGTAATGTGTTTTTCTGTTATAGATAAGCTTCTCAAGTGCATACCGTATTAATAGAGAAGATCTGAAGGAGAATATAAAAATGTGCATGGTGTTTTGGATTCTAGTAGATGAAAAGTCCTAGGTACTTTGCATAGTGAAATTTTATCATCAAAAAAATTATCCACCTGGAATTCTTTGCAATGTCCATACCATGTAGCTGCACCATGTAGCTGTGCTTGTCAGATGATACAGCAGCCATCTAGTTCACTCCTTGACAAGCCTGAATGCATGAGAAAAGTCAAAATAAAGTAAATTAAATCAAGTGGAGCCTCCTGCCCTGGGAGGTTCTACAGTTCTATAGATTAAAGTCAAAGCTGTTTCCTAAAATTGCACTCCTGTGTTTGTTCCAGGACAGCATCTCACTGTAGTCAAGGTCATCCAATATGCCAAAGTTCTGTTATAGTCAAGATTTTATATATATATATATATATATATATATATATATATGTATATGTATATATATAAAGATTTTCTTAATTACAGTTTGTGAGCATAAAATCTTAAACCAGGATTTGCAGGGGGACATCAATCTATTTATTCAAGTGCTAATCATATTTGTTTTTACCAGCTGCTCAGGGTTGGAAGTTGCCTTTATTGATATTTGTGATACATTGTTTAGCTTGCAGATGATGTATAAAAGTTTTTCAGTACGTCCTATTATACTTTGTAGTAAGCTTTTTGTGCTCCTTCTAATAGGCACAATCTTTCCAATGAGTAGGAAATACAGATCTTCCAATAGAAGAATTTTTACAGCAGTGTTCTCCTGCCTAAGCCCCTTACCTGTTGTGCAACTGTCTACCGAAGAAATTTCAAAATTTCCCAAAACAATCACTGAGTGAGAAGGGAATGAAAAATTGTTGAAATAAAAGAGAGTAGTAGAGAGGATGTGCAGAAACAGACAAGCTTTTCTTTTGCTCTTCTTGCAAAGGTGTTTTATGTTCCTCCAAACATTTGTTTCTTTTTCAAACCTGGCCTCTAGCTGAAAGTTTGTTTTACATAATTGATTTTTTGGGGCAGGGAAACCCTAGATTACATAGCTTCTATTTTCTGGAGGACTCTCTTTGATAGTTAGTTCTGCTAGAACATTTTAAAGCATTTCAGCTACCAGGTGACTGGAAGAGTTTACAGGAGAACCTTATTTATTTTGAACCAGGACTCATGTTCTCTCAGTCCTGTAGTTATGGTTCATGAATTCTGAAAAACTTTGGGGAAGTAAACAAGGACAATACTACTTAGTTTAATGCACATACTAATTGAAGTTTTCCTTTTTCAAGGTACTAATATTTAAGGGAATGAGTCACAGTGGTCCATCTCAGAATGGGTTGGGTTCATGATTTTTGGAGTTTGTGGCAGTTGCTTGGTCATTTGGGACATGCTGAATTTTCAAACTGAACCTGAATAATGGCACTTGGCATGAAGTGATATGCCTTAGCAAGCAGAATCAATGTTATGTCTTTGCGCCCTTTAAGAAAAGGCTGTGGTTTAACTGGGCGTTTAATTTAAAGGTATTCTTTTTATGTTAAGGATTTCTGACATTGGTTACTTGCAAAAAGCCTCAAATACAACCCCAGAATCTCAGCAATGTAAGTTTTCTGAAAGTTTGATCATAGAATTATAAAATGGATGGAGTTAGAAGGCACCTTTCAGATCATCTAATTTCAACCCCTCTACCATAGGCAAGGACACCTTACAGTAGACCAGGTGGCTCAAAAACTCACCTTGAACACTTCCAGTTACGTTATTCCTTTTATAAGTAATTAACTTAATTTTTATATGTAATTAACTTACCATGGCTTTAAAGAAAAAGCCTTTATATTAGGACTTAATTAATTTAAATATTAGGCTCATTTTGAGTTTTAAAACTTCATTAAGTAATCACAGTAGAAATAGCAGAGTCCCACTGATTTTTCTGTTACTCATCTTAATTAAACACAACTAGGATAATTTTTAAGGTGACTAAATGACTTACAAGAATATGTATGAATGGAAAAGGTATGCTTGGATACCTTAGAAAAATATTATATCCTGTGCTTACTGTACTCTGTGACAATAATAAACTTTAGAAATTCATAGGCTAAAACATGCTGCAATCAAACCAAGCACCCTGGTCCATTCAGTAATGGTTTAGATAAGTCTTCATTTCTCAGAGCATAAGCATTTCTTTAAAAATGTTTAAAAAATGGTTAGATGAAACCACAAGAAGCCTTGAACATTTTGTCCTCTCTGTGTGATTTGCTGTAACACTCTGGCTGTTGTAAGCAGAACCAGAAGTAACAGGAATGTTTTAAACAGTCAGAGGAGTTGGAACATCCGTAAATAATCAAGAGGATGGAACTGACCTTGACTGAAGTTTGGGTTGTTATGTGGTCTTAAGCAGAATCTTATGTTTTGCTCTGCTTACATGCGAGTCTGATTCAAAGCTGAATCTTCCCATGTCCTCCACTGGGATTTGAATAGGTTTCAGATGGATCTCCCGTGGCTATTATGAAGGTTAATAAGTTAATGTTTGTGCAGTGCATAGAAAATGTGAGGTAATCCCTACCCGGTGAAGATGTTGAATTTAGATGCAGCTGTAGTCCAAGTATGGATGGAGAGAAGGGAGGGTGAAAGGTTGAAGCAAGTTACATATCTACACAATGATGACCGTGTCATATGAAGCACAAATATATACTGCTGTGTCTAGTAGTAATTGAGAAGCAATAGCCTCTTTAATCTTCCTTATCCAATAAATCTATCTTGCCTGAAATAAGCCTTCCAAAATTTTTAATGAGATGTAGCCTTTAAGTAGACAATTGTTTCATGCTCCTTGTACCTCATGAGTATGGTCTTATGTTCTTTAATAAGAACAGACTGCATCTTTGGAAAAGAAGTAACTCTCTTTGAAAAAATATTTAGGTAAACTTTTGTTGGATTATGCTAAATATTAGGGATTCAAGGTGAATGCTTTTATTTCGGGGCACTTTTTACCTGCATCTAGGCTAATGATGCTAGTGCATGGGGTTTTGTCTTACCTAAGCTATTCTAGATTTGCAAAAATTTGAGTATTTGTCAAAAGACCACCTGTACAAGTAAGATCACATCAGGGAATGAGATACTTTGGGGTAAGTTCTTTAAAAAGGCAGTTTACTTCCTAAGTCAAATAAATGCAACCCCATTGCATTTGGGTCCCTTGTCATAATATGCCACCTTTGAACCTGAAGGATTCTCTTTAGGGGAGGAAGCCAAGCAGGAGGGATGATGAAGATGGAAGAGGGCTGGACTTAGAGACTATTCAAAGGAAACTTCTTCTTTCACGTGGTGATTTTGTGTTTAGAATAGCAAAACCTGTTAGTATTCTTGGCTTATAGAGCAGTCCCTATGGGTATGTTAAAAGAGGAAAAAAGCATCGCATTAATTTTCACTTAGTGAGTACCTTTAAAGATGTTTGGCTTCTTGCTTTCTCTGACCCTTCCATGTAGAGAGTACCTTAAGAATCTGTAGCATCAGAAAAATCCATTGTTTAAACAAATGATTAATTTGCTTTTGCCTGGAAGCAGACGTACTGTTAAATTTTGCATTAAGCCATGAAGTTCTTCCTTTTTGTTATGGATTTTTTTAAAAAGAGAATGTTGTTTCCCTTGTTCTATTACCTGACATTTCCTTGCCTCAGTTTTTCAGCAAAGTTGCAATTGAGATCAGGGAGGGTAGTGAACTTTAGAAGTAAAAATCAGGGACAGCTGCGAGGTATGCTTTACAGCCAAAGAGGATCACTCATCATCTCTGCTTCTAAAAGCCATGGGGTAGCTTCTGTCCTATTCATGTCTTTGAAGAAAAATTTAAAGATAGCCAAAGATGCTGAGAAGCATTCTTTTAATCCTGCCTCTTCCACCAGCTGTTGAACAGAAGAGCTTACGGAATGTACTGAAGTGCTGTAATAAATAAACATATTTGGCAGTGGATAAAGTAGATTGGACACATCTCCCTCCAGAGATTAATAATACAGCCCTGTGTGGCAGCCAAGGGGGCCAGTTACGAATGATCAGAGCTGTTTGGAGCCCCCGGAAGATATTAACAACTGCATTTAATGCTTATGTAGCACTTTCACAATATTTAACTGGATTACTGAAGGCTTGTAACTTAAAGGCGACTTGAAACACAAGAGTAGCTGAAATCCATTAAAATAAAAAATGGCCACAAAGTAGCGCAGTGTTTCCTGTCTAAGCCTCGGGCTCTGCATCAAGAACATGACAAGGAACAAATATAACCAGAGGGCAGAAAGCTCCTCCTCTCTTTGGACACATCTAAGGACAAGAGTGCTCGAACAGGAGAAAAAGAAGACATAGGTCTTCTTGAACTTCAGCTTCATCAAATGTGAAGCTTGTTATGTACAGCGAGTCCAGCAGGTCATATACTAAGCAATCAAAAAAACCTCCAAGATGACATCATATTGATAGCAATGATAGATAAAGAACTTTTTAAACATGATAAGAAATTAAACTCAAATTCTTTCTATTGAAAATATAATCTGACCCTAACATGTTTGTAAAAAGGGTCAATAGGGAAGACATGAACTAAGGCTGAAATAAAGCCAGTCAATGTGAAAGGAAAAGTATATCATAGTCTATAAAACCGGGAAGAGCAGCCAAAAATTTGTTTTTCTGTTAGGTGGAAGTGAAGAAATCAGTAAAGGATTTTGGTGGTACAAAGAATCCTCTCCCTGGATTCCCTGCACGCTGATGGGGCTAAGAATTATATAGTACAAAACACTGAGCAACAGATCCTGAATAAACCTCCTGCTAATATGAGGCACAGACAAGATAGCAGGGCTTTGAAGTAAATCATATTAGACGTCTTTCGTAACACATTAATAGCAATGCATTATTGCCAGCAGATACCCTGGCAGTAGAAAATAAAATGCACAGATAACAAAAGTATGGGATCGTGCTGCATGTGTTGTCAAAGGGATGATCCAAGTATTTTTGATTGTCATTAAAGTTCCCTAGTATTTCCTAATATGGGACTTTTCAGTTGCTTATAGTTCTGGCTGGCTTTAGGTAAAATTTAGACTGAATTTTTATTTTTCATATCTGCCACTTGATTGTTTGAATATTAGGTAGTAAACGGTCTTTGAAGGTTAGGTATCAATCTTTTGCCAGGGAACAAAGGTGTGTGGGACTACATACAAGAAGGAAGGAAACATGTGCCTGAAGACTAATTTGTGATGACTACCTGAGATGCTGAGCCAAGACTGCACAAGCGAATTCAGTGTAAGTTTTGGCAATTACAGCTTCAGCATTTCTGGTCCTTATCTCTGGGACAGGAGTGCTGGAATATTAGAAGCTGAATAAACACATCAGGGAAAATGAGTGGGGTTTTATTGTAAACAAACAACATGTTGGAACCCAGTTTCAGTGACTTTACTTGTTTTGTACATTAGCATCTAGCTGCAGGAGTAAACCTACTGCATTCATTGGATCTGCTCATAGAGCAAGAGGTCTCTCGCTGTGAGTGAATGTAGAGAAGGGATTCTCTAGCACTAGACCAGACAGAAAAAAAATTAATATTTTCATGATTTCTTTCTGATTTTGAGGTAGTAGGAAATTATAGAAATGTGGAGGGAATAAATACTGAGGTAGCACATCAATATTTGGTTTCTTTAGGCAATATAAAAAGGAGTATTGTGATGCTAAGAGCACACTGCAAATACAGCCACACACAAACCATGTGAGCAGGTATATGCATGGCTGGCCAAACAAATAGAATTGTGCTCGGTCAACCTGATTAAATAGTGACACATTATGTGTTTCTTTCCAGCGAGACATGATGTGTGATTTCATCATACCACGTTACATGGGCTGGTAGTCAACGTAGGAGTACTTTCGGTGGAGGAACTCAGGAGGTTATGTTGTAAACACTAAGGAAAATATATTGTATCTGTATTTCTTCTTTATATTTGTGCATCTGTTTTTCCGACAGATGAAATATATTGCGTTTTATAAACATCAAATCAGTGTCCAATCAAATGTGCATTGAAATTTCATCTTCATCTTAGCCTTTTCTATTCTATGTAACTTGATTTCTTAACTTTTCTTCCAAACACAAAACCAGAAGACTATACTTTGTTTCCAGTAACAATCTTGAGTGGCTTTGTTCATATGTTTGTAACATGTATGTATAAAAGTGTATAGAACTCTGTAAGCACAAAACTCAAACCTATGTCCATAGTAATGATGAAAATTCAGTTGTTGCTTCAGTAAACATATACATGAGATGCAGTCCCCTATCTGCATCTACTTGCATGTGTAATTATGTGTGCAACTTTTTAAAAATTAAGTCATTCATTATGGTTACTCTGTCATTGACAAAATGGTCATTCATCTTAATGTTTCAAGAGCCTGCTTGACAGTATGTCCATTAGTATAATAGAGTTAGCAAGTTTATGATTACAAAAATTCTTCAGTCCCCTGGTAGTTGGGAGAGCTGATAACTTGTAGATAGTGCAGGGAGCACTGGAAGCATGACTACCTGAGTCTTTCTGGGTGAATTCAACTGCTGGAAGCTTATCTGTCCTTTGAAGACCTGTCATTTGCTTAGTTTTGGGGTTTGGAGGTTTTTTTAACTTGAAAAAAATGCAGAAAAATAGCATTTTCATGCCATAGTCCATAATCAAATTGATGAAAAGGCTAGAATAATCTTAGGTTTTCTTAATAACTAGAGGCTTCATATAACCAACATTTTCAAAAAGTCTTTTTTTACTGAAAACTTTCCTATGCTATAAATCAGTAATCTCCAAGACTTGCATTTGCTTAATTTTCTAAGCAAAGTAATTTGGCTCAAACATCACACTGAGATATTTTCACACTGCTAAGAGAAACTTGTAATTTTGGGGATTTGAGTCATACTATACATTCAAGGTGCAATTTTTTTTCTTTTTTTTTAATATATAAGGTACTGAATTAAATGTTGAAGTTCCTCATATTGAAAATATTCATAATAGTGTTGAGTCCTTACAATCAGGTATCTTAGTTGCTTCTCTGTATTGCTGCTGTGTATCAGGTTAATAGACTGCAGATTTATTTTTTCAGTGATTTTTCAGTTCAGCATATTAATTTATGAATATGCTGAAGCCTTTTGCATGCTATGCAGTTCGATTGCTTTCTTCTGAACTAGTTATTATACAAATCCAATGTGAAGTTCACTATCTGCATGATTTTTAAATTGATGCTATTTCTCAGCTTGTTTGGTGTCGGTTACTTTACTGAATGTGGTCTTTGCAGAAAACTATTTTACAACGTAATTAGAAATTAAAAAGAGAAACAAAAAGTGTATAAATGCCCTGTGACTTGGTGGAGGGTGTGCTAAAGTTATACTTTTCATGACTTTTTCTAGTAAAGGTTTCTATTCAATGGTGGAACCTCATAGCAGAACTCACTGGGAAGAGGCTGGTGTCTTTATTTTCATCATCCATGCGAGTCCTTCGTCTTGTACCATGCAGAGTCTGAGGGGATATCTTGCCTACTTCCAATTCCTTTTTCCCTTGCTACTATGAAATGGTGTTAAGTTAAGAATGTTTTTAGTGGATTGAAGGTTTATCTCAAGCCCTACATGGAGCTTATCAAATTATGAGTTTTTCTCTGGAATTTTGGTGAAAAAAAATTGGTTTAAAAGTTTTAAATCCATTTCAGAAACAGGCTTCATGTAAAATCCGTGCTTCTCTTCCATCCTCTTAATATCTGCTGAGATGTAACCTTATTTTTATTTGTTCAGTGGATTTTTTTTCTGCCACCTTGATTAAAATTGTGAAATAGCAATGAATTCTCACAGAATGTATCTGCACAATGTTTGGTAGTAATCATGTAATCTGTCTGATTCCATAGGTTGATTACAAAAGCAGGTGTTCAGACTGATTACATGAAACAGCTTCCCTTCTGCAAATAACTGTCATTAAGGAGCAAATTGTGCAAATTGTGCTCCATGCTAGTTTAATTCCAAAGTCGTTCCATTAAAATTAATGGAACATGTCTGGATTTCAACCAAGATGAGTTGTTTAGTGAACGGTTCAGATGGAAAACTGACAGCCATACGTATTTGTGATCTTACTGTATTTTTTTTTTCCCCAGCTGTTGTCCTAAAGCTAGAGAGAATGTTTTGGTTGAGCAGAGTTCATTTTCTGGGACACAGACTAAAGAAAGGACCTATGTAAATTGGAATTTTTAATTGTTTATTTTAAAGAGTGGATATTTCAAGTCTGGTACAAACAAAGTCTTTCACTGTGTTATGTAATTGATGGCACTGAAAATTTACTTGAAAATAGGCTTCGGAAAAAAATACAGCATATTTCATGAGCCTGATTTATTTGCCACTGTGTCCTCTGCAATTCTTAATGCGGTTAATGCTCCTTCTTGATAGCTGATGACCTTTCTTCAGCTGAAATATGATTCCATTAGTGTAGAGATAAATGGAGGCTACTTGGATACTAATGGTGTTCCAATGTCTTCTGATAAAACCTGAAGTATTTGTACACCCTGCCATGGTGGATTTGTGTGATACGATGTTGAGTAGGATGGTGTTAGTTTGACTCTCACCAGCCTCTCTTGATCTTTGGATTGTTCTGCTTTTTGAGATGAACTACATTTTACAGCGAAAGGGGACACATGCAGTGAACCCTATCTAGGAAATAAAGTTGTCCCATTTTGAAGGTTTAGATCATAGTGATTTTTATATGACAAGTATAGGCAGCATAATATTAAAGAGGTAATTAGCAGAGATCTGCTGGGGAAAACCTAGCAACCCAGCAAAATTATGCCAGTATGAAAATGGTGCTAGAAATTTACAGTACTATCACATGGAGTTTCAGCAGTGTTGCTCCCATGAGAGACCCTTGTAGTAGCCTTTTCTAGACTTAAAAGGTATGAAACTGTGAGGCTTTTATAGTTAGGGAAAATACATCAATTGCTCTGCCTTTTTACGGTAAATGAGTGCTTAAAATTGTTTGGTGTCAGTAGTTTAATGCATAACTGGCTCAGCTGTTTACATATGTGCTGCAGGATGCCTTTTAGATCAATTCCTCCAACAAATGAAAGCCTCATAATAGGTGTATTTAAGCCCTGTGAGGTAGAGTTAATATACATGCAGCAAAACTTTTCATAACTTTTTATAGGGTTTTATTGTCTTTTTTTATGTCACAGAGAGATAAAAGGTTTTTTCAGTTACCTGGCCTTCTGAGGCACGCCCTGCATTTGAGCAGGAGCACAGCTTAATGCTATCACATTGCAACCCCAGTTCACTGCACTGAGACCAACTCTGTCACGCTTTGAGCACGGCTGAGCGCGTTCTGTTGTCTAATCAGTAAGTTCACAACCTGCTGTACAAGTGATGGCTTATCAAAACTTGATTAAGTGGTAGAAGCTGGGCAGGCAGGATGGGAATCTCGAATGTTACAGCTTTTGAACTCTCTTGAAACCCCTGGTGGCAAATATCTGATAGCAGAGGGCTGCTGTCGCAAAGGCTGGGACAGGTCGCATGAAGGGCAGTGGTGCACATCTGTGTCAGCTGTGTATCAGTAGTGATGCCTGCCTCTCAATTAAACTTATCTCTGAGGTTTCATGGGTACACACCACCTTCATAAAGCTCACTAAGCTAGAATATGCCATGCACAGAGCTCAGTAAAAAATTGACTCTCTTGCACAAAGCAGTGTTGGAAAGTTACTGATGGAGGATCTGTAAAGTTGGGGGAGTGAAGAAAGGAAGAGAAAAACTCTTTAATAAATCTGCTTGAGTCTAATGAATGTTGATTGACTGTGTAGCTTTTAGGTAGCTTTGAGTTGGAGTAAATGTCAAATATAATTCAGTTCACACAGCAGTGTGAAAAGAACTGTTACTTTCCTTGGAGAAAACCTGACAGCCCAACTTTCTTAAAGGACTTTTCTGTCTTACTCATTTGTTCTCTCTTTTTAATGAAGCCTTTCACAGTTGACACTTCCCTAACAAAAGGTAACACAGGTCGTTCTGCTAAACAGAATATTTTTCCATCAGCGACATCACAGCTGTAATCTGAGATCAGAAACTGTTACATCTTTTTTATCTGGTGGAAAGGATTAGTTGTTACTCATAAGAATAGTGTGGTGTTGTGAAGTAATCTCTATACTATGGGTCCTTGGTATTAATGACACGTTGAGAACAGGCATTTAGCTGCCATAAAATATATACATATATGAAACCAAGAAATGTGTGGTATTAAGTTCTTGAGTGAAACAGAAGAAGCACTGCATTAATACTCAGCTCTGCAACAGACTTCACAGTTATAGAATGCTTTTGGGAGCAGATTTGGGGGATGGTAGGCAAGGACAGAAAAGATCAAAATTGCCTAAGATTAAGACCAGTTTTTCAAGGGCTTAGAGTAACTAGTTTTGACATAATTGGAAAATTCATAGTGTCACAAAAGGAATTGCTTTTTTTTTTTCCTCAGCATTTTTCAAAGCTGTGTCTTTGTTTATGTGCTGTAGCAGAAGGTAAAAGTTTTCTTAAAGCTGATCTTTGTTTTTCTCCATCAGTTCACAAAATGGAGAGCAATGGTAATATTTTTTTCTTTGTCCTTCAGTCTATTTGCTTTTTTACATTAGAAATGATAGAATCTCTTTCCTTCTTTGTGTTCACATTTCTGAGCTGCTGTGGTTTGTAAAGAGTTATAAAAGTATTCAGAAGTCCATCAGATAAATCTGTATTTAACCTTCTGGAACAGGATCACCAAATCCCAGTATGAGTGAGGTTGGAAGAGGCCAAAATGGGTCATCCGGTCCAACCTCTCTGCTCAAGCAGAGCCATCCCAGAGAGCATGGCACAGGTTTGTGTCCAGACAGTTCGTAAATATCTCCAGTGAGGGAGACTCCACATGCTCCAGGGACAACCTGTTCCAGTGTTTGGTCACCCACATGGTAAAGTTCTTCCTGTTATTCAGGTGGGATTTCTTGTGCATCAGTTTCTCCTCACTGCTCTTGACCTAGTGGTTGGCACCACTGAGCACAGCTTCACTCCATCCCCTGGACACCTTCCCTTCAAACATCAGGATCACACTGCTTTGAATTGTGGGGATTTCTGAGCAGACAGCAGATACGTTTGACGATCAAAGTTTGAAGGAGCAGGAGTGTCAGGTTTGTACCTAACAGAGAAGGAACAAGCCAAGTGGGATTGAAAAAAGACGAGTGTCCCTCCAGGGGAAATCAAGACTGGTACAGGAGCAGGGAGACAAAGGAAGAACAGCAGCAGAAATTTGTAGGAGCTGGAGATTGCTTTTGACAAGGAAGACTTTTTGATTCAGAAGACAATGTCATGTCAATAATTCAGTCATGTTGGATCAAGGCACCTAAAGTGCTGCTCCTTGTTGAATGTTGGGATGTGTTAATTCAGCACTGTAATGACAATGAAGAAATAAATGTGTCTGGATAGCAGGGAGCTGGGTTGAATTACTAAGAGCCACTATTGAAATGTAAAATGGTTTGTCCCTGTAAAATGTAGCAAGTTCTAATGTAGATGTAATTAAATAAGCAAGACTGAGAGTAAAGAGATGATGAACAAGGAAAAATGTACCTGTATTATCCTCATGTAAGACTGACTGTATCCATAATTATTACTGAAAGCAAGGCAAACAGAGGTCCAGTTTGGTGAAAATGGAGTTGTTTATGTATAGAATATGAATTGGGAAGAAAAATTTTGTCTGTTACTGACACGGCCTTTTTTATCTTGAGATGATAAAAAATAATTTTGGTAGCCCATTACAAAGATACATTTTCACATTTTCCAGTCATTCCTTAATTACAGCTGTTTGTGACTGACGAGTAGATAGTAATGCGGTCTGAGCAATGCTGGTATTCCCAGTAATTATTCAGAAGGCAGCATGACTTTTAAGATTTCCTGCAGTTTTTGTCTACATGAATTGTACAAATGCCAAATTTTAATAACTTTTTAATATTTTCCAAGCAGCCAAATACTGTTCTTCAAAGGTTCTTAAATTACTTTAGTAAATACATTTGCTCTGTAAATAAAAAGAAAATAATTTAAATCTTAGGATTATTTGACATATTTCTTTGCAATGGTATATATTCACTCTTGTATTGAATGCATTAGAACTGCTTTGATGAAAGACTCATACCTGAATTTCTTTCATTTTATGCATTTGTCTTTTTACAAGATTAAAATTTCAGATGGAAATCTTTGCTGCATACTTATTGTTTTCCAAACTGCTGTTCAGAATTTAAAGAATATTGGGAGGAAAAACATTCTGATAATTCAGCAATAGTTGTGAATTCTGTATTTATTTATTTCCAGTGGGGCTCCATGGGTATTGCAGTTCTACTTTCCTTTTATTCCCTAACTCGATGAGGAAGGCTGTCCTTGCAAAATACAAATCTTTCTTGGGGTTTGGTCTAAGGGAATACTAACAGCTGCCAGCAGCCTCCAAGTCTTCTCTTCCGTCTGCAAGGGACGCTCATGGTTTTGTATTGTGCAGACTACAGAAGTGTGTATTTAAAAAAAAACATCAGATCAAGACTGTGCACAAATGTTTCCTTCAAAAATATTTTAAAGAATCTTTTTATGATCAAGCTGTATCCAGTCTGTATTCCATTAATTCCAATAAACTGACACTGAACTCAGCATCCAGAAGCACAGGTAGCTCTCAGTGCTGACAGTGACTGTGTCTGGTTCTGTCCCGCACCGGGCGGGAGATGACCTCCGGCTAGCTCGAGTCAACACAGCCACAGAATGGTCCCGGTTCGTTTCGGCTTCTCGGCTTAGCAGCTGGACCCCAAAAGCGTTGTGACAGCAACAGCAGCAGAAGAGAAAAGGCTGGCTCTCAGCTTAGCAGGTTAAAATATGTTTATTAGCTCAAGAGCTGAGGAGCAGGGAGGCTCAGAGCTCCGAGCTGAGAGGCTGAGAGAGTTTTTTCCTCCCCCCTACCCCCTATAAGTGAGGGAGGGGTTCCAGGGAGGATACTACAAGGCAACAAATCAGGGGATTCAGGGGGTAACAAGGTGTGCCCACCCCCAAGCCTTGGACCACTAAAATCCAGAGCTAAAGGAATTCCCCCCAGGGGGCCTATCACCTGAAGCCCTCTCCCTGAGATTTCACAGCCTGGGAGGGCCCCTCAAAGTGATAGACGAGCTGCCCCAGAGTGGGGGGGTTGGGGCAGAGGGGATGTTACAAGTCAGGTGAGGAGTGGGAGGACTGACACAAAACACCTTGTTATACAGACAACACAAAAGGGATACAGAATTGGGGATACAGTGAAATGAACCATAACATAAACTTCTTATAAAAACCTAATAAAACAGTTCTGCACCACCACAAGTGACCTTTTTCCTGAATCAAAGAAAGTTTTATACCAACTTATAGTCAGCATGATTTGACACAACTTTTGATTCCTTTTTATTGAATAGTCCAAGTACAGTCCATTCATATTTTTTAATATAATGATGAGTGCTATGATTCAGGTCTTTCTTCAGAGTGATGAGAATCTGAAGAGTGGTAATTACACGAACTAAAATTAGGTATATTGGCTAACTTTCAGGTCAGAACAGGTGGGGTGGAGGAAATGGAGTGCTAGTACAACTGTTAACTTCTCACACTGAATTGAGTACTTCTTGATAATACGAAAGTAACAGAGTGCTGGTTTACTATGGAGGATACACCAGCTCAAAGGCTTGAATTCTTACACCTCTGACAAACAGAATGTTCATCACAAGTTGTTCTAGTTCAACAAATGGTCATGGCAGACCTGATTCTGCAGCCTTGTCTTACATAAGGAACGATTAGTTATTTCCCTAAAACACCTCTTATGTTAGAGTGAAGAAGTACTGTATAGACCTCCAACTCTGTTTTTTCCAAAGGTCAAAATACATCTGGACTTCATTGTTTTAGCCACAATTTTTACACTGGTAAATGTGGTTAAAACAGATAATTACAGCAAGGGGTTTTTATTTTTATTTCAGGGTAAGGATTTACTTCTGTTAGACTGAGCTTCAGCAGATTTAATGGTGCTCATAGGCTCGGTCATTTCTACAGGAAGCTATGAAGTTGAATGAGTAGAAAATTCACCTACTTTATGGGAAATCTGCTTTTGAGACTCCTTTGAACCGTACAGATGTTTATTTTTCTTCACAATAGGTTTTTGGGTTTTTTTTTCTTGTTCAGTGGTTACTATTTGATCTACACTATGGCCATTGCAACAAAAGTTTTACATTAAATAGTCAAAATGCCAGCAGAGAAAATGAGAAGAAACCCACAGATGATGAAACCTGTGTAGTTATTTTTTTGAGAAGTGTAAGTAGAGATATTCTGGAGTATTTACAGCAAAGGATACTTTAATATTAAGGCATATTTTTATTCCATCACATTAATCCTGCAATGCACATAAGCATTTACATACATTATATTGATGGGTATTATAAAGCACAGAGAGGTGAGGTGAACACTCCCCCACGTCTTACACTGGGGGAATATCAAATACAGCCTGGGATCTCTAATGCCTTGTTTTACTGCCTGTTCATCACAGCACATCTTTGTTGGGCTCCAAGGATCATATCCTGGTGAATCTGGTTTAAACTACCAGTAGAGCAGTTTATAATATTTTGGTCTATGACCAGGGTAGGCCTTTTTACTTCTCCTTTTCTAGAGTGTAGCCTTCAGCACAGAGGTTGCAGAAGCTCATCTCTTAACACACAGTCGAGTTGGCATAGCTTTAGGGTCTTGTGTTGAGAGGGGAGGCTTTGTGAGCATGTAATTTTACTACAAATCTTCTGTTGAGGAAAAGCTGTGTGGTTTTTGCTGCTGTGATCTGTGTTTGCAGAGCACAGTATGCTTTGGGAAACACTTATTGTACCTTGTCAGTTTCCATCATGTTACAACATCCACGACAAATCATTTTTTTACCATAACTACATTGTAAAAAGTACCCTGAAACTTCTGAAGGTGGTTTTTTTTCCCTAATATTTAGCATAGTGAGCATGGATTAACAAAGTTCATAGTTGCCTGTTTTGATTAAAAATAGCAGAGATTTGGGAATAGATTAAAAAAAACTTAAATAATTCCTACATTCTGAAGACGAATGTAGACAGAATATTGACATAAAGCCAAAGCATTTTTCATGGGAAGTTACAGAATCACAGAATCACCCATTGCTATCAAGCTACATAATGGGAACTACAAACAATCAAATGCTTCCCTGGGAGGCCCAGATATGCTAAAGATACAGGGCAGCAAGAAATCGCTTTAACTGCAACTTTTGATGGAGATGCATATTTAAATTACCTATAACCTACACTGCTTCTTCGCCTTCTCCTTCAGTAATAGTTTGTCAACTTGCAGTTTCACTTAGACATGAATAATGGAGAGAAATCAAAAGAAGTACCTGGGGGCTGGAGGAATAAAATATATAAATTCCCAGCCTGAGCATGGTAAATCTTGGACACTAGTGACAATAAAAACTTCAAATGCATATTGTAACATGTTCTGTATCTCATGAATGTCTCCAAAGCTCTGCAGACATGTAAAGACTGTTCATGTTCATTTTACTGATAGAAACCTCTGGTTAATAAGTTATAGTGTGAAGATGGGCGTAGAATTTTAGAATTCAGAACTTAGCTTTTGGCTGTTTCTGAAAAGTGTCTTACATTAAGACAGGCTTTTTTTTCCCAGTGGGAAATTGCTTTATTCTAGAATAAGTTTTATTGGAAACCAAATCTGCTTTATGTTGAACCTTATGGTCCCAGTTCCCTGTGAAGTGTTTATCTGCAGTAGATGTAGGTTCTGTGCTCTCTAAGAATCTATGACCTAAATTTGAAGTCACAAACTGGATTCTCAAAACTGAAAGACTAAATATACTCACTCACTCTAAATATGAATGTGGATAAGAATGAAATAAACATAATAATAAATTTGTTTGTTATTGTTTTGTACTAGAAAAATAAATAAATGGTTTTGTACTAGAAAAATATTGGCATCATGCTGCATCTGCCCCACCTGGTTGGATTTCTGTAGAATCCTGTGCCCTGTTCAGCAGAGAGACCTGACAGTCCCTCTGTGTCACTGAGAGAGAGAGGGGGAACCAGATGAATACATCTTACCTGAGGTTTGACAGGTTGGGTATGCCGTTGTTGAGATTTTGCAAGAATTTAACATTTCTCAGAAATGATATATGCCACTCCAAAAACATAACTTCAACTTCTTGTTTCAACTGGCTGTTGGCAATCTGACATTTCTCAGTCACAGTATGCTTTCCTGGGAAGCAGTTCAGCTTCTCAATTGCTCTCAGTGATTATTGTCTGTTAGCTTGGTGCCACTTCAGGTTCTTGGGGCATGAACCTGTGTTGTTCTCTTTTGCTCTCTTTCTCCTTGTCTGCAGGTACTCGAACAGCCCAAATCACAGCCAGCCTTTCATTAATACCCATGGACACGGTTGTTTGTAAAGTCATATTCGTAGCTCTGGGATACTGAAAACTCTTCCTAGTGATAAGCTTTGGAAAAGATGCAGATAATAGGAGGCAAAGCAGACCTGGGCTTCTCTGTAGGCATAGATTTAAATTCTCTAAAAATTGTGGAAAGCGTAAAAGATGTTGCAGGGAATTTCTGATGCTGATCAGTTTGCAAATCACACCACTATTGTATCAGCAGTAATACAGTGAATGAAATTAGTGGCTCTTCTTTCTGAATATGTCAGTGGAAATGAGGATGGTGTGTAGCTCATTTGAATTAATTTGCCATAAATAATTGTTGTTTCTTTAAAAATCACGAAGTCTTAATTTGGTGTTTAAAAAAAAAAAAAAAAAATCCTTTAAAAAACACGCCACTGCTCTTAGCACTGGGTGTGACCAGTTTGGTTTTTGCAGCTGTATTTATTTTATCATTATTGCACCTACAGGCAAAGGTATGATGAGCTCAGCACTGTCCAGATGGAAAGCAGGGAGAGTCTTGCCCTGGGCAACTTGTAATCAGGCTGACAGAGAAATGGATGTGCTGAAGCCCTTTGAAAACCCAGCTAGGACTACAGGCATGCTGAGCACATTTTAGATGGAGGGGTCTTCTTGCGACTTTGTTTATGAATTCTAGCACTGGTATTATTTCTATGTGCCAAATCACCACCTGGATTTATACAGTTAAAACTCAGAGAAATTTTGGTTATTCTTCTTGAAACATTTTTTTCAGCATCCTTTGTATAAACATACAGTATATTGTTTAGTTATCAAAGGCAAAATAATTCACAGACCACAAAGGTCTCTTTGGAGGCAATTTGGGAAAAACTAGCCATCTACCTAGGCAATCTTTCTTCTTGAATGAGGCTTATCTTTTCTCTGGGTTTTTGAGGGAGGTTGGTTGGGTGGAATTTTTTTGTTTAATTTTTTTTGAGGGGGGTAGGAGGTTTTTTATAAATATATAATCTTTGATACCTTTTTGAGTTCTATAAGCCCTTTTGTTTTCAGTAACAATGAATAATTTATAGTCTATTTCTCTACAAACGTTTTCTTGTCCACTTATTAATTCTCTCAAAGAAATGCCTAGGAGCAAGCTGATGAAGTGAGGTAGATTTGAGTGTGAGGCACTGTCAGACAAGAGAATAAATAAGGGGTTTTTCCCCCTTTTTTCCCTGCCTGTCACTGAACTGTTTAACTTGCAATAAATTATCAAGAACTCTTAGTAAATTAGTATGCCACCTGGGACAGTCTGTTGATTATTTTGTGATTTCTATTTACTTTTCTGGAATGGGCTGCAGTCTCAGATGAGTGCTTCTTTCAGGAAACTGACTTGAAATTGAAAATGACAAAACACCATTTTTTCTGGATATAGATTATACTGGGAGGTTTAAATTGACTTGTAATTATGTGAAAGAGGTTCTTTGTATATCCCAGTGTTTCATTTTTTATGTCTCATCCTTTATGGCTTGCTCACACTGGCCTCCACCCAGTCAGTTGTGTTGTTTTATGGTGATTTGATGGTACTTACAAGTTCTTAGGAACATTATCTCAAATACAATCAATAAAAAGTCTGTAAGTATTCTTACTTATTTTATCAGTGTCTAGCTGTGGTCCCGGGCTGCAGTGGCTTAAAGCATGAGAGGTGAAGAACAAGATGTGCTGGACAGTTATACTGGAAAGGATTTTATAAACATAAGAAAGTACAGTATCATTTACGGAGCTAATGCCAACAGGAAAAAATCCCAGCAACCACTACAACCCAAAACACACAAGAAGAGCCACCAAAACATTTTTTTTTTTTTTTCTTTAAGCAGATTAAGTTCTAGCTGGGCTTTGGCCCTTCTTCTTTTCTTCCTGCATAACCTCATGATGCCCTTGTTGTCCTCCTGAGTTGGATGCCCCTTCTTCCAAGGGACAGCCTTCTTCCAAATGTCATAAATGCTTCTCCAAGAACAGCAAACTTACCATTTTTTGATCACAGCAGTCTCTGTGTTCCTGAACAGGGCGTCCAGCAGGGCACCTTCCCTAGCTGTCTCCCTCATCAACTTGGGAAATTGATGGGAATTTGTGTTGGGAAATTATCTCCCACACGCTGCAGGAGCCCATCTTTTAACACCGCTGAAAGGACACATATTTTTATTCCCATCTTGTTGGTATTGATGGGAACTGCAGAGAGACTGTGATCTAAAGTCTCATAAGTCTCATAAGACATTCATATTACAGCCTGAAGAACTACTGCAAAATCTTGTAAGTGCCAAAGCAGTGATAAGGCCAGTGTTTTGTTTGGATTCTGCTTTAGATGGCATCAGTCCCAGAGTCTGGAAAATGGTCAGTTTGCAGAGTTTCATCTGACTGCGATCAGAATTGGAACTCCAAGACTAACCTTGGTCTCATGTTTTTAGAGTTCTGTGTAGCTGCTTGTCTTAGAAAGGAAAATAACAATATTGCCCGGATTTTCTTTTTCCATATTGGCTATAATTTGTAGCTGAATCTCTAGCAATGTTCTTGGCAAGAGTGAAAGCTCCTGAAATCTTCCTAGCTGCTTTCTCTCTAAACACGCTGCTAGGAGCCAAGCTCCTCAACTTTCCAGTGAAATACTATGTTAAAACCAAACAAAATAACAAACAAACAAATGGCTGGTTTAATTACAAGCTATTAAGGAGGATTAAATGTTAGTAAAAGGGGGAAAAGGGTATTAGTAGATACATTTGTGCATTCATTTATTAATGTCTGTATTCACTTTTAAACTGCTCAATAAAATGTACTGGAAAAGAGTCAAAATAACATTCTCAGAAACAAAGAGAGAAACAGTAACACTTTCCCCTAAATTTTCCCAATGTAGCAAATGAGCCAAGAGCATGTTATTTCTATTTCTGAGCTGGTTTGGGTGATGTGCAGCCTTTTCTCTCTCATGTGTGCGAATATGTACAGAATCGCCCAAGGTTTAGTAATAACAGCATTCAACTTGGGATGAGGCCAGGGCTTGTTTCAGCAATGACACAAATGAGTGCTCTAATGGACAAAGACAGTATCTCTGCCCCAACAAATATTTTCTAACTATGTGCATAAGGTGGAACATCCCCAGAAGGAGCTATTCTCTCCCCTTAAGTCCCTCTTGGGCCCTGGGAATCATGCTCATAAATGTGATGTAAGTTTTCAGCAATACATTGCAGTGATTGGAAAAATATTATGCTTTTCAATGGAAAAAAGATTTTTAATATACCCTTCCAAAAGCACCAATCAACACCACTCCCAAGTACACCTAGAGAAAACTAGGACAATGGCTACCAGGTACATGTATTTACTGAAACCCTACTTCAATATCAAATGGATATTTTACAACTGCAAAAATCTAAGCCCCAGTGGAGAAAGGTTTATTGTCTGCAGTGCTGCTAAAATCAGGCACAGCAGTACTGTATGCTTCTGAATGTAAAAGCTCTATTCTTCAGTGAAGTCCTTTTCTATTAATGAGATTCACCCTAATGGGACCAAAAATTACTTTAAAAGACATTTTCTTTCTGCTTTTCAAGGTCTTTTTTTCCAGTCCATTTGGACTGGATATCAAAGATAAGGGGAAATATTTCAATAGCAAGAGCTTTTATAATTAAGCTTTGTAGCCTACATAATGGAGATATGGCCAAATTCAAGTGAAAAATAATTACTGTTCTTCCAGCACTTGCCTCTGCTGCTCTCCCTTTTTTCTCTGTCTCCCATTTTCTCCTTCAAACCTACATAATCTGTTGTGACTTAACTATGAAAGATTTGCTCAGAGCAGCTCTTTCCCCCAGGTTTGTGTTTTCCCTCATGGTATGGGGGAGAAGACCTCTTCAATCTTTAACTATACCCAGACCTCCTTTCAGGTGAGTGCCTACAGTTTTCAAAAGCAATCAGGTGCTTCCTGGAGGATAAGGACATTAACAGCTCATTTCCTAGCGCCAGCTAAGCCTTTAGATATGAAAATCAGCAAAAGCAAAATACATATGACAAGTGTGAGACGCATCTGAAGCACTTTGTAGATGAGTGATAATTTTAGCCACCACAACTGCCTTTCTTTCCTTCATGTTTTCCTGTCACTAATTACTGTCCATGTAATTTCTCTTTGAGCTTAGTGCAGATTTTGCTGTTGACAAATTAATGGCTGGTGGCTAGGAGCTGTTTGAGCTGTTCCTTCATTAATTTTGATCAAATCACATATGCAGTCATTTGTTGTGCATCCATTATCATGTTTGGAAAGCATTGTTTTATATTTTTGTCTCTGTGATGTGTTCAGGCAGAAAATATTTGCAGTTTAGTTGGAGGTCTACAAAATAACTTGAATTAGATTAATTTGTGAATGCCTAAGCTAAAAAGATCAATGTGTGCCTGTTTTGTCCAGTAAATACTAATTTTTGTGGAAATATTGGTGGGAAAGAGTGAAACTTACCCATTTCTGCTTTTAATACAACTCTCTTTTTTTTTTTTTTTTTTTTTTTTTTTGTTTTATTTTGTTTTAGACACACAAAATATTCTTATTTCATGGGCAATATAAAACCAGGTTAGAGAACATTCCCCTGCTGTGACAAGAATTGGCACTATGTCTTCCCCAGTGCTATTGCCCACTCAAACTGCTGATTTAGAGTATACTGGAAATGACCAGATTTAGAGCATACTGGAAAAGATTTAGTTCTTGGTATACTGAAGTGTGTTGATTTAAACCAAAACTTTTGAATATGTGAACAAACCAATATGGGGACCACCCCTCAAAGCATCTCAAGTTTTGCTCACTTTGGATGTAGGAGCATACAACGGGTACATCAAATGATCACTTTTGCTGAAGAATTAACAATAGCCAGGCTACCATTGGACTGTGCAGGAAGATCAAAGGACTCTTCTATTTTTACTGTAAACTTTGGCATACTCATGCTTTTCTCAGTATATTGCAGGAATTCCTAATTTGCTTAATGCGTGCCAGTTTGTTTTTTGGTTTTTTTTTTGAATTCTCGGGCTGGCACCATGAGGTACTGCTCTGAAATGTTTTTGAAGAAAGTGTTTCTCATGAGAATTTGCACTGTCATGGTAGTCAAGTGGCAACAATGTTTTGGTTCTAGCAGGTTATAGATGCATGGTGTTTGTTCCTGTGGAGGAATTTGTTGGAACCCTGGAGGCTGAAAATTTCAGGCTTTCTGTGCTAAAAGGTGCTGATGCTCAAGCAAGCACCACATTTGACTTGAGGCCTTGGAACAGGCTTCCAAGATTGAGTGACGGCACTGGGGTTGTGGGTGTGTAGTTTGAATAGTATTGTGTGATCTCACAGGGTGAAAAACTTAGATTTATGATTTCAGTATATAGTAATACTAAACTAATGACATGTGCGCTAAGATGGAGGACTTTGGGCGTTGTCTGGGTCCTACTTCTTCACCTTCTTCTTCCTTCCTCTTCGTGCGTTTGGGTGGTTTTCTGTAATTGGTTGATGGAGTCCACGCTGCAGACTTCAATTAGTTAGGTATTGGGTTTAAAGTAAAAATAATTTAAGTGGCATTTCATAATTGGATGGATTGTCCTTGAAAAGACCTGGTAGAGGTAGAGAAGTACTCCATTTTACCTCATTTCCCTAACTTGCTGGTTAGAGCTCATGGCTCATGAGTCTGTAAATAGATAAGAAATAATAAACATCCAAGTCCAAACAGGAACTTTGACTCCCTTGTATTATTCTTGATCCTAGCGGGGAAAAAGAAGCCAGAACCGTCACAGGAATTGGTAAATGATCAGCTTGTGTATCCTACCCTTCTCTAAGTAAGGAGACTGATGAATTGAGATGTAATTGGTATACCTTGTCATCAGCCCATTTGAGGCGTTCATTCAAAAGATCTGGCTGATTTAGGTAGATACAGGTTGCCAACAGGGCAGAATTTTCAGTCTGTTCATCAACACCAGTCAGAACATCTGTAGCTGTTTCTCTGTAGGCATTTATTATGATATGTAAGTGCTCTTAAACTTGATTTCATTATGGTGAATGCCCTAAAGGAAAGCCAACTATTTCAAAACTATTTTCTTTTATTATCTGGTTATATTATTTCAGGCCTTCCTAGATGCTATGTAAGCCCACTGTGCTCTGTCCAGTTATTCTGAACACATTTTTATGTTAAGGTGCTACCTCTGATATTCACTCCCTCTTCAGTATGTCTCAAGTGTTACCAACTGCTCCAGTTGCTAACCAGCTTATTTTAAGATCCTGACTTCTAAATATTCATTCCACATCCTAAAGTGCCTAATATGTTGCTGATACTAGATAAAAAAATATTGCACCTTCCATTGTGACATTCCAAATGATTCATGAGCTGACCACAACCCAGGGGACAAGAAACTGTGATACATGTTTTCCATTAGCTCCACCAGGATTGCTTCAGATGGCCTTTCATTGTGTCCTGAGATTATGTGATCAGTGTAGCAAATAATTCTCAGGAACCATCCTTAATATTCCCATTTTCCTTTCTTTTATGGTGGTTCTCCTAGAGACTAGTTGCTGTTTTGAAGTGCTTCTGTGTGACAGCTTAAAAGGGCTCTTCAAGAGAAAGTAAGAAGTCTAGAGGAAGTGGTGAATCCTTAACATAAAATGTAAAATACTGTTCTGGGGTGTATGTAAATTCCTTTCTATATGTATTCCATCCAATTCAGTCAGACACAGAAGCAGACTTATTAGGTCCACTTATAACTTCACATTTGTGAGGAATGATTTTGTAATGCAGCTTCCAGGGAGAGTCTGCAAGATTAAACTGCTATCTGGGAGACATTTTATTTTACTCTCTGCTTGGAATTACCTTGGGTTGATTTTTTTAAGTATTGTTTTTCACCACTCTGAGAGTAAAGGGACTATATTTCAGTCTCACTTAGCCACTCTTGAGTTACCAGGTCTCTCATACCATCCAAAATAAAAATCATAACCCTTTGCAGTCCACTTAGTGTGTTTTATGAGTGCTGCCTGAGAATCAACATCTCATTTACAAGTGGAAGCAGGAGCTTTAGTAATCTCTCTCTCAGCCAAGTGTAACTAATAGCAAAGGAATAACATAAATTGTACACCCAAGAAAAATAGATGAGTTACTTAGTCTTAAAAATGTTGAGGGCATGACTGCCATACTGTGAAGCTCTGTGAATTCTGCCCTGAGATTGGCAGTACTGGCACAAAGAGCATTTCCCTTCAGAACTGTGCAGGCACACAGCTTCTGTGGTGTCAGCAGGTGATGCCCTGAGCTCGCAGCCTTGTCCCCAGTTTAGCTAAGCACCTTCATCTAGCATTAGCACTGCATGTTCTTAGTGGCTTTAGGGTGAAGGAGGGTAGATTTAGGTTGGATATTGGGAAAAAGTTCTTTGCTGTGAAGGTAATGGGATGCTGGAAAGATTGTTGTTCAGAGTAATTGTTGGTGAGCCCTCCCTGGAACTGTTTTATGAAATTATTTGACCTCAGTGGGGGTGGTTTATAAGTTCACATCATTAAACGTTTTTTTCCTGGAGTAGGTCCCATATTCTTTACGATTGTATCCCCAGAGATAAATCCTCTCTGTCTGGTGGGAGTTCAGCTTACTGGGGATGTCTGAGGAAGTGCAGGCTCCTCCTGGCCGTGCTTGGCTTCTCAGTGCATGTCTGCTGTGTGCTTAAATGAAGAGTCTCTATATTCTTTTTTTCTCATTTCTTACTCTGCCTAAATGAGGTTTCCTCCTTCAGGGTAAGTGTAGAGTGCTGAGGAGTATCTATCTTGATTTCTGACCTTATGGAGCATTATAGAATTAAAAAATTGTGTGTCTTGTCCCTCTCACCACTTACTGCAGAAATCTCCTTTAGCAAGTCAGATGCTATGAGTGTAAAAATTTATTCATCATGGACATTTTTACTTTTTATTTTTTCCTTTGTAACATTAGGAGAATAGAAAGGAAAATAAAAGCTACAATTAAAATTAAGATCAGTTGCTGAAGCTGAAAGAGACAGCACAATTGTAATATGTTAGAAAATTGCCCTTCTTTAGAGAAAGTGCTGATTAAGATCAAACTTGTCTTGAGTTTAAATTTTGATTGGACCTAAACTGAGGGGAGGGGGGTTATATTTCAGACACAGTGCAAATGATGCATGTTAATATCCTCTGTTTATTGCCACTTGAAATTGCAGCATAACTTTGAATTGCTGCCAAACCTACAGTTAAGACTCCCGAGTAATCACTATGATTATTCCAAACCTTCGTGGTAGCAGTGAAAGAAAAAGTCTGCTACGCAAAGAACTGTAGCCTAAGCCATCAGAATCTTTTCATCCTTTGTGGCTCAGATTGTGATTCCACTCATAGCAGGAATGGTTAGACATGCGTATTGGCCAATCAGTCCTGAAAGAGAGATTAAACAAATGGATTTAATTATGGTATTTTCAGATTTATTTGAGTTTTCTGTTAACTCCTGCCTCACTGACTTTTTCTGAAATGAGGAAAAGCGTGCCTTTTCTTTAGTTTTAGAATGGTCCCATTCCCATATTGGCATAGTGTAGTATTTTTCTTTTTATTAGATTTTTTTTTTCCTTTTCCCTTTGTTCATCTATAATGGATACTATTTTTGCTCTTATTCTTTCCAATCCTTAGCACTGTTTATCTCCTTGAAATATTTTTTTAGTTCTGTGTAGCTACTGGAAGTTGTAGACTTACATTTGACCTGAATGTATACAAGTGGTATTGTGGTTTATTTAGCTAGATGGAGATTAAGTACTGAGGTCTGAGATAAAGAGCACAATATAAAGTTACAAGTCACTAAAAAAAACTAGAAGAATCTCACAGGAGTGAGAAATTATATGTAAAATGTTTAAAAAGAGCTCAAATTTATCTATGCTTAAAATCTGTTCTGGTTTTTAAATACACAGTTATTCAAGGAAGTAGTTTATTTTGAGTTAAAACCCTCAGCCATTGCTGCCAGTTGGCTCTCCAGATAGTATGTCCCAGTTGCATCCCTTCCTCAGTTGCTTGCAGGAGTTACTTGTTCCACTCACAAAGTAAATAAATCTTGTTATGGAAAGCATCTAATGTGGATACAATATTTAGTCCAGAGCATTTTCCTAAGTAAGTAGTGTTAGCCAGCAGGCAAGTCTGGGCACCTGGTGTGCTAGCTGTGGGAAGAAAATCTGAGTGTCTGGCATATAATGATCAGTTTAAACTATTGAAATATAAACCACAACACTGACTGAAATTCAAAAATATTTTTTTTAAATGAATTGTTTAAAAAAAATTAGTTAGCAACCCTGACATATATGCTTATAAGTCTAGAATCTTCAGGTTATTTTTTAATAGATTTAACTTCAAAGGACACATAATATTTTTGAAGGACAGCATTAGCAAATATCACAGTGTGTTTGCATTGCATTATAACAAGGATTTTTCTTATGATTTCAGTGTTGTTGAGTCCTCATTATGAAACTTAGACCTGCCTATATTTGAGCCTCATTAACAGTGAAAACCACTCCCTATTTTAAAAATCTCATTCCTTTATTTTTTTTTAAGCCATAATTTTTATATTTTTGAAAGTGCAAGATTTATAGGGTCAGAAAAAAAAAAAAAAAGGCAAAAAAAGAAAAGCAAGACAGCATTGCTGTAGTTCAGAGATTAATGTTCTGTACAAATGCAGTTTGTGCCTCTTCTGGGGACCAGGTCCTTCTCTCTATATTCTGGTCATGAAGCAACAAGAATGAGCACTATGGACCTCATTCAGCAGGAAAATAGTTTGTATTTATTTATTTCCAAGAGAAAATAGGTATTTTAAGTCTAAGTCACAGATGGGAGTCTGGCAAAAAAGTACAAATCTCTGTGCTGGGCATCAACACTTCTTCACTTCCCCTTGAGATGCAGGCACAGAGACCGGGCAGCACATGGCAGCCACATTCCATTTTATGTTCATGCCATGCCTGCTGCAGAAATCCTAATAAATGAGAGTGTTACAAGAATCTTTGAATGCTGTATCTAGGGTACCAGCAGCTACTGATGGAGGGTACATAGTAGTGAATTAAACAGACAGTGTTTGAAGCACTTCCCAAGAGACGGAAAGACATTGGATACAGTAGAAATAAATAAGAGAAGGCATTTGTGAAGGTGTCATTTACAGAGGCTTTCCAATAAAAATGTTAATTTCCTACTTTTGGGCAAATTATATAATTAAAAAATACAAGATTATAACAACGTAATGGGTTATTATTTTGTTCTTCTTACTGACCTAGTCACACAGCTAATGGAGTAGATTTCCCTTAATTTTATGCTTTAGTGTGGGATTTCAGCGCAGGACCATGAACCCTTAAGTATTTGCACTTGTCTCTCTTGTTCTACAATGTACTTCAGTGGGTGCCCCATTTGAGGTACATGAAAGCCCTTGAAATTAGTACCACTGTCTGTGTGCTTCAAGGACGAGTGCACGTGCTTAAGTTACTTGTCAAATTGGAGCATCTATAAATTTTGAATTTATAGTTTTCCCCCCAAGACCAATTAAAGTAAACAAAGAAAGACCAAAACAAAGTAAAAGCTCAGCCCAGCTGTCATATCTGTATAATTCATTAGAAGTTTCAAAATTTTAACTTCAGCTCTGCTCTAAAAAGTGACTACATAAAAATTATACTGTTTTTGTTAATCTCTTTCCTTCTCTGTATTCACATTATTATAATTCTATTTGCATAACTCATTGCCATTTATCTCTGTAAGCAATTTACAGTCACTGTATCACAGTGATCAGTATTCTGTGGTGTTTTCTGCACCATTTGCTGAATATTCTAAATACATTTTGAATTAAGGATTTTTTTTAATTGTTTTTGAAGTGTGAGCGAAAGAGAGCCCAGCTGGACTTTGAAAATCCAGTTTGTTTGTAGGCTATAAGTTGATAAAGGCATGTTTTTGAATGCCAACCCTTTTGATAGGGAAAAACAATCAAAATTGACCCTCACATTGGCAGTTTTAGAACCATAATGTTATAGCAGAAGTTGAAGAAGTTGAAATGAGTGAAATTCTGACTAAATTATGTGGGGAGAATTTCTTTGTTGCTTAAAGCTTGACAGAAAGGTCACACAAGGAGATGGCTCAAGATATTATCTTGAGTCAAGGTATTGTTTGGACCTGAGAAGGAAAAGCAAATAATATATTGGCACATTCTTCTGCATCAAAATGAATTGCCTTTTTATTCAAAATATGTTAGTCAGAGGAGAATGGTGAAACAATGGAGAGATATTATAAAGAAGTTCTTTCTCCTTGGCCATTCTTCTGCTATGGAAATGATTTTTTTTGCAATTAGTAGCCTCACTAGATAAAGAGATGTGTTTATATGGATGCATTAAAATAAGTCATTACTAGTTTTTGTTTTGGTGGTTTTGTTGGTTTTTTTTTGCTAGTCTGGAGGTTTTATCATGTGGCCTCATGAGCCTTGTACAAACACCAAAACCCAAGGCAGACATTCTCAGCAGAGATGAAGAGCATAATCAGTTTGGTGTGGATTGCAAGAGAAGTTATGGAGTGGAACATTCACAGATTTGGTCAGGGAAGATTCATGAAATCTTGCAATCCGTATATTTTAGGTGATTTGAGTTTCTTGTCTGCAGAACAGTTTTGATATGTAAGGTAACGTGTGTACGAAGTGTGTACATTTACGCACACCAAAAAAAAGGCTATGTTGTCTGTTATAGCGAAATCAGGCTTCTGAAGGTATGTTGTTGTTTCTGTCTTTTAGATAATTCTTGTAAGTTCTTCCCATAATGACCGCGACCAAAGCCTTTTCATAAGCACAGATGAAGGAGCTACTTTCCAGAAACAACCCATCACTTTCTTTGTGGAAACTCTCCTTTTTCACCCAAAAGAAGAAGATAAAGTACTTGCTTATACCAAGGAAGGCAAGGTAAGGCTTGAAGATACTGCATTTCTTTGAAATTTAGGAATTACTCTATTTAGATTAAATAAAGCAATTCTGACATGCTGATTAGTGTTCAGTTTTATGAAATGCCAATTGCCCAGAAGGAAATCATGTAGTGGTTTTGAGATTTGTTTAAGTATTTATTTTATTAATGTCCAAATCTCTGTGGTTAAGGTCGTTTCAATCCTGGCCTTTTCAGCTGATATGGATATTGGGAATATTTATCCTTCTGCATAATACAGTTAAATAATAATGAAACATGCTCCCCCCTAGAAAGTGACCATAAGCTATTTATAGTACAGTAGACGTTAATGAAGTTGAAATATTGCCTCCAAAGGGTATTCACAGGATATAAAATAGACTCATACAAAACAAGCTGCTCACTCGTATAGCAGAATAGGATTTGTGCAATCAGTGACTCCGTAGAAATGTAAAATAATTATCTCCCCTATGATGGCTTTATACCACTTTCAGATTCAGGAGCTGTTCATGTTTGTGAAGTTTTAGCCTCTTCAGATTTCTTCTGGGTAAACTCTGAAGTCAATTTTCTGCGTGGGTTGGGCTAAGCACTGATGAGTGTGCACACCATCTGTAAGAGTGTAGCTCATCTCTTTTTCACAGTGCCAAAACTGCACTGGCATTCTGGTCCTGGCAGCAGCCTTGACTCACCTCTACCATTACTCCTGTTTTAAACTGAAATTGGTAAACTCCAGTCCATTTTGCCCTCATCATATCTCACTGAAAATGTATATTTAGATGGTGAGATAGGTCAGAGAAGTTACACATGCTGCAGCCAGAACTGCACTGATTGCAGTGATGTTATATCAAGTGATCCTTTTGGACATGCTTTTGAATATACAAGTTAACAGCTGATCCCAAACCAATTCATGTTTACAGGCATTTGCAAATAAGGATACAACTAGAATAAAAAAAATAGCAAACCAAAAAAATGAAGTCACAAATTACACTAAATCTTTTACTTAGCTTTGATTTGAAATCCTAACACAATAAAAATAATTTTAATGCATGTTATGTAAGTAGAATACTACAGGGAAGCCTGAAGTAATGAAAAGCCTTTGTTATGAAAGTATCTTTTTTCTGTTTGAATTTTGTTCCTGACAGTAGATATAATTACTGAATTTTTTATAGTTACAGATTGGCAGAATCATGAAGTATAAGAGTTCAAAATGTATTTAACAAGTTTTCAGGCCCACAAGAAGTGGGTAGAAGTGTTTGTGAGAAGAGAGCGGGCAGTTAGGAAGCATGTTAGGAAGATTGTCAGGCATTTTGTACTTGGATAATCTCCCAAAAGGAGTGATGCTGCTATTTACCATGCTTCAAATGTGACTGGACAAAAACAAAACAAAACAAAAACAAAACAAACAAACAACAACAACACCCAAGTCCCAAAAACCTCAAACCATAAGGAATAGTTCTGCAGGAGGGAAGGAGGGATTAGGTAATCTGATGGGCTTTTCTCAGGCTTTCAATGACACTAAAAAGAGTGAACCATAAAGACTTCCTTGACGAGTCCTACATCTTTACCTTAGATGTGTAGGAATGCAGGATGGCTTTGACTATAACTGGGTCAGTAACCTGCTTATATTTTGTATGAAATCTGATATATCAGGCCTAGAAGGGAGAGGAAGATAAAATGATGTTGGCACAGAAGGAGCTGAAAATCAAAATTTCAGTTTGACACAAGAAAAGGTCACTGTACTAAAATCAATGATCTTGCAAGATAATCTTGATCTGAAATTGCCCTGAGGAGTCAGTACACTCTATGTTTTTGAGTTTAGTAACTTTACCTTCCCCAAAAGAAGGTAGTATCAAAATGTAACACAATTTAAAACTAAGGAGAAACCATTAGCTCCTGTAACACAAATGATTTCTTACAAAGGCACTTCGGAGACAGCAAGGAATGCAAGGAATCACGTCCTTCATAAATAGCAGTCTTCAAGGCTTCTTTGTCTTCTGAAGCATCATGGCCTTTTTCACAGCTTTTGATTTGATTTAGGGCTTATTTCATATTGTAAAATATGCATTGTTCTTTCATTCAGAACTCTAGATTCTGTTTAAACAAATCTGGCTGACACTATAAATTAATGCAAATCCAGTCAATGTGGTTAGATTAATCCATTTACTGCTACAAATCTATATGTTCTTTTTCTGGTTACCCCTCAGTTATAATGAATAACAATCATCTATTTGTTGAGCCTGCATAAATGCTTCTATATTTAAAAAAAAAAAAAAATTATCAAGGATGCAGTAGATTTTAATTGTTCATTTGGAAGCAGAAGGGATGAAATAATGGCAAAACAGAATAACATTTTCAATATTTTTAAAAAAGCTTTTCCACACATTTATTGCACAAGTGAGAATAAGCAGAATTACAAGACCTATTAGATCTGTTTGCTTCGGCCAAAGATTTTAGCTGTCCACTAAAATAACTGTTTTAACATCCCTTCTAATCTCATTTAATAGTTTTATCATATGTATCTGCTGAAAAACAGAATACATATGGGTCACTTGGGTTTTTTTTAATTACAGAAAGTTCAAGGTGTATGTAAGTTAGTTACATGTTATTTTTTATCTATTTCAAATACTGTATCAGTTACAATTTCATTTCAGTTTGAATATGCCTTATTAGTCCTACTTCACTCTCCCTTACAGTAAGATTTCAGGGGCTTCTTCCCCCTGCAGAAAGCCAAACTGCTCACTCATTAACTCCTAGGCTTCAATCTTAAATGTGTGTGAGCAGGTAGTTTGGGTTTGGCCTTTGGCTTCTCTGGTACAGCCATCACTGTTCAAAGGGCAAGAATCTTTCATTTTCTTCTGAAATTCATTGATGACAAAAATATATCCTTTTGTTCATATGCCGGTGTTGTCCTTTATCCTAAATAGCTCTCTTCCCTCTCACCAGGAACTTCTGAATTCTTGGCTTTCTTTGCAGCTTAGACAACAGGGTTAGGATAGTGCATTGAATGTTCATCTGTCCCAGATTTAAGCAGTCTACTGATGGGGGTTACTCAGTGAGCAGGGATTTTTTAGAAAAATGGTAAACCCAATGGTTATCTTTTCTGCAATGCCTGTGGTGACAAGTGTTTGAAAAAGTAAGGAGCTTAGGTTCTTCACCCTGCACCGTCCAGTCCATTCACAGCCACGTCCATCCCCCCAAGGAGGTTGCTCAGAGCAGGATGTTATAAAATACCCTGGTTGCAGCAAATCCTAAGCCACATTAAATTAATACCAGAAATTTAGCAGGCAAATCAGGAGCCTGGCTCTGCAGCCCTATCATTAGCTCTGGGGATGGAGAATTTTTGATCCCCAGTCATTTCTGTGCACTGACTGAGTCTATACACAGTAAGTAAGCAGTCTGAGTCCCCATTGTAGTTTCCTACCCTGTGGTCTGTCTACTTTAATCAAGTGTGCAATGGATGAAAGCCCAGTCATTTCAGAGTGCAGAGTAACTGGGAAATTCTCTTCTATCTCTAATTCAAACTTCAGCAGATTTACCCATATAGTTTATGCTATGTTACCTCAACCTTTATCTTTACATATTAATATTGCTGTTTTTCTATAGTGGAACATAACTGCAGGGTTTTTTTATCTTTTATCATTGAACATGTCATTTTAAAACATAAGCATTCCTTACTATTACTCGTAATATACTTTCCCTCAGAACATTCAGTTACTGAATTGGTGACTTCTACATCAGAGAAGAACAGTTTTACTTGCCTTTTTATCCCCTTATTAGAGATATCAAGAGAAAGCCCATCTTATGTAAATTGGATCAAATAAGAAATGCATGCAGACAGCGGGGGGCTTTAAATCTGTCTTTTTAGAAGTCTGATAGAAACTTCCTATTTTAACTAGAGGAAACACATTTTGAAGGCAAATGCTAAAGGAAGGAGATTTATTAAGAGCTGTTTTAGATCCCACATTATTCTGGGAGAAAACATCTTTCATCTGCACTCTTGATATCCACCCATATCATTAGCAGTTATTTTTTTACCAGAGGGGAGATGTTCATAGAGAAGGTGGAGCTGGAATCCTTCTCCTCCAGGCCATCTTCTGCCTCTCTGCTGAAGGACCATTTCTCGTGGGTTACAAATTAGCATCTGTGAAACAAGGCCATAAGTGCATCTCTCATCGAATCTCTTATGCATTTCTGTAATATATTTTGGTCTTATTTTAGCAGAGTTTTAAATCCATTGACCGCCTGGCTTAAGTATTTTTGATGGCATTAAGGGCTTGAAGGCTTGAAGCATAAAGGAAACATTTTGCTTCTTTGGTCAATGAATAGGAAGAAGGAGAAGTGCCCTTTTTCCATCCCTCTTTTGTAACCATGCTGAGGTAAAAAAGAATCTGACCCCAAATGAGTTGTGTATTCACAGGAAACAAAAAGTCATTGTTGCAGAATTTTCTTTATTATGGATGGTATTTTAAAATAATTTCTCTGTGAAAGCCTGTTACTCTGAAACACAAGGTACTGAGTTCCTGGTAATGGTTTGTTTGGTGGTTTGTTTTTGTTTTGTTTTGTTTTGTTTTTTGTGTTGGGTTTTTTTTTTATTTGTTTGTTTGTTTTGGTTTTTGGGGGGGGGGGTTGTTTTTTTGAGTTTTTTAAATTTATTTATTTATTTATTTGTGTACAGTCTGTCGTTCTAATAGTGATATAGGACCTGTCCTTGAAGATGTACAGTATTATCAGTTTCCTGTCATCTAATTTTTCACCTTTTTTTCTCTTTTTCTAGATTTATGTGTCTATTGACTTAGGGAAAAAATGGAACCTTCTGCAGGAACGAGTTTCTAAAGATCATTTTTTTTGGTAAGGAGTCTGTTATTTTTGAAATAATAAAATGAGCAGCAAAAGTATTTAATTCTAATCCAAGAGGATGTTTACACAGGTATGGATGGGGACTGTGTGAGCCTTGGCATCCTTTGCAGATGATGGCAACGTTTCTGTATCCTCTATTGCAAAGCCATACTCATGCCAGGGATCATACTGAGTATCAGCACGTGGAAGGGTTATAGGGCTGGATCTGTGGAGCCCAAGATTAAGGGAAGCTCCAATGCTGAATGAAATTGCTCTCGATTTTGCTGGTGAAATTGATCTTTTGAAAGGAGAGGAGTCTTTTTGCAGAGGAGTCTTTTTGCAGAGAAAGATCTATAAAATTTTTTTAAGAGAGGCTGGATCATATCTACTAACTAGAGTCATATATACACTTGCACTGTTAAGGAAACTGGTGAAAAATATTACCTTATTGAAGACATACATATCTAATTATTTAATTTTCAGCTCAAGTATTGTGCAGGTCTCTCACATCATGTATATGTCTCACAAAGTATTTAAGAAGTGATTTAAACAGGTTGGCAAAATCTTTGAAAACTAAGTTAATGTCTTTATTTTACAAATAAAATTGTTTTGAAAATGGTATAGCTTCTTCAAAACCAAAATTAAAATTTTGATAGTGTTTTAATTACTTTTATTTTTAAAATTAGTTGGTTTCACACTCACTTCCACCTTTTGCATTTAATTTCAATTTTTAAGTATGTATTTTTTTATTACAGGTTTAAGTCATACTACACTAGACACTTGTGTTCCCTAAATGGCTTTTAACTTCTAAATGGACTCTGATCCTTGTCAGTTGTGCAAAGTATAATTTTCCACATGTCTGTGGAAGCATATCTGGCTTTTGGTGGTATTTTGTGATTTGCTGGGCGTGGTGCCAGTATTGCAATAGATTCCTGATCTTGCTCTCATCTGTGAGCCTCCCAGATTTTCACGTAGTTGTTTCACTCTTGTGTGGAAATAAATACTTATCCTGGCCGTACTCGGGTAAAACAAAGCAACAGAACAAAACCTGCCTAAACTTCTGGTTACGAAGCACACAGAGGTCTTATGGTATCTACAGGTACATTGGCCACTGCCCAGTGCATAATTTGGTGATCCAAGGTTGTGCTGGCACGTGTGCTGCTGCTGCTGCTGCAGCTGGGCATGGGGAAGGCTGCGACTGGGGCAGAGGCACAGGGACAGTTCAAACCTTGTCAGACAGAGCTGGGGGCGCAGGAGTTAACCTGCCCTGCTGCTCTGCTGGGCACCATAGCCCTGGGTACCATACACAAGCTTTTTCACACTTCTAAGTGCCTCATCTTCAATCTGCAACCTACTTACTGCCCATAATTTTGGAAAAGTAGCCTATGGTTGGGTTGTAGAGAATTCATCTGATTTATTCCAGCTTGCCTCAACTTTATCTGCTGAAACAGTTGAGCAGATGCTTGAGCAGACACTTCCTGCCTAATTGCTCCTGCAAAGTATCTCTTTGAACAGCTATTGAACAACTTATTTCTGCACAGCAGGTGGAGTTTCACAGGCCATACTCTTTACAGGTCTTTTAAGTGCCCTGTGGAAAGGTATAGCTGATTTTAAGTAGCATTGTGTGTCAGAAATGTCATGTCTGCCTCATAACCAATTCTTCCCTAGCAAGATTATATGGGATGTAAATCATGAGGGCATGTAGTTATGTGTCTTTAATAAAAATATTTTAAAATGCATGAAGTCTAAAATCCATCCAAGTCACTAACAGGTAAGAAATAAGAGTGGCAGCCTCTCTCTCACAGACTTTTTTATTTGAGTTTTTTCTCATCTGACAGCACACTTAAATTATGAAAAATACAGAAAACCACTGAAATATGTGTCAGTTTTGCTCCAACCCAAATAATCTGTCACTGCTTTCTGTATGTAGGATTAAAGCCAACAAGGACATGTTTAATATTAAGGCTGTATTTTGCTGTGCTTCAGAATCCTTATGTTTCCTTATATCATTTGATCAGAATAACTCCAATGTAGTGCTTCAAAATCATGGTTGTTCATAAATGTCATATTCCTCACAAGGAAGAATTATAAATTTGAAGAGTACATTTGTAACCGATAGAAATATTTTCTAGGGAGTTCTTTTCCTCTTTTCTACATACAGACCAGAGTGATTTCTCTGAAAAACGATATCAGCCAGCAACAGCAAGGGTTTGGAAGCAGATGTTAGTGAATCACTACCAAATTACCTTTCTCATAAACTTACATAGAATAAAGATATATATTTTACTTCTATCTCATATGGAAATTTGCAGTGTATAAAGAGTGAGCTATGAGTGGAGAGTTGGACGTGATGGCTTTCCACTGGGAGTTTGTCATGTGAAACTTTCCAGTATTTATGGCCTTTGTCACCCAAATTACCTGAGTGCCAGATAGAAACAAGTGTTTGTGTCATTTTCAACAGATGATTGGGCTTTGTAATAGTTTGACTGTAAGGACACCAAGTCTAGTGTTGTTTTCCTGTCAGCGTACATGTGATGTGTTAAAAATATTGTGTCAAACTAATTGTACATCTCATGATAAATGAGGGCATGTCTCTTGCTGATCCTGGCTTGTTGTGCCAAGAACATTTCACTGGGCACATCTTTAGCAGATGTTTCCTCTTTGATTTCAATTTGAGCTTTGCCACTGAGGTTAATTATATAGCCTAAGATTTTTATTTCAGTCTGGTAACTACAAATATTATCAGTCATAATATTTTCCTGTGCTTTGTAACAAACCATTTTTTCTGCGCCTTCAGAAGCAGCCGGATCTTCCTGCATTTTCTGAAAAAGCTTTTTCATTGTTGTTGTTTTGCTCAGTGAAAATCTAAATACAATTAATTTAATGGAATATGTTATGTATTTGTATTAAAGGAAGGTCAGTAGAGACTGAGTATTTTAAATATTTATTTTCAGATACATATTATAGATTTATAAGCAATATATTAATATCATCTTCTTGGGTTTATTTGCTTTCCAAATGTTCTTGATCCTTCCTTAAATATCTTTTTAGATTTAATGTGTGGAATTTGATCTTTCATGATAGTGGAACTAATGAAAAAATTATTGGCATCAGTGGAAAGTGTATACAACCATCTCTAATTTAGGAACACAGAATATTTTCTTCCTTCTGTGATACAGTGTAATCTTTTCTTACACCATCCTAGCTGATTTTCTTTTTTGTTTATTTATTCTTTTGGGAAAGAAAGCTGACTGAGCCTTCATAAGAGTTTGTCTTCTATCATTTTAGTCTTGGTTTTTGGTTCCGAGATTCAGGTGGTTTTAGAGTCTTTTCGCCCTCTGCAAAGCTCTGAGCCTAACGCAAGAAAGAGACCGAGTCTTCAGGTTCTGATTTTTCAAGGTTGCGTGCTTTGTTTATTGTTACTTACCTTACAAATTTCTCAGTGCACAACAAAGGTCTGTGCAGCTGCTCGGGCATTTGATGACTCCTCCTGGCACTGGGCTGTCGCTATCTTTTATACTAATTGCTACGTATTCTTTATTTATCATTATTTGCCAATACCTATCACTTACACCAAACAGGCCATCTCTACTTTGACCCAGTCTCTTTAAACTACTTTGTGCCATCGTCACTGCAGAAAATGGAGTGAGGGAAGAAGAAAGAAGAAGCAGGAGACAACGCCCCAAATCCTCCATCTTGCTCCCATTCACTTCAATGCTAAAAACCCAAACCTACTGTTTTCTCACCCTGTGATAAGCTAAACTACTATCTTTCACACTTTTGTGGCCTGCAATCCCTCCCGCAGTGCAGGAAGCCTTTCCCATGGACTGAGATCAAAGCCAATGTCCCTCTGGGCTCTGGGCCAGGGTCCCAGACCCCCTGCCCAGGTCTCTGACCCTCCCGGGCAGCCAAAGGAATGCCCTGGACTGCAACATTTTAGGAGGCAAAGGAGGCTTCCCAGAGAGCTGGTTGATGCCCCAGGCCTGTCAGTGTTTAAGAGGCATTTGGGCAATGCCATCAACCTCTTGCTTTTAATTTTGGCCAGTGATGAATAGGTCCGGCAGGGGGACTGGAGGGTTGTTTGTACTTTCCAACTGAAATAGTTTATTCTACCCTATTCAAAAACCAGAAGACTATAAAGGAAAAGCATGAAAGGCAGATTTGAAACTAACAATAAAATAAAATACTAAGTCTCACTGTAATTAAAAAAATCCTATCAACATATAGAAAGTAAATATTTTATTTCTGTATGAATACTAATTAGCCTTATTTTTATTTTAATTTTGAGCAACTTATTTTCCTGTAAAATTAAGAAACTTCTCTTGCTGTGGTCAGTTTTACTTCTGCCTACAAACTGCATTTGCCCCAGTGTGATGATTTCTGTTTAACAGATGTAGCACCCATCCTTTATATGTGCTTTTTTCAGTTCTTGGTGTATTTGTAGCATGGAATGCATATATATGAGCTATCCCAGCCAAACATCAAACACCCACCCATTACATAGTATATAACTGATTTTGTGTATGAAGCCCTTTTTAGAAAGTGCGGTATTGTGTGGTAATCCTTGAGAAGAAGAAAGAGTAGTGGAGTTTGGGATTCCTCTAAGTCTGCTGCTATTCTTCTCAGTCCCCAAGGCTTATGCAGCATTGAGAAATCCTTTTGATTTCTTAAAATAGGCCTTAGTAATACATTAGCAAGGAACAGATTGTGAATCAGCTGTCTACACCAGCACAAATATACCCTGGGACAGTAAGAAATGAATTGGTAATTACCAGAGAATTAGGCCCAACACATTTCTTTTATGACTATCTAGAGCCTTAGGAATTCTTTATCCTTGACTCACTCGGATATTTGTATCCTGTACTATGGGTATCTTGCTCTTATTTTTAGCTACAGGTTTTCTATTTTGTTGAGGGGTAAGAACATAAAAATAAAAAATGATGAGTTTATTTTGATGAAGCACTTGTTCTCAGGAGATAAAGTTCTTTTCTCATCATGAAATTCCATACAGATACTCAGTCACAGCTGTACCTGTTTATGTCAAAAGTAGCATGTGCCTGGCTCTTCAAGTGTCAGGTGAAAGAGAGGATTTCAGCCATATTATGTCCTGGAAGAGAGAAGTGCAAAGAGGATTTCATTGAGCCTTTGTCATTGAATTTTTTACTTGTTTGTGAGGTTAAGAATCTGTATGGGCAGTTATTCCTATGTTTGACTTACACACATCCTCACACAGGAACAAAACCTTTTCCAAGTGATTGGTTTACGTGGCAGCGTTTGGTAGCAGGGGCGTTCAGGGCTTCTGTGGGATGCGACCAGGAGCTGCCCTTGTGTCAGACAGAGCCAGTCCCAGCTCCAAGGAAAACCCTCTACTGGCCAAACTGAGCCTGTGAGTGACGCTGGTGGTGCCTCTGTGATAACAGCTTAAAGAAAGGGCAAAAAGTGCCCAAGAGATGTGAGAGAAAGGGATGAGAATATGAGAGGAGCAGCCCTGCAGACACCAAGGTAGTACAGGAGTGGGAAGAGGTGCTCCAGGTGCCAGTGCAGAGACTCCCCTGCAGCCTTTGGTGAGGGCCATTGTGAGCCATTATCCTACTCTGTTATTCATTAGCAATCAATTAAATTACTCTTCTCCAAGTCAAGTCTGTTTCACTTGTAACAGTGGTTCCTGAGTGACCTACCTGTCTTTATCCTCACTCCTGAGCTTTTCATTATATTTTCTCCCCCTGTCCTGCTAAAATGGGGCAGTGAGAGAGTAGCTTGTGAGCTCTTTATGCCCAGCCAAGGTGAACCCAGGGCAGGGACAAACCACAGCAGCTCTTCTGTTTAGACAAACATGGCAGGGAAAACATTTTTGTTAAAAAGCATTTAGGCATAGGGAGTAAGCATGTTGGCTGTGTAAGGCATTGACTGAATCATTAAAGGTGTGTCTTTTGAAGTGGACATGAAGGCAGACAGGCCTGAAACACAAAACGGTCATAAGCAGATGTATTTTTAGGTTGTATGAATCAAATAATTGTTTTTTCTTTCTGAGTAACCAGCTTGCCGAGACGATGCTATTTTAAACTACTCAGTGAAAACATTTGTATGCTTTTGACCTGCTTCCTAAGCACCCTTAAGCCAATTGCTAGAAATCAGTCAGTATAAATGGGGAGCATGTTACTTTTTGGATAAACTTTGTATTCCAAGATTATGAGAGGGGCAGATTGAGGAACCCAGCAAGTTTTCAGATGGTTTTTGATTGGAGGCTTCTGCATATCAGCAAGCATGTTTGTCTTGATTTGGCCTTGTTTTCAGACATCCTGGTTGAAGTTGTCTCTTCATTAGTATTCACCCAAATGAACTGCATCAAATGTTTATCAATGAAGGGATCCACTGGAGGTAGGGAAGACATGGGTCTGGAGCAGACTGTACTTGATTAGTGTTTGCTCCCCTACGAAATGAGCCTGGGCTACTGGAAGCAAAGGGTTTCCTGCCTGAACTAAAATCGAATCATAATCTCTTCATAGAAGGGACTGATGCTTATGATTCACATTTTGAGATGTGTGCTGTTACATGCTAGTGCTAATTAATTGAATTGTGGTATTCATGATAATAATAATGAATAGTGCATAACTCTGAAATTTTAGGTGAGTATTTAGGAGGTGTTTTCCTAATGCTGCACTGAACTAGAGGAAAAAAATATTGGGGCATTTAGGGAAAAAAAGAGGTAGCTGTATTAAAAAAAAACAAAACACCAGAGGTCTCCCATAAAACTTTTAACAAAAAATTCTAAATTCTTAGAATTTCAGTATGGTTATTTAAAACTACAAAATATCAATGGTTGTATCATGAAACATAAATTTATACACCTACTAAGACAAATGCAAAGGGCTTTTCAATAACTTCCACTGCACCATTTTCAAGCTCATATAATACTGTTAAGGTCAGTGAAATTATCTGGTGAAGCACTAATGAAAAAAATTATGAAGAATTAGGTCATACAACAGCTAATCTTTCAGGAGAACTTCTGTAAAGCGTTAAAACTCAGATGCATAAGACAGCTAATCCCTCAAAAAAATTTCTAAAATTACATTCTGTGGAGCTGTTTTTCCCAAGAGACTCAACATGATGTCAGGCAAGCACAAGGGAGATAATGGGAGCTTGTGTTCACAGGGAAGGGAAGACGCTTATTGAGGCTGCTTGTATTTACACCACCCTGAAGTCAAGTTGGGCTATTTTAATTCTGAAGTGTTGTAACCACCCTGTTACATGACCTGAAGTGTTGGTGTGTTGCACTTGCTTTATTCTGCACGGTACACCTGGTCAGGAAATATTTATTTCCCTAGAGGAAGACATGTCTGATCTGAAAGTTAGTCTGAATTTCATTGGAAAGCTCAGCGGTTGAATATAAAACATTAAAAAGTCAACCAGAAAGCCCTGAATTTACCTAAGTAAAACTACTAAACAAACAAATGGTCCCAGACTGCTGAGGCGTGAATGTCTTAATTGCAAAGTACTCTGACAAGAGTGGAGGAATTTCAATCAAACCAGAAAACAATCACTACTGAAACTGAGAAAAATAGATAGTTCCTTAGAAAGTGCTCGTTCTATTTGAAGGGGGAAAAAAATTAAAATTTATTCTGAAATGTCAGCTGAAAAGGAATAAGCTGTCAGATTATCAGGGTCCATTGCATCTGTGCTTTATAAGACTGAAGAGGTCCTATCCTAAAGCCAGCTGGGGAAAGTAAACTGTCCTTGTGAATGGAAGTGTGGGCACAATGCTCACGCTGGTACAGTGCACTTACACTGTGCTAGTAGTAAGTTTGTAAATGAAAATGCAAAAAACCCAACTTTGTCTTACATTTCTCCCTCAATATGAAAAGTATGCAGCTGAGCTTTCCTCTTCAGGACCACTTAGGGTTTGTGCTCCTGTGTGCACCTCGTTTGTCTGTTATTTTCAGGAGCTGGGCAGAGGGCCCTGGTCTGTGTCTTGCCTGCAGAGTATCACATGAGTTTTCCTCTGGTTCATGATTTAAGCACAAGTGAAATAACAGTATTATCTTTTAAGTACTGTTGGCAGAGGAGTCCACTGGAATGAGATTAGTTTATTCTACAGGGATATAGCTTCAAATTCTCTATATTAGTGATACTCTCTTCTGGAGATTTTCTTTGCAACTGTAAGAGCTTTGGTCTTCTTTTCAATAAAAGGAGAAAGGACTCTTCCTAAGTGTTTGTAAAGCTGGGTAAAGGGACTTTGGGGTTCAAAAACTCTGCCCTGTAGCTAACATTCAAAAATAGACTTTGAGGGTGTAACATCTTCATTGATTAAAGAGTGTCTGCTGCTAGTAATCATCAGTAATGAAAACACAATAATTAAAAAGTAATGAAACCCACAATATTTTAAAATATGCTGCTTAATTTATAATTAATTAAATATAAATTAATTAATTTAATTTATATTTATTTAATTATAAATAATTAAACATAAATAATCAAATAATTATAATTAATAAATCCCTAAAGAAGAAGAGTAGTCTGGGTAGGAAAGTTTCATTCTGCAGTTTTCATTAAAACAGGTCAGTTACATCTTCTTTCACTGAAAAATTACATTGGAAACAAGATTACAGTCTACATGTGCCAGCTACCACTGTTAGGGAGAGCATGATAGAAGTGAGATCATTGTAATTCTGAGCTGTTGAAATAAAGATGAGAAGGTAAAGATATTGACAAATACCTCAAACTGTGCTTATGAAATCATTTGTGATAAATTATAGATACAAGAATTTCAGAAGTACTCAAAAACTTTCTTTGCATTATTGATGCTTATCAGCATGTCAGGCTCAGGCTCAGAAAATTCAACCCAAAAGTTTCTGTGGTTCAGCTGCCTGAGGTCAAACACTAGAAGTAAAATATTCAGCAAATATTTTCTTCCCTCAAATTGCTGACTACGGAGTTATAGCAGGTTTGATTTTGTATTGTGGCTATCTAGAAACATAGATAACAGCACACACAGCACAAAAGTTCACAGATCCATTCCTTCTGCTCATATATATAGTCTCATCAGACCTCAGTGGATCTAAAATATTCTCTAACCTAATGTACCACCTCCAAAATGCTAAAATAGTTCGTGTTTGAGACATCAAATTCTTAATAAAAACAAGTTTTTCCATGCATTTGCTAAAAAAAAAAAAAAAAAAAAAAAAAAAAAAAAATCCCACTATAAGTTTCTCTGACATCTTATGGCTTGGAGGGAGCTCATCCCTTCCCCTCCCTTTCCTCCTTTGGACTGATCATTTATCTTTTAGGGAAAAACGGCATATGTGATTATTTCTGGTTGTTATGCAGCAGTGGAAATCATCCAGTTTCTTCCCCCTGGCCTGTGTTCCCGAGGAGCCACCAATTACTGAGTCTGAGTTTTAACCACTCCTCATAAATCACTGCTACTAAAATCATTAAGCAATGATGTCATTTCAGACCAAAGTATAGCTTTATTGCATTTGACTGTTAATAATTTTATCAAAACGATCATTTTCTCTTCAGTATCCTAATGGACCATTTTAGTATCTGCATCCAGCTGCACTTTATCACTCAGTGTATCTCCTCTGCGTGTCTTCAGCTTGCGTGTCCTGACTCGATGGACTCTTGCCCTGCCAGTGAAGGGCCTTGAGAAGAGTGATGTGTCTGTGGGAGTGGGGCTGGATCCTGCTTCACGTTGTGACAGCACGACTGCCAGCTCAAAGCTTGCTCTGCAGAATCTGCCTGACTAATGACAATAGAAGGGCCAGAAAAAAGCACAGCTGTGGCTGCCCTTCCCAGGTGGGAATGGAAGCCCTGAGGGTAGAAAATGCATCTTTTGGCTAAGCATATTTGACATGAGAGATATTGGGAGAAAATCATCCTGTATTCCCATTACACCTTTACAAAGTTAAACTGTACCCCGATTGACTCTGAATTTCCTTTTCAGGATATTTTTCTCAACATTATTCTTCACTTTCTTTGTCAAAGAAGAACGTACTCTTCTCTTGAATATGCTAACCAGAGATATATCAATTTGTTATGGATATCATGTGTCAAGTTTAAGATATTTCTAATAAGAAAGGAATCTAACTCATTTTTAGCAATAAATCTGGCTTGTAGTCTCAAATGTTAAACATAATTGCAAAAAGATGCTATAACGCTTGCAAGTGCATGTGTGTCTGCATATCTCTGTGTGTGTATATATATCTATTTATGATTATGAAGGTTTTTTCTTAATATCACACATATTTCTCTTCTCTTTTTTTCCCAATTTATTCTATTTGTGTGCATTTTTTTAGTAAAAGAGATTCTAAAGAAATTTAAGAAAACAATAATGTAGAGAAAAAATATTTTCCTTATAGACGTTAGTAATAGGACATTATAAATGAGGTTTATTTTATTCCCAGCTAGAATTCAAAAGCTGGATACTGTGAAATCTTCTCTTTTCTTCCATCCACATAATTACTATTCTGTAGCTGGCTCTACATAACTTGATTATATTATGTTCTCAGGGCTGTTGCTGGAGTTGACGGGGACCTTGATCTAGTTCATATGGAAATCCAGGACCCCACTGGAGGTATGCAAATGAAAGTGTTATTGATTGATACACTAGTATATAGTCATTTCTCTTTAGTTTAGTGGTACTTTTTGGATTGTTTTTAAAACTAGCCAGAAGAGAAAATGCACAAGTCAGATTCTTTCTCTGTTTATCTGTAGTCAGCAAAACTGTCCACTTGTACAAAAATATAGTGTAATTTAAAATCTACTTGTTTCACTTTAAGAGGAATTGATGTCAAGATGCTATGCTCTGTTGATAATGTCCATTAATAGTGCAATTTATCCTGGCATTTAAACATTGAACAGTTTCTCCTAATTTGCAAATAAAACTGGCAGTGCAGTGTTAGTGTTGGGTAAGTGTCTGTTAATGTGAATCATTGCATGTGTCAGGTCTAGTGCACCAACTACCATCTCTCAGAATTTCCTCACATTATAGTATCCAGTATACTTTGAAACTTCAAAAGGAAAATAAATGGAAAAGCAGATTAGTAGTCAGAATGTGCTTAAAGAGTCACTGTGATTCCTAAAGCTTGTGTAGTTTCTTGTTACCAATCATACTCTTGAAAGATAATTTAATTCCTTGAATCAGATTGTCTAAGTTCCTGTGCAATCTCAAAAGTGAGTCATAAAGAATGAACAGTTTGACTTGCCCTGTTCCCATAGCTTTTCTTCATTTTCAGCCCTATTAAAAAATCAAAGTTACCATGTTAAAAGCTGGATGAAAAAAGTCTAAATCTTTTAGCAGTGAGATTTATGAGACATGATGACAGCTCCATCAGCTGCTTTCTTTAGAGACAATGTAAGATGATTCTTCAGGACCTGAATGCAAATGGGTTTTTTATGGGTGGTGGATTTTGGGTGGGTTTCCTTTTTGTTTGGTTGGTTCTGGTTTAGGGTGACCTTTTGGAGGGGAGTATTGTTGGTTGGTTATTGGGATTTTTTTGGGGTTGGTTTTGGTTTGTTGTTGTTGTGTGGGGTTTTTTTGTTGTTTTTTTTTTGTTGTTTTGTTTTTGTGTGTGGGGTTTTTTTTTTTTTTTTTTTTTTTTTGTTTGTTTTTTTTTGTTTTTTTTGGTGGTGGTGGTGGTGGATGCCCAATACAAGCATAACCATTGATTTTAGTGGAAGCAGCATCTTTGCAGTACCCATATGATGAAGAACTGTAATTTTTTGTTGTGAACTGTGAACACCTGCAAGACTTTAAATGGTCCATTGCTGCACCAAATGTCCTTGTGGTGATTATTTGGACATAAGCAGGAGAACTTGGATTGACTCTAGCTGCCTCTTAAACAGATCCAGATTTTAGAACAAATAATTGCATCCAATATACTGCTTTGTCCTTCTCGAATAAAAAGTCATTAAATGTGGGATACATTTCTCCTCACACTGCAAAAGTAGAGAAGGACATGAGGATACATTATTTGCTCTCTCACACTGTACCTGGAGCGTGGGTAGCATTGCTGATCTGGGCACAAGATTGTGTAAATAGCATTTTCCTCACTGTGCTTGGGCAAGTCACTCAACTACTTTGTGCTCAGAAGCTTGTGACAAAGGGTGAGCTGTACAAGAGCTTAGGGAAGGTCTTTTAAGAGTTCCAGGGAAGGTCTTTAAATCACAGCTGGTGTAAGATAGTGATTGTTGGCTCTGGTCTTTCTGATAAGAGCAGATTATATCAAAGATGCAGTGGTGCTGTTCTAAGAACCCTGGAAGAAAAGATAGTCCTTGCTAACTGGAAGGAAGAGAAAGGCCATAGCCTCCTCTGATTATAAACCAGTCTAGGCTTTTTCAGCAAGGTATTAACTCTGAATATAGAAATCCTGCCCCAGCAGACCAGTTCCAATAGTGTGCTAGTACTGTGAACATTCTTACCGAGCTTTGAAAATAGGCTTTAAAATTCTGCACGCTGTCTATTAAACGGAGCCTGATCCTTTTCTCATACATCACAATTTTGTACTGGGGTTGATCTATTGATTTCAGTTATGTTGTGTCAGGCTGCCGTTCCTCCAAGTGAATAATTCAGCTCTGTGCATAGGTAAAGTGAGAAAAAGAGGCTCCTTTTATTATCCCCACCCATGAATGGCTCATTCATCTAGCCCCTAATCTCTCTGGACCAGCAAAATTTGGATAACAACAGGCTGCCTCCAGGGAACGATCCAAACTGTAAGCAGTTCATATATTCTCAGTACGTTGGAGATTGAAAAAGTCTTACATGAGAGTTTGATAGAATAATTCTACAACTAACTCACCTGGCAAAGGCAGCCTTTTTCCTACATGAATAGCATTTAATACTTTTTCCCTTGATAGCCCTGTCATATGTTTCTGTCTCTCTTCCCTCAGGTTATCGCTACATCACTTGCCAGATTCAAAATTGTTCTGATAAGACAATGACAGTCCCATTTGCCAGCAGCACTGATCGGGATTCCCTGACTGTGCAGGATGACTACATATTTCTTCAGGTACTGCCATTTCTGGGGGAGGCAGCTCACTTTTGAATTCAAAAATAAAGTTCTAAACAGTGCAGCAACACTGTAAGGAGCAAGGAGGAATTGATGAATTTATGATTTTTTACATGGAAAAAAAAAGCATTCCTTTATCAGTCCAAAGAAAAATTATTCTTTTTTTAAAAGACATCTTTATTTTGTGCAACCGGTTGCCCTTTAACTACTTCAAGATTTTCAAGTGGATTGTGTCACATTTTATAAATACTCTTGTGTATTAGTGGAAATGCAAACCTTGTGCTCCTGTGATTACAAACTCTTCTGGGTCCTTTCCAGGACAAAACACAAAAAACATTCCCTGAGAAAAGCATCCAAGGACAGTGACTGACAGAGTAGTTGCACAGCTCCTTCATATGGATTCTCCTGTGAAGAGGTTTTGCTAGGAAAGTACATGCTAACATGGCTGTGTTTAGGAAGCAAAAGGGTCAAATGGCCATAGCTGGGGAGCTTGGAGCAAATTAGCATGGAATCATAGAATGATTTGGAATAGACCCTTAAAATCGAGTCCAGACATAAACCCAACACTGCCAAGTCCATCACTAAACCATGTCCCCGAGCGCCGAATCTACAACTCACAGTGGTCCAAATTACATTGGGGTTATTTCATTCCCAAACTACAAGGCCTGCCTGCAGAAATATGGGCTGGAACTTTGTCAGCCATATGGCACCAGTACAGCTCAGGCACACTTGTAAGTTTTGTTTTATGTGCTTGGCACTGATTGTGGTTTGAATCTATCAGAGCTGCAAACTTCTCAAGGAGCAGTTATATATCCTCTTTCTTTTCTTAGATTTTACTAGGAAAGTTGCTTGTGCTTTCCTTAGTGCTCAGCTATCGTTTTTCCCTTACTTTGATGAGGTTTTTTTGCTGCAAAGCTTATCTATTTATTGACTTTTGCAGGAAAGCTATTTTGAGGCAATGGATACACCTCCCCACCAGTGCCTCAGTGTGCATCAGATTGGTTCCTTTCCAATTTTCCCCCCTTGAGCTTGTTTCTTCCACAAGGACCTGTAAATTAGTAGGGTCACAAAGGATCTGTTCTCCTCTTGTTTGACGTAGTGGTTTGAAGGACCTGCATGACTCAGAAGCATTAACACTAAAAAAAAACAAGCAAAAAACCCAACCAACCAAAAATAACACCTGAAAACCTACACACCAAGCAAAAGAATAAGATAGATAGATAGATAGATAGATAGATAGATAGATAGATAGATAGATAGATAGATAGATAAAAACACCCACAACAAACTAAACCTCAAACAATGGCATTGGGAAAGAACTTTTGGACTAAAGTAGGCATTTTTCAAATCAGAGCACTCATGGCACTCATTTTGCTCAAAGCTGTTATCACCTGTGGCTCCCCCTAGGCACAGTCTAAAATCCATTTCATGGTGTGTAGATGCTGAGAACTACTTCCCACCATGCAAACTTCCAGACTGCTGTGCTCAGCAAAACACTGGCTGCTTCCTCATCAAGCACTTTGCTTTGCTGGGTGTCACGTACAACTGCACCCTGAGCTGTTATCCCCTTTCATGACAGACATGAGCAGACACAAAATGGAAAAGCAAGGTAGAAATACACACAAAAGTAATGGACAGTTGCTACTCGATGATGCCTTTGATGATTTGGTCTCCGCAGGTCTGAGACATGTCAGTGCCAGTACATGAGAGGTTCATGTGTTCCACATAAAGGAGAAACATCTCTAGTCTTTTTCTTTTGGACTTTTCTGCAGTATGTAATGTATGTCTCATAGCTAAATTGGTTTGCAGTTAGTCTTATCTGCATTACTGGAGGATAGGAGGTGAATCTGGGATCCTGTAGTCACATCTGAAGCACAGCCACACCAGAGGTGTGAGGCAGGACAGCATTTACCTGTTCCGGTGAAACCTTTCCAGTGAAACCACACAGCAGCCACATGTCTCAGAAACAGCATACTTTGGAACAATGTGGAAATGCTTCTATCACTACACTATAGTTATATGAGTTATAATCAGACCAGGGACTCCTCATGATATCACAGCAATACCTGTCAGAAAGAGGATGGGAGAGAACCCTCTGTGCAAAAAGAGAGGAGAATTTGAGACTGTCTCCCTGCCCCCAGCATTGTTCATACTCCCTGAGCCGTGCAGATGTGAATCAGTGTTGCAGGTCTCCACTGTCCCAAATCTATTTTTGAGATTTTTGCCATCTTAGAGGAAGATCTCAGCTACATTTCTTCAGTATGTCTATATCCACAAAGATCAGAAACTTTCTAATACTCATTTTTTTCCCAGTTTGCACTGACAGTCAGACAGTTTCAGAGGTGGTTTTAGTAGGAGGATTAAAGTTTCAGCGCTGTTCTTAAGCACAGACCAGCCTTTAATACCAGTGAGGCTTGACATGACTAGGTGCTTCAACTCCATTTCCCTCTGCCTTGCATTATCTCCAGTCATTTAAAATGAATTATGTTAAAACATGCATTAAAAAAAGCCAGTGGACAGATGGGTAAGACTGCCATTTAGCACTAGTTAAACAAATGATGAGGGTTTTGGTTTGATCCATCATCATGTAACAAATCACATTCCTAAAGGCATCACATTCTTTATATCACAAAAAAATGCTTACAATATTAAATACTTTAAAATATTCAGGCAGGTGGACCTGCTATCATACATCAACTTTATTTTCACCAAGCCAAATTAACTTTTCATGTTTCAGGATAGTCTTTCAAATCAGGTTTCCTTTTTAAAAACAAAAAAATTAGGAGAAAAATAGTGGGATTGGGGTAGGTTTTTAAATGGATTTTCCCAGTCAAAGAAAGAAGATGAGTCTCAATGTGAAAAAAAAGTGAAATATTACCAAAGGCTAACTTTTATTTATTGATAGCATCTGGTGGTGCTCAATGGCTTAGTTGGAATTATGCCAATTTATATACCAGCACGTTGGTGTTACATTTCTGATTAGAAAATCCAGGAGAAGTTGTGAGTTGACTGTTTTCACTGATGTTTATTTGGAATATTCCTTTTGTTACTTTGGAACACTGCATTAAAAGTCATGACTGCTTATTTCAGTCACAGGTTAAAAGCAAAAAAGGTTCTTTAGATTTTAACACGAGCTGTCACAGAGTTCTGTTTCTCCTTTTTATAGACAACATCAGCAAATCGGACCAAGTATTACGTGTCTTACCGTCGAAATGGCTTTGTACAGATGAGGTTGCCAAAATACGCATTGCCAAAAGTAAGTGTGCATGCTTTTCTTTCTCTTTTTGCATTTATCATCTTCTTTTTCTACTTAAACTGCTTTTGTTCTGCTCTTTTTCAAACCTCCTAATTTTGAGTTGACAATTTCTCTTCTAAGGATTTTTTAATCTTTATTTTTATTTTGAGTACTACTTTTATTTCTACTCCATTAATGTAGTACTCATAAACTGTAGAGGGCAATAATGTGCAACAGCTTATTTGTCATCAGTTACTGCCAACAGTTTTTGAGCTTTGCTTCCCTGAGTCAGTGCTATGCACCCAATGGCAATGGAATGATAGAGAACAAGTGTACTCTCAAGAATCAGTTGCATTTTAATTCCACGTGGTGTTTTCTGTTATAAGCATGAATACTAATATAGGAGAATTTTGCTCTATTTCATTAAAGAATCCCAATTGTTCAATGAAATTGCAAGATTGGGTGAGAGGTTCCTTCAGTCTTTTATATATTCCTAGTGACAGGCTTTCTGTATTTCCATAACAAATCAGCAATTAAGCACAGAAATTTAAATATGGCCTAACTGATGCAGTTGACTTTTTTGTGCTGCACACAGTGTATTTCTTAACTTTACAGTTAGAAGAAAAATAACTTGGAAGTTTGAAAGACCCAGCTGGATAAAACCCTCAGTAACCAGCTCTGGCTTTTCAGTTCACCCTGCTCCCAGCAGGAGGCTTATCTGGAGGTCTCATGAGGTTCCTGCTTCTCCATGTGATTATCTGTGATTCTGTAACTTACTTAGCAGAGAACTTGGTTCCTTTACATGCCTTGAATTGCTCTGTTTTAATTCATTGCTCAACTAATGGAGGACATTAAAGTACAATTTGTTTCCTTTTGCTGTTATTGTTATGAAGCAAACATGCTAATCTCAGGTTTTTTTCATCTAAGATTTTTTTTTTTTTTTTTAATGTCAGTGTAAATAGTGGTCTAAAGACTTATCATTTTAAATGTACAACGTATTACCAGAATCCCAGATCCTATCCTCAGATATTAGTTGAACAAGAATCTGAAACTTGGATATGCTCGTAGTAGCACTACAGAAGTATCTGTCTCTGTATCTCTCTATCTTGTCAAGAAATATATAATCAAAGACAGGTATATAGACCAATCCTTCCACAAAATTCTTTCCGTGTTTTTCAGGCCTTTCCCCTTCAGGGGGAAATTGTAGTCAGGAAAACAGCAGGAGAATATCCAGCTTTTGAATGTCAAAATATGCCAAACATGGATACCTCAAGGGACTGCAGCCCGTTGAACCCTGCCCTGGGACACAAATAAGCAATTAAGGAGCAAGGCAGGGAAGCAGAGTGTAAACAAGGAGCTTCTGACACATTCATAAAGTGTCAGTCACAATTCCCGGGTATTTCTGTCATATGAAATCTGAATTGCTTGAAATAGTGATGCATGCTCAATTCTTTGCCTTGGAAAATATGGCTTTTGTGTATTTTTCTGGTTTTTGGTTTGTTTTTTTTTTTTCCTTAGAAAGTGGATTACCCCAGGCCTGACTGAATAAATAAATTAGAAGTCAATTGTTTTATTTTGGGTAGAGTCTGTAGCTACCTAGGAACAGGTTGACTATGTCATTTTTGTGCTCTACCTAGTTCAGGCAATAACCAACAAGAGGAATGAAGTAAATTTTATCTCCAGGATTTTGACGATGCTTCCAGGAGACGTTTCTTTGGTATCTGCACAAATCAGAGTTGAATATTTTAGTAAGAGGGCCTGGAAGCCAGACACAGCTTTAGAACATCAGAATCGTGGTGAATGTGAAAGATTTTAACTTTTTCTGAGAAAGATTTTTTTTTTTTTAAGTGATTTCATACCTTCACATTACAACAGAAATTTTACATACCCAAGTAAATATGAACACAGCTCTGAAATTTTTCACAGTGCTGTATTTCAGTGAGAATCTTCCAAGTGCAGTAGAACTGGATCATGGAATTTTGCAGAGACACAGGATATGAGCAAAGACACTGGCACATTAAAAGTGCATCTAGAACATGTGACTGTGGAGTTGCTTCTTCAGTGGTGGTAGGAGATAAACAGAATGGATGAATTTACAAAGGATTTTTTAAAAGATTGATTAAAACCAATAGCTTTTGAAAGATCTGCATTTCAGAGAGTTTTAAACATTAGATTTTGCCTAACCAGGAGTTGAAGCATGATTGCAATAGGCTATATTTCGTTTTTCTCAAAAGCATGAAATGAGGTGTTAAAAAAATCTCTTTCCAAGCGGTCTCTGGACAGAATTTTTGAGCCATGATTGCATACAGGGAAGGAAAACTGTAGCCAAGTCAGAAGATGCTGTAGACTAGTCAAGGATGTGTCTAACAATGTCAGGAGAGCTGTGCCAAAATTCAGCCTCTAGTCTTAGGGGACAGGGCTGGGTTCTTCAGATGTTATTCTTTTGCTGCATAGATTCCTTTCATAATGATTTTGCATTTAGAGATAGAATAAACAGTTTCAGACTGAATAGTTATAAAATGTTTCCCATGTCTCATTTTCCTTTCTATGCAAAAAGGTTGGAAATCTGTGAAGAAGTTATTATCTTTTTTTTTTTTTTAATATTGTTTGCATCTGCATTTGTGTTTGTATTTGTTCAAATGGGTCCCCAAAATGAAACCTAGAAAGGAATAGTGTGTCTTTGGACATAGCTACAGTCCTCCTTACTTGTGAATGAAAGGCTGCTAAAAGCAGCTTCCAGCCAAGCCCTGCCCTCGTTAACTTTCTGGGCTCCAGCTCCACAGTGCCACTGAGATCACCTTTTTGTAACACATCATAGCTCTGTATGTACAGTCAGCAGAGCCATTGGGGGCCATCAGGATTCAGATAATTTTTTTAACCTTTTTTCTGTGCTGTTGAGAGATTTTTTCTTTTTCTTAACACTGCGTTTGATGCTGACATTGCATGGAATCCCACAGCTGTCTCCTGCATTTGACAAGTGCTGGCTGCTGCCAGGAAGGGTGGTAGCAAAGGCTGGCGAGACCATATCAAAGCTGCTTGTATGCTCCCCAAAACAGAAGAGGAATTTTCAAACTGTTGTTTTCAAAATTGAACGGGTTTTCATACTGTATTCCATTTTACCAAGATTGCTTGTTCTGTGCTGCTAAAACTAGATCAGAAGTTAGGAACTCCTAGGAAGCAAATACCAAAATCAAGCCAAGGGCAGCAGCCAAGAGCTGGATTTTTGTGTCAGCTTGGCTGGTTAGGCATCCAGGAGTGTCCCAGGGGATCCAGCAATCCCCCTTGTACTGTTTTCAGCCTGGAGCAGAGGTTCAGCTGCCACTGCTGGGAGGGCAGGTCTGCCCAGGGGCACAGGCTGAAGCCCATCCAGACTGTCAGCACGCTTGTACTGCACAAACATTCCTGCAGCTCTGATTGCCCTTGCCTTGAGAAGTGCAGTTTGGGGAGGGAGAGAGGGACGAGTACATTGAGTCTGGTCCTTGTTCAGATATTTGAGTCATGCTCTGATGTAGGTAACAATAAAACTGGGAACTAGTTCATTCTGAGAGTTTAAGCAAAAAAAAATTGTTAACAAAATTTTTGACCAAGCTAAGGAAACTGCTACAAATTATGGCAATTTTACTATTGCAGTTTGGATTTATTTATTATGAGTCCTCTTCCCATCTCTCTTAAATAAATTCCATTGATAATGATCTCCTTTTAAGAACTGATAGGAGGCATTGATTTATTCTGCATTCATTCATGCCCGCTACAAAATCTTAATGATGCAAGAGCTCTATTGTCTGTTGAATCCTGCTGCAATTCAGAAAGTTTAGTTCTGAAAAGATACGGTGTGGAAAAAGCTTCTTTCATCTTTTTCAATCTCTGTATGTATTTTCAACCTTGTGAAATGGGCAATAATGTAAAATTTTTCAGGTAACCAAGGTAAATGGAAGTATAGGGGAAGAGCAAAAAAAAAAACCAAAAGAAGAAAAAATACTGTTGCCTTAGAAATAGGCTGAGGTCTGTACTTCATTCATGGTAATATGAATCTCCTGTAGCTGCCTTTTATCAAGTCCGTGTATTCTTTTTGTTTGATTATCACCCAGTCACCTCAAAGCATGCCCAGCTCTTCCTTGCCTCAGTCTGAATAAGCATCACTGTTTTAACCATAGATTTACTTCTGAAGTTGGCTGTATCATTCAATAATAGATATAGGACAATCCTTAAATGGGCCTTTCCATTAACAGCAGAAACAGTAGAAGATTCCTGCAGCCCTTTTGTGTGATGTTCTCTAAGGATTTGGCTGCTTGATGGTTGACTTGCAAACTACTGAGTCTATGACAGATCATTCAGGAAAGCTCTTAGTCTCCCAATAATTTTTGTTCCACTCAGGAAGCCCCTTCACCACCTCTGCCACTCACCAGCCTGGGGGGCTTTGGCTAAGGTTGTTCCCCTATACCAGGCAGAGGAGGAGCTTTTAGCTGCAGCTCCATTCTTCTGAAAGTCCCCTGGAATGGCTGTTGAGCAAAGGAAAAAAGGGAACAAAGTAGAAATGCAGGTGTCAGTGGCATTTGATGCAGGAGAAATATTCCTTTCCCAGGCAGTGTCACCAGAGCAGCCAGTGAACCTGAGCTATAGCAGCTGTCTCACTTCTGGTTGTACAAATCCATCTGGGGAGGATTCAAGGAACTGTTCTTTTCTTCACTGTGCAACTTATTGATTTCTCTCCGTGAACTTTTTTTACTCGGCCAGGCAAGGAAGATTAGGAGGATTATCTTTGGGATATGTGCCATCCAGTTACCTTGATTGTGCTCGAGAGATTACAGGGGTATAAATGTGGTACATCTGGAGGTCATGACTGAGACTACAGAGCCTTGAGTGCTTACATCTGTTCCACTACTGATACATTCACTCCTCACCATTCTCTGTGTAATACATTGCTTATTTCATGTTAACATTTTGCTCAACCGCAGCATTGAAAGATTGCAAAGGGGCAGAATTCTGACATCTGACCAAAAATTGCAAGATTTAAAGAATTTCGAGGTTCTCTTTTATTTGCCCTATTGACTGAAGCACCACAGTTGTGCCTGTGTATCATTATACTGGCCTGCAGTATTTTCACAGAGTGATACTTTCTATGTCATCAGCACATTGGAGACAAAGGAGTGCTGGAAGGCTGTACAATCTCTGTCATCTTTTAGAGCCTTCTGTTGTCAGGCTGTAATTGTGCTTACTTGTGTCATAGAGTTTCTTATCACAGTTAGTAATATGGTAAACCATACTGAGCATTTCTTGAATATAAAATTCTGTAAAGTATTTGCAGACTTATAGGCTGGTCACTTACTGAATGCTGATGGGATGTGACTGTATACAGTGAAAACAACTCATTTCTCTTCCTCCTTTAACCATCTTTCCTTCTTTCCTGCTATCCACAACTCCCCCAGATCCCAACTCTGTTTAATAGCTTTGGGCTTTTTGGACCAACTTTTGATTGGGTGTTCATTCAGCTGTATGTGATAACAGACTTGACTACATTTAAAGCAGGTAATTGTGGAAAGACTGATCATCTTGGTATCTCTGTGTTAGAATTAAAGAAATAATCCTTAAGCAGTGTTTTCAAGAATAAATATTTGATTGTGTCTGTGCACTTGCTGGAACATTCCTGAATGCCTGTGCTCCAGGTCGTGGCTGAACATGCACAGTTCTTTCAATGCCTTGTGTACACCCTCAGAATCATTCATTTAGCAGACCCTGTCTGTCCATGGGATATGGAGTTTCTTTGAAGTGGTGCTCATCTTTCAGCATAAGTTGGCCTTCTGTAAATGCCTAATTATTTTGGGTATCACTTTGAAACTGTCTTTGTGTTACTTGTTTGTTAATTAAGTTTTCTGGTACTGATGTAGTACAAACATAGCAGCTTACAAGTCCCTGAGAGAGCAGGAGTGACATGACCTATCATTGAATGCTTAACTTAATCATGCCAAATTTTATTATGAAGTCTTTGATCAGGCTTCATTTAGCATTTTTTGTAGAAAAGTAATTCTGATTCAACAGATCTCCAGCTGTCCTTAATTCTAATTCCATGGGCTGGTTCACTGCCTTGGACCTATGAGTAGTTGCACAGATTTTTAATGATAAATATACAGATTTCTGTGCTTAGTGTGGTGTAAGATATCCCAGTGAAGAGGGAACAATGAAGGAAAAATTTTGACAAAGGAATTTGCAAAATACAATGCACAAGCACCTTAGTAAACAAAACAGAGAAATCTCTTGGGGACTTCGAGGTTAAAAAAAAAAAAAAGAAAAAAAGAGAAGTTTTGGACAATGCAGCTCATAGAACCTCAGAACTGTGCAAAAACTTACAACCCAAGAAGAGGAGATAAAGGGAGAATACTGTTAATTGAGAATCACGGTCTATGGCTGATACCAACTGACACTGGTGAACTTTGCAAAAACAGAGGAGGAAAGTGAAAATGGCAAGAGCATGGGTACTTGGGTCAGCAAGAGATAGAGCAGAGCAGTCATGGCAGACTTGAGAGGGCAAAAGTAAAGTAGTAGAGATAAGAGAAGTGATGCCCATGGAGAAACCAGCATACCACAGAGGAAACAGCTTGGTTGCTATGGCAAACTGGGGAGAAGGTTCTGCCTTGGGTTATCTGGAGTGGCATGAACTCTCATTCCAGCATGGAAGTGAAAGAAAACCACAACATCTTAAGTATTGAATGTACATGAAAATGAATCCTGGAAATACCAAAAATCTGAATAGAGACAATAAGGAATGTTCCAAACCCTGAAGATCTCTAGCAACAGTAAAAAAGGTCTTTATAATTGAATTTGAATAAATTGTGTGTGAATAGCATAATTACAGAAAAATGAGATGATCAGTGGCACTTTGAGTAGCTTGCAGAATGTAGAGAGAGAGAGAGAAAGCAGGAGGTCCAGCAAGAAGGCAATTGCTGTATTCCAAGCGTGAAATCATAAAAGAATAAATGCTTTCCTTGTAGGATCTGCTGAGGTAACAGCCTAAGGATGTATCTGTGTCCATGAATTAGATAAAGCAGTAAAAATGTGCATTCCCTCCACCAAGATTTTTTTTTTTTCCTCTTTCTAGTTAACTCTTAGGTGACAGACAGTAGTTGTATCTAGCAATGTTTGCTGATGTCCCCTCTCCATGTGCTTCTCACCTCTTGAGCAGTGGGTGGCTGGGATGGAGGGATGGACTTGGCACACTGACAGCCCATCCCCTTTATTTGCCAATCAATTTCTTCTTTTTAAGTTCACCTTTCAGTATAGGAATAGTACAAGAGTGACATGACGATTTACCTTTGTTTTAACTAGATTTTCAGCAGTTTGTGTCATCCAGGAGTTTGAAAGATAAATTGAAGAACTGAGCATGAAGTTTTCAGTTTTCCTCATGTCAATTGCTTTTCCTGGAGGACTGTATCAGAAAGCAGGAAATGCTGCACAGGACTGTTGCAAGGCACTAGAACTGAAGGACTGCTTTGTTTCTTGAGGGAAAAGAAATCACTGTGAAAGGAAAATAGCTGTAAGGCTGAACTGGAAATCTAAAAGCATAAATTCTGAGAGAAAGGAGCAAAGTTCAAGGCAGTGCAAGAGTAATTTCACTTGCTAAGACCAGGATCTGTTAAGCTCTTGCCTCAGCAAAGTTGCCAACCAGCGGCTTGAGTGGACAAACATCTTTATTAGCAGCAGCCGCTGCCAAGAGAAAAGTGAACTTGTATTTGCTGAGTAAACTTCTGCATCCAACCTCTCTTTCCCTCACCTGACCCCTACATTCTGCCCTAAATTAATCTCCCTGTCCTTGTGCACTGCACTTTTTGGCCCTTTGCATGTGGCTTCTGATGGCTCAGCTGCTCCTGCCCCACCCTGGGATGGGAGACCCAGAGCTGTGCCCTCCCCCAGCTCTTACCTCTGCCACCCGTGCACCCACTGCCACCTCACCAGGGAGAGCATCGGGTGGGAAAGCACTGGGGCATGCAAGGTGCCTTGCCTACATTCCCTGGAGTTTTGCATTCGTCTCTGGGACTGTATAAACGTTTTATTGTAATAATGTAGATGATAATTTTGCAAAAAGCTCCTGCCTTCGTGGAAGATTAAGGGTTTTCTAGAGGTTTTCGCATTAAAAAATTTGTTCCTTTATTCCTTTTGACTCTGCTTCGCTTCCATCCTTATTGTCAGATAGTCATGGGAACTTTCCATTTGGTATAATGTGGGCTACCAAACCTCATGTTGCCCTGGTTTAAGGCGGGAGATGAAACATTCTGTACATTAAAGAGGCTTTTAAAAGAAGCTATTGTGATTATCTGCTGTGTTTTGCAGGCATTTCTGCCAGACTCTCTGCTTTGGTGTAAGTTTTCAGAACAAAATAAAAAATTAAAAAAAATTCATCTGTTGGGATGCTCAACAAAAATCTGCTACAAAGTTCAAATGGAAGTTTTTGGAAACAGCATTGAGCTGTCATTGATAGGAAACTTCACTTAGAGTCTTTTGTGTTGAGATGTGTCGCATATGCAAAGATACTTGAAATTTAACTAACTAACTATTAGTATTTAATAACCCTCCTCTGTTCATATTAAAAATCTTTCCACTACATTATTTCAGTTCTAGACATGCCTTTTTTTAAGCTAAGTGCCTCAGTCACTGTGCATATTGCCTACAATGTGACTGCCATGCTTTGCTGGGTACTCAGTGTTGCTGTGTTACTCACACTTTCTTCAGTCTTGGATTCTTGTGAATTCGGTTTATTTGTCTCCTTGAGTTTTACAAAGGTTGGTGGTTTTTTGTTTTTTTGGTTTGTTCTGTTTGTTTTGTCTTTGTTTTTGTTTTTGTTTTTTTTAAGCCAATTCATCCTAAATTAATATTCTCTTGACATTCTGGTAGCTTTATTTGATATTCACTCCATTGCATTAGTACTTTTCCAGTAAGAAGGTGACCGGAGCTGAATACAGTATCCCAGTTAAGAACCAAGGTCATGAAGAGTTTACAAGCTTTCAGTCTCTGGGACTTAGTGTCTTTTCTTACATAGCCCCAATATCTGCCTTTGTGCTGCCATATCATGTTGCAGACTCATGTCCCTTTATTCTCTTTCCTAAGCTTAGTTCAGTGTTACTACATCCTGATTTATTTCTTATGTTTAATATTAGTGTTAAATTATTTTCCCCAGCTGTGTAGTTTTTGGGTGTTTTTTTGTCTGAGACATTTGGAGTGAAAAAGCTGGGAAAACTGAAAGCAAGCTGTAGCAATAGCCATGCCTGAAATTCTTGGGAAATGAATGCAGAATGTTGACTCTCCTGTTATCACTGTTGAATATTTAAGTCGTTCTGTAGACAGAGATAGACAAATTAAGCTAATCTGCTATAATACACATGAGTTGTGTGCATGATAAGTACTAATTCCTGTGTGAACTGCTGTACATTATATCTGATCCTCTTTGTGCTATGCTGTTTTTTCTTACCTAATTTTCATTTCTCTATTACTTGAAGATTATTTATTTTCATTTCTATATTACTTGAAGATAATTTTTTACATTAGCTTTGTTAATGTTGTTTCAGTCTTCCATTGACTTTTATCCAGATCTTGGAAAGTCAGTCTCTTGGGTTTTTTTCCCTTTCCCTATTTTCCCTTTCAAGAAGTCATTTCCTGCTAAAGTCAAAGCAGATTCCAGCTATTGCACATTCATGATTTTTTTCTTCACTGAGGTGGTTTGCACTGCAGTCAGAAGGCAGTGAGGAACCACCTTGGAGCAGTGGAATACAGCATGCTGATTAATATTATGTTTGGAGATTTCTATTTTTAAACATTCAGATTTTTCCCCTCCCTCCAGTACTAAACTCTCCTGACCAACTTACTGCTTTTAAAATAGAAATTATGTAAAAGATTAGTCATTATGTACCTTTTTTTCCTACAGGATTTACAGATAATCAGTACAGATGAAAACCAGGTGTTTGTGGCTGTACAGGAGTGGTACCAGACAGACACATACAACCTGTACCAGTCTGACCCACAAGGTGTTTACTACTCCATCCTGCTGGAGAATGTCCGGAGCACGAAGCAGCCAGAAGAAAATGTCCTGATAGATATTCTGGAGGTAGATCTTGATATTTTCCATCATGTGTAGTCTTTGTGGAAGTTGTTTTTATTTTTGTTTTTATTTGTTTTATTTTGAGTATAATTAATTTTAAAATAATGTCTTTTCACAGTTATATTTAAATAAAGTAAAAAGTCTAGGATTTATCTTATTTGTAGCCCATTGTTGCTATTTACATGTTTCCCTGTTTCCCTACTAATGTGCTGTGTACTCTAACTAGATTTTTGGGACAGGGTTCTATGGATGTGCAAATCCAAAACTTGCCTTTTTTTTTTTTTTTTTTTTTTTTTTTTATTTTTTTTTCTTTTTTTATTTTTTATTTTTTTAAGATATTGAAAAGTTAGTCTTGCAGCAGAATTTATTATTGAAGTAAGAAGTTATGGAGCTGTCTAATGCACACCTTTTTTCTTCTTGGTGTCTCAGTGGTGCATTTCCTGACTTAAGAGCAGGACATCTTCTAGCCAGTAGGGTTTTAAATAGTAATCCTGCAAGCCTTGTGCTAGGTTGTGTCAGCTCTGAAAGGCTAAGAGCCAACAAAATTAGATATTGGACAGCAAATCCACATCCTTTCAGTGTGTGTCTTGTGCCAACAGCATTTTCTGTGAGACAAACTCGGCTGTAAACAAATTAATTGATCTTGTATTTTAACATCAGCGCACTTGGCAAAATAAAAGATTATAGTGTTTTGGAAGAGTATCACAGAGTGTTATCAGTTCCATTCCTGTTTATGGAATGGAATTTCAATGTATTGAATTTCAGTGTAATAAGGTGTACATTTGCTCTGGTTCTGTTCTTTCTGGCCGTTATCAGAACATTAAACTGGCAGAGCTTTCATCTGACTCAGTTTGTCCCATTACACTGTAATTTGCCTGGTGTTAATTTAAAATAACACCCAAAACTTTAAAGGTGCACCAGACTTCTTTGGCAAAGGTTTGTAGTAATTCTGGATACAAGGCACACACTGACAGAATTGTTAAATGGCTGTAATTAGACTCTTCTTGGTGGGGGAAAATGATAGTGTTTTCTTCCTCCTTATCTCCTCCATCTTTCTTTAGCTTTTTCTTTCTAAATGGCTCTAGTAAAACAAAAAGGTCTCTCATTACCAGTGATTGTTTCCTAGACTCTACCTTTTTAGCAATGAGGCTTCCTAATGAGTGAAGGTACCCGTTGTGTGTAGCCATGTTCCCACAGGGTGATTTATTGATAGCATTAGTTTGCAGCATTTTATTCCTGGTTACCCCTGTGACCAAGCAAAGCTAAAAGGCAGTCAGGTGCAATCCCTACTCCTTGCATCATCTGTAGCATGTAATTTCAGATAAGTTGTACAGAGATGCTACCCCTGGCTATCCTTTTGTCTACAAGAATTATTAACTTAATTCAGTTACACTGCTTGTTTCATAATTTCCCAGTGTTACCAAGGGGATATTTGATAATGCAATCGTAGTTTATTGTGTGCTGGATCAATTTTTAGGGTTACATTTAGAAGGAAATGTACACATCATAAGGAAAATACACATGGAGTTATGTAATTCAAATTTTTAAGGCTATTTTTGAAATTGAGTTGCTTTATAGGAGAGCACTGATGGCTTGCATGATAAATAATTAGTGCTCATCTTGTTTACTAGAAGGGATCAAGTGCTCATAATGTGTGGGTTGTTTACTCAATATAAAATTGCTAATAAATAAAACACATATTGCAGCCCTTGAGGATGGGATTATTTTTGTCTAATCTAGGTTTTCTTTTTTGGGCATTTTAATGCAACTATCCCACCTTGGGAAGGGGAACCTTCAGCGCAGCACAGAGACAGCCCTCAGTGGTGGAAAATTTCTCTTTCTGCCAGTGTATAATTCTCCTTAAAATTTATACTGTTCATCTTTGTTATCTTCTGCTGACTCCACTTCATCTTTTACTTGTACATCTGCTATAAAAAATTTAATAGGTGTCTACCTGTCTGTATTCATTTTCTTTTATATGCTTTATCTTTTTTTGCACCATATTTCTTCTCATGTTGCACATGTAGTTGTTCAGAGAAGAGAAGGGAAAAAAAAAAGGTTAAGAACTAAATGACTGTCCAAAAGGAGCATGCCCTTGAATTATGTGACTGTGTACAAGGAGCATGTCCTTGAAATTGTATCAAGTGCTGCCAGTGTGAAGGAGTCACAAATGTGACAGAATGGGGATGCTAATGTAATACCTCTACATTGGTTCCTGCTGTGACTCCTTATGTAGATAAGGGCTACGTAAATTGCAGTACACTTCCTTCATGCTTTTTCCCCAAACAACTAATTGTATATGTTTAAATTTTTAGTCACAAACGTATATTATAGAGCAGTAATTTCTGCATTTCAGTAATTGCTGCTAATAAACAGTGTGGGACCATCTGAACTGTGCTTCTTGCTACTGACTAAACAGAATATTGTTATGATAGAATGTCAGAAATGTAACAAGGAACAATTAATAAATCAGCAGAAAATCTCAGAAAATAATTTTATAAGGTACAAAGTACTTTTTAAAGAGTGCTAGGGAACAAATATCCCCCTTATATATAAGAAAACAGGTACTCTGAGAACTAAGCTCGAAGTTCAAAAAAATCAGCAGAAAGGTGCTTTGAATTTCCTCTTGTTCAGCTGTCTTGAGTGGCTCCTCGACTGTTCAGCAGAGTAACTGAGCACTGCACAATGTTTAAATGTCTTCTTTTCCATAGCAACTTTTATTACTGTGAATCTTTTCCTTTCTTGATAGAAAGATACTTATCTCACAATTTTAGATTAGGGAACTAAGTCAAGGAGTAGAATGTGCAGAATTATTTGGGTGCCTTGACATCACAGACTCATCCAGAAGGTGGATTTGACACACTTCTTTTCCAGTATTTACAGAGTCAGGTGTGTATTTTTATAGGCCACAGGACAAATGAAATGGAAAATGCTACAGCAGGGGTGGGATGTTTTAAAGATGCCATTTTTTACACACCATAATTCTGTGTTAGTTACTGGGTTTTAGGCTAATGCACCACTCTGAACATGGCATTTCTGAACTTCCTCTGAAGATAGATGGCTAAAACCTATTTATTATTTCAAGCAGAGTTTATGCCTTTCATTCAAAACACAACTGCTGTGGAGTGCTGGTTGACTTTTATCTTTTCAAGCAGCAGTGAGGGAAGTTAACTGAGACACTGGAAGAAATGTTTTCATAACCTTTCAGTGTTTGATAGATTCAAACACTTATGTCCCACATTCAAGAGAGGAGAAGTTACCCTAAAGCTTTGTTAGATTAAAGATGGAGGTGGGAATGGAGAAAAATTTTAGCCTGGCTCCCATTTGATGATTATATGGAATTATTAAATATTCATTAAACAAGGGGGTGGGGGGCGGGGAAAGAGAGGAGAAACAAAAATAATCATGATGCAGCACTGATTTTGCCATCCACAAATGAAGAGGAAAACCTCAGTTGCAGTTCCTGGTCTAATTATTGTTTAAATATTTAATATTGTGTTCACTGGAAGAAGGGCATACACAGAAATTTTACCCCAAGTCTGCCTTCCCAAATATTTGAACTACCAGGCTTTTCATGGCTGAGCTGTCTCTCAAAGGTAGACTATGTAAAAAATGCCCGGAAAGATTAAAATGCTTTGAAAGTCAAGAAGTGAGGTTCATAAATTCTTCCCTTCCCTTCCCTTCCCTTCCCTTCCCTTCCCTTCCCTTCCCTTCCCTTCCCTTCCCTTCCCTTCCCTTCCCTTCCCTTCCCTTCCCTTCCCTTCCCTTCCCTTCCCTTCCCTTCCCTTCCCTTCCCTTCCCTTCCCTTCCCTTCCCTTCCCTTCCCTTCCCTTCCCTTCCCTTCCCTTCCCTTCCCTTCCCTTCCCTTCCCTTCCCTTCCCTTCCCTTCCCTTCCTTTCCTTTTCTCACCTGCACTGCACAGTAGTTGACTTTTACGCTTTGACTTGGGGATGGTTGTGAGCTTTCAGCATCCTGGATAAGTAACGCAGCCACAAATGCACGGGATTTAAGAAAGAAGGAGCTCGTGAGAGAGTAGAGTATTTAAATGTTTATACAGAATTTTTTTAATATAAACTTCTGTATATTTCCAAGTTCTAGGCTGTTACCATACCCAGCAGAGCATTCATATTCTTTGTAGATATGGATCAGTTCCTTCCCATATTTATAAACAGTGAGTATCAGATCTGTAGCCTGCTGGTAGGGATGCCTTCTTTTCACCTTCAATGCAGACTTCTGCTAAATGAATGTTAAATGGAGTTAATAACTGGCAGTTGGAAAAACAAGGGAATGATAAATATTTCAAATGAAAAATAAAAGTTCAGAAGTGCATCATATTATCAAGAGGCAAATGTTCCTGATCATACAAAGAACTGAATGAATTTATCTGTAATGAATGTTTCAGTTTTGTTAAGAGTCAGCACCCCAGTAGATAAGCAAGCTGTACTGTATGTCAGTTTATATATGTTGTCCAGATTTTTTAAAAAATTCAGGAAGTCTCATAAATAATGGCAAGGGAATCAAGAGCACTCTTAAGGAAACCTTCACTTTTAATAGAAGATCTTATCTCATGCCCTTGGGTGGAACACACATTAATATGTTAATGACATAAATGTTAGGGCTAGAACTAAACATATTAAGGTATAATTACTGTCAGGTTGCTTCTAAAATTACACCAATTAATGTTAACACTTTGAGTTGTAATAATTTTCTAATACAGCTTGTATTGAAATAAAATAGCAGCCCAAGAGAAGAGGGTAATTTTTTTGTTATTATTTTTTCCCCAGTGGTTATACAGGTGGCTAACTGGAGTGTGGAAGCATTTCAGATGCTTGAGAGAGTAATTCAGCCCTCAATGTTTCTTCCTCAGGTGATCTGCCTGTATTTATTTCCTACAAAGGACAAGAGTGCTTCCCAATGCAGTGTTATTTTAAAGGATATAATACTGTGTTGTGTTATTGTAACCTCTTTGTGTGATATTTATATAATATGGGCGCAGAAATTCAGTGTAAAAGTTAGATACTTGTTAAAAATTGTTTACATCATTTGTATAATAGCATTTTAAAGATATCCATATTTAAAGAAATGCAGAGGTGAAATTTTAATGGTGAGGCCATGATATCATAATTTTTATATTTTGCTATATAAACTATTGTATTTTGCTATATTAAACATGTAATTTTATTAGCCTTCTGACATGGAGAGAACTGCATATTCCTTTAAAATATATTCAGAAATAAGAATCAGTTTGTAATTGTCCTTGCCTTCCCCCTTTCTCCCTTTCCTCTTATCTTTTTGCCTTCCTCATATTTTTTTGAGGTATCATCCACTTTCCTTTCAGTTTCCAGGAGAAACTACCTGAGATACACAGTCCAGAGCCATGCAGGAGCAGCTAATCAGGGATAATCCTTGTAGAAAAAAATGTGTATGTGCTGGATATTAACTCTTCTCTATGCTTCAGGTCAGAGGTGTAAAAGGAGTCTTTTTGGCCAACCAGAAAATTGATGGGAAAGTAACGACTCTGATAACCTACAACAAAGGCCGTGACTGGGATTTTCTAAACCCTCCAGACACCGATATGAACGGCAAACCGACCAACTGCAAACCTGTAAGTGGCTCTTTTTGCTGTATCCTCCCTCTAAAGTGTGCAAGAATTATCTGCATGGTAGGATGTGCACTAAGTCAAACACCCTGAGAGCTTTGGGCTGAATTTACCAGCCAAACTAGCAGGCAAATGTACTTGCACTGCATGAGGCTCTTAGTCCAGCCATCGTGTAGAGAGAGTAGTCAGGGCTTTCTGTTGCACTGCATTTCGTATTTGAGATCAGTTTAACCACGCAACCCAGTTCAGAATAATCATGGCAGTCATTTGTGCCTGGGTGTATGGGGCACTTCATGAGTCAAACAGAGATTACCATGAATTTTTCTCTTTCCATCCCTTCATATTTTTCTTTTATAATACACCAAGGTAACCCTTGGTTCCCTGTTAAAGGGAACTCCTGACAGTTGTTTGAAAATAAATATCACTGTAACTTGCATAAAATATTCCTTTATTTTGTAAGAGGATATTATTTCTGTTTGTTTAGATGTCCCAAGTGCCCATAGTATTTTGTTATTTGCAAGGCTTTACTGAAAACCTTGTATTTTTCTCACTGACTTTCTGCTCCTGGGGACTCAAAGCTCTGCATTGGTGGGCAAAATAAATGCTTGTAGTCCTGCCACTGCCAGAGCTTTGCTCCCTCTCCCTGTGGCAGAAGTGGAGGGCTGGAGCTGCTGGTTCCCTTTGGAAGAGTTGAGGGCTGTGCTGCAAGGCTCCAGCCTGCAGGCTCTGGTGCAGACTGGTCTGAGATGTGTGGGATGATGGCAGTGGCAGCAGCTCCCAGGCAATGCTGGCAGCTGGCTCCGGGTGAAGCTCCTGGTGACATTGTTGGGAACAGCACGACCTCTGAGTGCACTGCACAAAGGGCAAGAAGCAGTAGGGTGCTTAGCAAGGAGACGTGATGTGTCCTAAAGTCATTATGCTATTTTTCATACCACTTTTTTACTAAAAAAGGCATTTCAGCCCAAACAGTTGTTTTTAGTCATAACTACCATTTACCTGGGACCAACAAACAAAAAACCAAAAATAAACAAACAAAAAATGTTGCTGTTGGTTAACATTTTTAAGCTATTATTCTGCCAGAAGGGGGTTTATATAATAGTGCAGACTTCTTTGAATTTGGAAATCTTTTTGATGAGACAGTGGCACTCTGTGCAGTCATCACCAGAGATTCTTGATATAAAGTGAAGACTGATATTTCAGACTGGATTTTGGCTCCATGGGAAGCAGCCATTCTTTTTCTTTATGAAGATACACATTGCTGAAGCCACTCTCTGTCTGGGCTTTCATTTATTGCAGGAGCATAACTGGTAGCAATGACTTTTAAAACCTGTTCTCTGCTTCTTCCCCCACAAGCCTGATTGTTACCTTCACCTCCATCTCCGGTGGGCAGACAATCCCTATGTGTCAGGCACAGTGCACACCAAGGACACGGCACCAGGGCTCATCATGGGGGCAGGTAAGTGCGTCACATTACTTTTTAAGACCTGAAATGTGGTTTGGCAGGGGTTCTTTGTAGATTTAGTCTTTGGATTTGTAAGAATACCATGCTACAAACAATGCCAAAATAAGGCTTTTCTGCAGAATAATCAATTATGGAATCTTTTGATCAAACAACTCAACATAAGTTAATGGAAGGCCCAGAGTTGTGTCTTCCCAGATCTACATCAGTCACCTGGGTACATCATGCTCTGCTGTGCTGTGCAGTGCCTCCTACCCCAATAGTGCTCTGTGGAGGTGTGATGGTGGCGGAAGGGCGTCCTGCATTCTTTTTCTCTGGAAGTGATGTGTAGGCCCTCCAGCATCATGAATAACCCAGAAAAACTGACGGAAACAGTGGTCAAGCCTTTGTTCTTTGAGCCTGGATACAGATAGTTTGTCTTGTAATTTTTTATTAATTTCTTTCTGCCTAAAGGAGATGAATTGAAAGAGGCAAGTATGTCGCTGTATTGGGAAAAATGCTGGTTGTGGCTTCTCCATTATAACTTACATATGGAGTCATGTCACAATGATGTGGAATTTAGTAAAGGAAATTCCATTGCAGTGTTGAGCACTCATCAAGAAAAATATTCACATAACTCAGTTTTTCTTTGTATCTTTGTAATCCATCTATTCATTTTATATAATCTTGTTTCTTTGTTTCAAAATTGTCTAAGGATTCTAACAGCTTTTTAAAATTGTATTATTTTATTCTTATGGTTAATGTTTAGGTGAAATGCACACGTGTAGGCTTCTCTTTTCATAAAAGTGTATCTGTTTTTAATGAATAATTGCTTCTACTGTATCTTACACTAGTCTCTGACAAACAACTTACTAAGTTGAAAGAGAGTTTCCTGAGAATGTCAAGGTGAGAATATTTGGTGTTTAAAGAGAATGACAACTACCAGTACTGGTAATCTTCCATATAACGGAAGACTTCAAGTTTTTCTGTATTGTAAAGGGAGTTTAAAGCATTTTACTGGAGACAGACCTACCTGGTGAAATGCTGGCATTTTTTTATTGGTACAAATGAGACTAAGAATTTATGCAGTATCCTTGTAGATGGATTCCTAATATGTGTTCGGGTCAAACTTTATGAATTCGCGTTTCAAAAAATACCTTCCATTTCAAATGTCTTTTCATGAAAGCACTCGAAATGTAGGTTCTTAATTTTAGCATCATCATATCATGCTTAAATGCCTTCCAGAAGCAAATTAAACAGTGAAATCTAATTAGTCCATTATTCCTATTTAATTTTTCATTCTCTTTGCACTATAATTTGATGTGTTGAAGAGATATTTGAGATGTTGGTCATTTTCTTTTCTTTGGGGTTTGTAGATGTTTTTTAAGTGTGCTGGTCTCTGAGACAACATTAAGGAGGGCAGGTTGTAGAAGTGTATTTTGGCCTTAATTCCCTTCTAGAATGAGGTGACATTTTATCACTGTGACATTGCATTACCTTGCCAGGTAGAGAATTTGTCAGCAGCTTTCCTTAACATGATCAGGAGGGAGTGGTTTTGATTACCTCCTGATATCATGAGGAGCTGAACTAATATGTTAAATTTGACTTGTTTGTGGAGCAACAGTAGCATAACGGGAATGGTAGAAGGCACTCTTGCTCACTTGCAAGCCATCTTGCTTTTAGCTACTGAAAAAGCTGGGAGGCGTGGTGTGAAAGTGGGAAAAAATTAGCCAATAAAGTGCAGCGTGTCCTTATTCTGGTAGAAGAAAAGCTTCTGTAGCTGAAAAGAGAGCAAAAGCATCTATTTTGGAGCCTTAAAAATACTGTAGAGCAACTGCATCCCCTTGCCAAAAGACAACCTGGATCAACTCTGATTTTGACTTGCATTTGGATGCCCAGGTCTTCTGGATTCAGTGCATGTGTTCAGTCTTGTCTGGCAAACCTGATACCCTTGTAAACTTACACTTCTTATCAGAAATGCTTTACATAGAGTGAGCTTGAATTTCCTTTGGCCTGACCCTTGGAACTGATAATCCTATACAAATCAACATAAGTATTAGGTTCTCAGTACATCCAGGAATCAGATTATTTGGGCCACATCACACACTATTGGAATTTTACTGTTAGATTTAGGGAGAGCACATCTTCTGGAAATGACTGAAGATGATAAAGATCTGTGAATGTCAGGTGATCACAGCATGTCTAGGAATCATCAGTGCCTTGTGCTGTAAAAAGCAAAATTATTATCAGGGTGAAATAGGTAAATAATTGCCAATAGAGAGAGGGAAATACTAATGGTCTCGCAAAATACTGTACAGTGACATTACTAATACAGCTGTGTACATTTCTGATAATCAATTTTCGGGACCAGTGAGCAGGTGCTAAGAGGGCCTCTTTGGCAGTTGATAGAAACAGAGAAAATTTACAAGAAAACTCCCATTAGCTGAAAAAGTAAAGGACAATAAATATTATATTCTTCCTGGAAGTGTAACCACGGGATAGAAGCAAGTGATGCAAGCAAGTGGATAGGAACTGGAAAAATGGTTTCTAAGCCTAAGAACCCTATTGATTAAAACAAACAAACAAACAAACAAACAAATGAAAAAAACACCCTTTAAGAAGTGGATTTTGGCTTCTTTCTATGAAGCTTAGACAACACAGCTGCTTGTGGTAATGGAAAAGCTATTCTGTGATTTAAGTACAGTTTTGATATGGAAAATGCTGGAAAAATCAGAGATTAGAGACTACTGAATATTGTTTTAATTTTTAAAAAAGGACTAATTAAATGGTGAACTGCATTGACACCTAGAAAATTGGGAAAATTTAACATCTTTAATAAGATGTTAAAATTGCATCTTTTTAAACTCATGTTTACAAATAAAAAATCCCATTCTGTTAAACTTGCATAAAAATTTCTCAGAAATGCATATTTTTAGCTTGTGTCTATGTATAAATTGTTCAGACAGAATATTAAATTTTGTAGCTGCATACAGAAGTGGTATTTTAAATAACTGCTTTGCTCTCTTTAAGAAATGCAATAGGATTTTGCATTTACATTTGATTTTTGTGCATTTTAATCTTGGCAACAGCTATTTCTCACGGCATCAGCTATGAAATGTGTGTCAATTGATGTGTAAATTTTTACTATAAACTTGCTAAGGACTTTTCTATGAAAAATGTTTAGAGAAGTGTAGCTTTTTCAGGTGCCAGTTTACAATAATTGCCTACATAACTTCCAATCCAGATGGCAAATCAAGTAAGCAGTACATTCTGCATATTCACACAAATTGAGGAAGTGCTGGAAAAGTTGTCTACTTTTTGTCATATCAGGACCAAATATAATTGCATACATTGTGATGAATTCCTATCATTTTTCACAGAAGTAGCATACTTGGATGCCTCTATAAAAAAATGATAGGGGAACAGGGAGATGCTTGAGCATTTCCCACTACATTGTGGAGTGAACATCCTGAAATTCCTTTAAATTTTTGTAATGTGCCTCAATTCTGATTCCCAGCTCCTTCATCTGAACACATCTTTAGCTTTCCAGGCAAAACTGTGTGTCTGGGAGATTTAGATACAAATTGGTTGTATGTTTGTTCTATACTGTGACTACAAGATTGCAAACCATGAAATTTTAACTTATTGTGTGTGGCCCAAAGGCATCTTACAACTGTATTAATTACCAGTAATCCATGCAAGGCACATCTCTCTTCTTGGAGTAGGTGTCTATCTGGATGCTAAATTTAAATGACTGGAAAAGATTTTCCATATTAGAAGGATTATCTCAGCATTACATATGGGGATTATTTCTTCTTACTGTAAACATGTCCAAAGTCACATATAAAAATACGGGTAAACACAGTGATAACTACCACTCAAAACATGTAAATTGATGGTAAATCTTAAATGAAGTAATATTCCATATTTTTTGTGTCCCAGTAAGAACCTGCCAAAATGCCCAACTCTCTTGAGATCTGTACTGAGAGCTGTGCTTCTCACAGCTGTACCACCTTTCCGGAGAACTTTGCTGGCCAGTGGACATCACTGAAAAACATTGTTTTCTTTCACATCCCTGTGCTACCTTGTGCTAAACTCATGTGAAGAGTTACAGAAAGCCTGGAGAACTATGCTGAACAGTAGTTAGTGCCTCTGTATTCTAGATTCTGGTACAGCCACCTCTGCAAGGGTGGAACATGTGATTTTATGCAGTGACGTATAATCAGCTTTTACGCAGGACAAGTGAAAAAGCAACAGAAGATTTCATGTATCCCAAAGCACAGTTTGAAAAAGTTTCTAAGAATGCAAGTAATGGAAATGAAAAATGACTGGTTTTAATAAAAAACTGAAAAATGCAGGCCAAAATGTTTATTTTTGCTTCCTGAATAGAAGCAGTGTCAGAACACAGCCGAGCAAAACTGACCCAGGCCCTGTCCATCTAGATCAGTATCCTGGCTACACTGGTGGCAAAAGTCTGAGAGGATGTTTAAGGACAATTCAGGTGTGTATCATCCCCCAGGCACTGGAGAAGACACACATGAGAGTCATTTAGTTACAGAAAGAATGCAAAATATTGTGAGACAAACTTCAGAAATTTCTGTGTTACAAAAAAACTTCATGAAACTGGACAGCAAACACTCTGTGTCATGTTAGAGGAGTTTTCAGGGCACTCAGATCAGAAGTCATGTTAGAATGGTATCGTTTGTAGCTGCGACTAATGTAGCCTTGGCATGGATTAAGTCCAGCCAGCAACTAAGCATCACACAGCTCCTGTCTCTCTTCCCCTCCATGAAGATGGGGGAAGAGAATTGGGAGGGTAAAAGTGAGGCTTGAGATAAGAGCAGCTTAATAACTGAAATAAAATAATAATAGTAAATTGTAATGAAATTAAAAAGGACAGAGAGAAATGAAACCCAAGAAAGAGAAGTGATATGAGTGAAAACATTTGCTCACCTGCAACCACCTGGTGCCCAGCCTGTCCCTGAGCAATGCCCCTGCACCAGCCTCTCCCCCAATTTATTGCTGAACATGGTGATGTTCAGTCTGGAATACCCCAGGTCAGCTGGGGTCAGTTGTCCTGGCTGTGCCCATTTCCAGTTCTTGTGCACCCCACACTGGTGGAGTGGGGTGAGGAGAGGAAAAGGCCTTGACTGTGTAAGCACTGCCCAGCAGTACTTTGTATTATAAAACATACTTGTATTGTCATCAACACCCTTTTCAGTACAAGTCCAAAACACAGCCCTGTACCAGGTGCTGTGAAGACAATGAACTCTGCCACAGCCCAAAGCAGCACATGGCTGCAGCTAATGACCTATTCCAGTTGCAGTAACTTTTTCTGTATGAACCTGACTTGCCTGCACTTTGTTAGATTACATTTACTTGTTCCCCCAGATGGATTTTGAGATCTAACACAGACCCACTAAAATGATAGAAAAGTTTCTGTGCTGTAATGGCACACCTGAGGAGTTACTGCAGATATTTACAGCTGTAATAATAAGCACAGATTTTGGTGTGGCCCACCAGGCAAAGTAGCACCCTGATATTTGGGGGCTGTGGTACAGTCCAAACACTTCAGAACATGGTGGGAATGGTACTTAAACATTGCTGACTTCCAGTCTTGAGCGGAGCATAACTGTTGCTTTTTCACCTTCTCGTGCCACTTGGTCACCACTTCAGTTGTGCTCATATGTGATTGGGTGTCGCACTTACCACAAACATGTTTTATAATTCTCCTCAGATATGTCATGTCTCAGTTCTGGTTTGAGTGCTGCTGTGTTTTTGCCGTTGCTTGTTTGCGGTGTTAGTAATGTCAGGAATTTTTGCGTTTCATTTGATGCGAATTGGGGCTGTTGTAAAGGGGTTTATGGGGTGCCGTTACACACACTGTGTTAAGTTAGCTGGCTTATCCAGTAACACAACACTCTGCAAGGTAGATAGAGACTGAAACTGTGCACTTTATTTTAAATCTCAAAAAGAACAAAATGCTCCAAATCTTTGAAGTTATTTTTTATTAGCATATTGAAAAATAAATTTAAAACAATATAACTTTGACTAGAGAAAACTCAGAACTCTTATGTCACACATGTTAGAAAGGTTTGCTAATAAAAGTGAGGGGGAGTTCACTTAGATCTTTGAAGGACTTGGTTTTATTCCCAGTTCTACTTTTTCAGGCTAACAGCTTTCAGAGTGATTTTCCTGTGGTTTATGAAACTTATGCACCACTATGTGCTCCTGTGGAAATTTCCTTCTGTCTGTCACATCTCAGATTTGGCTGCATGGGTGCTTCCCACTGCACTTTGCAGGAGCCTGCCTGTCCACCCTGGTGCTGCAGCTTTCCTTCTTTTGGCCTCTCCTGCTTTTTCTTCTTGAATCCACTGATTCTCTTTTTCAGCAAGCCATGGTCTGTGGTACCCACAGAGCAAACTCCAACTGCACTGAGAAGTTCTGGCCTTCCTTACAGAAAGGTTTTTGGGGTTTGTTTGTTTGGTTGTTTGTTTGTTTGGTTGTTGTTGTTGCTTTGGGTTGTTTTTTTGTTGTTGTTGTTTGCTTGAAGACTTTGTTTTACAAAGTTTGCTAAACTATGCCATATAATTGTGTGTCCCAAAAAATCTGAATGTAACGAAAATTACTGCCTTCATTAATGACACGACTAAATATTGTGTCAGCCACCAGCAGGTCCTGCATGCACAACTTCTGGGCTTCCACCCTTGGCCCTTGGATGGAGTGTTTTCAAAGGTCAAACATCACTGAAATCCTTTCTCCCAAAGCAGTGTCCCAGATTCTGTCCTGTTGGCAGCAGTAGTTGTTTAGGCAGAATGAAAAGTCTCTGGAATTATAACTGAGCCTACTTCTGCTCTATTACCAAGAAAAGACAGTAAAGGTGAAATCAGAACTAGAAGTCATGTTTGTCTTTTACAGAGCTGCAATTATGACGCTGTTGTTAATATCATTACTAAATCCGCTGGATAGAAAAGGCTTTTTAGTGAAGCACAAGTAGATGCTGTTTAGTTTAAAGACTAATTTTCCATTAGTGAAGCAATTTAGCACTGAATTCTTTGAAGTGCAGATCCCTAGCAATGCTCAAAATAAAGACCTGCTCATGCAGGTGGAATTCAGTAAGTGGTGAAAAGAGGTAGAATAAACAGCATTTATTCAGGAGCAAAACTAACACTATATTCATTAAATTTATCTGTGTAAAGAAGAGTGGAGACTGAGAGCAGTATGTTAGATTCTAGCAAGCAAATATTTCTGTTTTCAGCTGTCCTATGGAAAACATACTGTGATTAACTGCAGAAGCACAAGAATATACAGAGGAAAGTAAGAATAGCAAAAGAAATGTGTTTTTTAAACACAGTTAATCAAATCTTCCTTCCCTTCCCTTCCCTCAGCCCTGAGAAGGTGATTTCTTGTTCATAATCTCCTTCTAGTGATCAGATTAATCTTAAAGCTGTATTTGGAAAGAAAATATAACTGAATGAATGTGTGAAGCTTTTCTTCTGGAACTATTTCATTTGGTTACATTCATGGGAGGTGTAGGTTAGATATCAGGAAAAGGTTTTCACCCAGAGGGTGATTGAGCTTTGGAACAGGCTCCCCAGGGAAGGGGTCACAGCTCCAAGCCTGCCTGAGTTCAAGAAGCATTTGGACAATGCTCTCAGGCACGTGGTGTGACTCCTGAGGTGTCCTGTGCCGGGCCAGGAGTTGGATTCAATGACCTTGATGGGTCCCTTCCAACTCAACGTGTTCTATGACCAGCTAAATCTGTGCTGAATTATCTGATAAATGAGTGTGCAGTGTTGGAAAGGTGAAAACCCAAGAAAAAACACAGTAATGGGAAGCAGCATCTTCTGAACTGTTAGATGCAATCTAAAGGAATTAACTGATACCTGTAAATTCCCTGATTCAATATAAATATTCCAATCCTGTCCAGGGTCTATTTAGGGTTAAATGATGTAGAGTTAGCCTATGAAAGAGCAGAGCACCTGCAATCTTGATGGTCTGAATAGAGTGTGTTGTTTGGGCAGTGGGCACTGCTGTTCCTCTTGGGAACCTTTCAGCACCTGTAAGCACACTCTGCATAAACAGGTCTGGTTTAGTGGTTAAAAACCAGCTATTTACAAAACACACAAGTGAAATTTCACAGTGCTATTCTAATCTCAAGTGTTTTCTTTCATTGTCTCTTCTGCTTAAGAGGATCTGATAGTTTTCATCTTATTTCTACTGTGAAAACATGCAGGAGGATATAATTTACAAGGAATATTGTGCTATAAATGATTCTTCCCTAAAACACTAACACTGCCTGGCGGTTTAATAATTTGCTATTTTAAATACTGCATGATAGAAGACGGAGACCTCTCTACTTGGGACTGCATCTGCTATCATCTTCCCCAAGTTTAACACTTCTGTTGACTTTGCAGGAGCCTGACTTCTCCTGAGTGCTATTTGTCAAAATATTCACTTTCTGGTTAATATTTGGGTAAATCAAATAATTATGCTTTCAATTCTTTTGTATTTATTATTTTTCAAAAGCCCTGTCCCCTCTTTTCATGCTGCATATTTCACCAGATTCTAGTCTAGCTACCACTTTGTCAAGTCTTAAAGATAAAATACTTCATTTTAACAGTTTGAGTTCAATGTGAATAACTTTACAGAATATGATTAAGGTTAAAGCTTCCAAGTTTATGGATGTTTCATAGTTACATCTTAAATATGCGTTGTTTCATAATAACTTTTCAACATGCAGCAACAAATCTAAAATGTTGGTCTGACTTCTGCATTTTGGTGTTAGAATCAAGCCTCGCTGCTTCCACCTATGGACAACCTAGCATTGGAAAAGAAGACTTTGAAATTATACGTATGTGTTTTTAAAGGATTTTGATGGTTTTACCAGAAATGAAATAAGCTTGTTCAACTGTCTTTAGTTCTTACTCTGACCTGGAAACTTCCTAATCAGACTGGCACCAGGACTAGATCCAATCTCTCTTGCTCATGTGGATGCAACTCTTTAAATCTTCTCTTTTGTGACAGGTAACCTGGGGTCCCAGCTGGTTGAGTATAAAGAAGAGATGTACATAACATCTGACTGTGGGAACACGTGGCGCCAGGTAGGAAGCATAAATCATCAAAGGAACCTGGAAATAATTTTAATGTACCAAATGCGATGAATTATGTAATGCTTAAATAATCTTTGGATACTCACTCTTTTGAAGGAGGTGGTATTATCTCCAGTTTGCTTGGAAAATAGGAGACTAAGAAGGAGATTTTCTAAGACTCAAATTGATCAAGCTGTCAGGTTCTGCTGAAGTTCAAATATTTTGGTCTCTTTAAAGATCTTTTAAGTATCTTTTGCAAAAAACGTGGTGTCTGTTTAGATTTTTAATAATTTAAGTAATCTTCCTATGCTAATGATGAAGTGGACTTGGACTGGATCTTGCAGTATAAACATTCCGAGCTAAAGACATGGCTTAGGTGCAAGGGCAAAAATTTTTCTGCTTCATAGTCTGAAAGCTGTTAGTTAAGAATAAAATTTTTCTTCATTGAAACTGAGACAGTAAAAAGAGATTTTCAAAAAATAATAGAATTTTGTAAGTCTTTTGGGATGATTTAATAAATTCAGAGGCTATAAATACCAAAGTATTAAAAAGAGAACTGTGATATCCTAATGCTGTTTGAACTCTGGATGGCTATATGAGTATTGGATGACTTTTTCTTCCACTTACTCGTGTCCATTGAAGCATTTCATCTTTCTCATGTATTGTTTGCTAAGCTGCTCTGTCTCTGTGGTGGGTTTTCCCTGTCTTGATGCCACGTGCCCACCCATATCTCACTGGTCTTCTCAGCTGGCCGGGGGGGGAGAATATAACAAAAAGCTCATGGGTTGAGATAAGGACAGGGAGAAATTTGTCACCAATTACCATCATGGGTGAAATGGGCCCAATTTGGGGGATGTTTATTTGATTGCCAATTAATAACAGAGTGAGAAATAAACCCAAATCTTACAACGCCTTCACCCAACCTCTCCCTTCATCATGGGCTCAACTTTACTCACTAATTCTCAACCTCCTCACCCTGAGCCACACAAGGGGGTGTGGAATGGGGGCTGTGGTCAGTTCAACACACATATCTCTGCTGCTCTTTCCTCCTCACAGGGAGGACTCCTCAGACTCTTCCCCTGCTTCAGTGTGGGGTCCCTCCCACAGGAGACAGCTTTCTATGAACTTCTCCAACATGAGTCCTTTCCATGGGCTGTAGTTCCCCATGAGTTCTTCAGAGTGAGTGCTTCCTATGGGCTGCAGCCCATCAGGAACAGGCTGCTCCAGTGTGAGTCCCCCTGTGGGATCACAAGTCCTACCAGCAAACCTGCTCCAATAGCAGCTTCCTGTGGAGTCACAGCCTCCTTCAGGCATCCACCTGCTCCAGTGTGGGGTCATCCAGGGGCTGCAGGTGAATCTCTGCTCCATGGCCCTCCATGGGCTGCAGGGGCACAGCTGCCTCACTGTGGGCTGCACCACAGCCTGCAGGGGAATCTCTGCACCGGCACGTGGAGCTCCTGCCCCTCCTTCTGCACTGACCTTGGTGTCTGCAGGGCTGTTCCTTTCTCATATTCAGCTCTTCACTCCTGCTGTAGTTGCTGTTGTGCACTTCTTAAATACATAATTCCAAAGGTGCTACTGCTATTGCTGATTGACTCGAGCTTGACCAGTGCTGTGTCCCTCTCGGAGCTGGCTGGTGTTGGCTGTAGGGTGTGAGAAAGCTTCTCTAGAAGTGTCTCAAAGAAGCCACCCTGGCAGACTAACCTGCTAGCAAAACCTTGCTGTGCAAACCCAATACACTCAGCATAGGAATATTTTCTTTCTCTATATATGTATATTGCAACAATATACAATATCATATAGATCCTACTTATAACATATATCCAGCATAAAAAAATGCTCCCTCAAAGGACCAAAGAATTTTCAAAAAATAATTTACTTTCAGTTAAAATAGTGTTGTAGTGTTCAGCTGAAATCAAATTTTGTTATTTTCTTAGAACCATTAAGTGTGAAAATGTTTTCAGTAGTGTTACTGAGCTTGGGGAATTCGAGGTTAAAAGAGAAAAATACAGACAGTTTCTTAAATTGCTATGGTAGGGTGCCATTAGTAGTCCACAGAGTGCTTTAAAAAGAAATGGGTTATTTTTGTAATGATAATGTCCTTTGATGTTTAAAAGATAAAATTTTATACAAATTCCTTCTTGAAATCTAGCATAAAATAAATAGCAAAAGCCTTCCAGGATTTACAGTGGGTACTGTGTTGTTTAATACTTCTTAGACAACTCTCATCATTTCTTGTGCCAAAGTTTTCTAGTTTTTCTGAGATGAAGAATAAGAAAAGAAGAATGAGATCAAATTTATGTTTTCACTGACTTTTATTTGTAGAGACACACATGTAAGTGGTATGTGTAGCAACTTTACCCTAAGGTGCCTGATTATGCCATAAAATCAACCACAAACTGATCCCTCATTGTTACAGTCAAAATGGCAAACAACATTGCTAGCTTTGATTAAAACTCCTATGAAGCACTTGAAAGAGATTACTCAATTCTAATATTTGTGATCAGAATGAAACTGTAGTTTATTTTATGTATTTTATGGCCTCACTGTTCACGATTAAATAATTCTTCCAGTGGACAGCAGCACATTTTCTTTCTCTGCTGGAGTTCTTACAACAAAAGAGAAGGCTTCAATCAGGTGATACAGGAATTCAGATAATTCAGTAAATTGCATGTCTTGTGAGCTGGTGAAATCCTGTGCTTTGGCACAACACTTTGTCTAAGTCTCTGCCTTGGAGACTTTGTGGCTGTCATTAATGAGGACCTGGCACCTTTCTCACCAGCTCACATGGTGGTGCTGAGCCGTTTACAGAGAAGAGGAGCAGCCCGTGCTTGCATAGAGAGACAGAGAATGAAGAACAGCAAACTTAAGAGACTGAGGGGAAAATGTAGCGCAAGGAATTAATTAAAGCGTTCTTGAAATAATCACGGTATTAGTTCACAGGACTGTGGATTATAGGATGTGGGGAAGGTCAAAAATCCTTTCACTCAACAGTGTGTGCTCTAAGACAGCATCAAACCTTCCATAGCTTGCATTTGATGCCGTTTTATAAGGGCTCAGGAAGACTTAGCTATAAACACAGCCGGAGCTGATAGATAGAAATGAATGCCTTAATAAGAGGTTTTGAAATTAAGTCAATTCTGGTGATAAAGGAAATGTTTGGGAAAAAACCAGAAGGTTGGTGAGGAGAACTCTAAAGAGAATCAAGTAATGTGCAGTTCGGGTATCAAAACTCACAAGCATACTAGTAACTTTCTGGCCTTTGAGCAAGTGGAACATCTGGGTTTAGATAACATAAGCCTGTGATAGAGGCACAGTATCAAACATGCTTGAGATGCCAGCCCTGCCCTGCTGCTGCAAAGACCAAAACAGCGTGGTAAACTAGGCCTGTGCAAACCCCTGCAATCCAGCAGGCTGGGTGATCCTCTGGCATGGACTGAGCTCTGCAGTGTCTGCATCCCCAGCTGTGTCCCCTGCCCTGCCCAGGTGCTGCTTCAAGGCTCCCCTGGTGGCTAGATAATGAGAATAAATTTATTATGGCATTTCATCTGTGGTTTTTTGTTGTTCCTACGTCCTACCTGTGCCAGCTCACACAAAAAGCAAATCCAAGAATTGTTATTATAAATAATTACAATCCCATTTGTGCTGGTTGCAGTTGTTTTTCTACCTTTCTGTTGCATGGCTGAGGTGCTTGTTGGTACATCTTGAAACCATCACTCTTTGTGTGAGGAAAACTGAAAATTGTGACTATGTGCTGTACAACACTGCACTGTAAATAGCAGTGCTTTAGGAACTGATTGGCAAGTAGCTTAAAATCCGTGCCATGAACTGGGCTGTAGAAGAGAGGAATCTCACCTTGACATTATCATGAAATATGGGGGCTTAGAGTGATGGAATCATTAAAGTTAGAAAAAAACACTTAAGATCACTACGTCCAACCATTAACTTAAGTGCCAAGTGGACCATGAAGATGTAGCCTAAGGTGAGCTCATGTTTATTTGAAGTATTTCTCTGTCTGTTATATCAGGAAAACAATTTAATAAAATGTATTAATGAACATGAAATATTAGGATACTCGGTTAAGTGCTAAGGATTAGTTTATATGAGTGCTTTTATTTTTTTTAATACTGATTTCGGTTCACAATTCTGGCTGCCATTGTTATTTCAACAGCATCTGTTACACTGTTACAACACTGTACTTAAAATACAGCAAAATATTTATACAGCTAAGAGCAAGAGAAAGGTCTACTTTTCAAAAAACCCCCCCCATAAATAAAAGGAAAAAGTCAGCAACAATAAAGCTTTCACATTTGATCTGCTACCAGAGTAGCTCTTGCAGCAACAAAATGTTCAGTTAACCTAATGAGGTTATGCAGAAAGCCTTTTGGATGTCTAGGAACTACATCAAGCTCTCTGGAGCTTTAGTCTGGTGGGGGTTTTTTGTTGGAATATTATTTGTGTCAAATCCTTGTGTATCAAAGCAACCTGAAAACCTTTGGTTAAGTGAGAATACATGTTTTCCTGCAGGCATCTTAGGAGATAGATATTAACACTTCTAAGCACAACAAAAAAAGGATGTAATTCCAGCCTCTCAACCCTTAGAAGGTCCAGCTGGCTCATTCTGTGTAGAAAAGCTTCTGTTTCCAGATTTGAGTTTAGTAAAGAATATCACTTAATGAAAAAAAAGTGAACTCGGGAATTTTTATTTTTGCAACTTCTGTAGTACGAAGTAAAATTGTATGGCATATATTTCCCTAGGATCACTTAAATATGCTCTCACTGATTTCATGGAGCTGTCCCAATCTCTTCCAACAGATATTCTGACCTGAAATAGCTGCTGAAGTTGGGACAGACATAGGAAGAAAAGCATTTAGAGCAGAAGGAAGAGGATAGGACAGAAGCTGACATTGTGGTCATAAAGCACAAAACGTGCACACAAAATTACAGAAATAGGTTATAAAAATCTTATTCTCTAGTGGCTGGCTACTAGTAAGGATCAGAATAGATTTATTGCTTGCTTTAGTTAGTGGAGAGACGTATATTAGAATTGGTGGCCTGCTGTGAACTCACATATTTAATCTTCCTGGGCTGGATCTTCATCTCTCACACTGGGACCACCTTTGCCTCGATCCTTTGCAAACTGTTTATCTTGGTTTTGGTTCCAGAAAGTAGAGATAAATATTTACTTCTGTGATAATCAGCATGAAACTCTTCATTCTTTTCAATGTATTGAAGATGAAGAATTGTTTTCATAAGGCTTTCATACATTTCGTTTCTAAAAAGTTGGAAGTGTGTGCAAGAAGAGCATGATACAACAACAGCATTAATATGCCTGAAATGTGTCCTCTGTGCTTTATAGTGTGCTAAAGCAGGATTATTAAAATGGTTCATGAAGACCTACCATGGTGCTTTTCTGGGAAAGGCTGATTTGCGTTAAGTGGTGCAAATATCAGCTTTGTTTATCTTCAGTGGTGAAGCTCTGGGAGACTTGGTGTCCCAGCACATACTGTTGCATTTTGGTTTCAGGGGAAGTTCAAACAAAGTTTAGAGGAGGATCATCTGCTTATCTGACTGCAGCTGATCTCATCCTTTTGAAGTGCATCTAAAATTAATGTCTGTCCTTTAGTGAATTTTCTTCTGAAATACACAGCTGGGTGAATGAGGAGATTGGATTATAAATGCCTCTTAACAGGGTTTTGCCTGTAAATTGGCAACACTGAAAAAACTGATCAGACACTTGAAGTCCTAGGATTCCCATAAAACATGTTCTTACTAGATGAGAGGAAGACTGAGATCTCAACACAAATTAAATGCTTGCTATTTTTGAAGTAATTGTGAGTGTGCTCTAAGATACTTTCACCTCAATTCTGGTTCAGTCTTGCTGAGAATTCCTCTAAATGTAGCATTTAGGTTTGCCAAATAAAGACAATTTAGTATTGTCAGTACTTTTCCATTTACAAGGCAGAGTAAAGCTAACCTTTATAGTTTTCACCTTTGCTTTGTCAAAGCATACATGAACCTGCATGCTTGAACCTGCATACATGAACCTATCAATGCTAAGTGCGTATAATTGTCATGTATCACTTGGTCTTGTGTTAAATGAACTTTCACAGCTTAATAACACAAGTAAATCCTGTCTTAAAATAGATTTTAAATGTAAAACAGGAAACTTATCTATCTGTGCTTTTATTTTAGCACTGCTGATAACCTCTAGGAAAGTAATTAAAATAATTTATGACATTTTTAATGCTTTATACCATTAAATCAATATTACATGTATCTTGGTTCCAAACTCACAGTGGCTTCCATGGGACATCACATAATATTTGAACTTAAACTCACTGACACTGGAAAAGTGGAAAACATGTTTGCAGCAATTATTTCACATTCTGTGGGTTCTGGGGAATATGTGAGAAAGTCACAGACAGCAGTACTTTTCCTTTTTTTCTTAGAATTCGACTACAGAGCATTTTATTCTGCAGGATGCACAGAATATGGCAAACACCAAAGTAAGGTGATGGGTCATTTGGTGATATATAACAGGAAGGAATGCAGAATGCATACTAGGAGAAAGATAAGCTTGGGCTAAAATCAATTCAGGCAGATTAATCTGACTGTGATTTGAACCTGAACATTTTCTGATTCAGCTGCTTAACTTTCTTTTCTTTTACAGCTGGGAGAAATATAAGAGTTAACCTGACTTTTATGTCCTTTTCAGTTTGAAGTGTGGATATTACAAAACATAAGTCTCTTAATTCTTGTTTGCTTGTTCATTTTATTTCAGCTGTTTTGTACATTTGCTTAGCTGGCCTTTCTTTATCTGACTCGTAGGTCTTTGAAGAAGAGCACCACATCTTGTACTTGGACCATGGTGGAGTTATTGTGGCTATCAAAGACACCTCGATCCCTCTGAAAATACTCAAGTAATTCTACAGTCAATTAGAGTAGAGCTGTTGTGTATTTAAGACCTCAAAGTTCAGAGTTTCAGATAAGCATTTCAGTGTGATCTTGTATGAAACACAGGTGGAGTCAGCTTAATTTAACATTCATTGAGTCAGCAAAATGCAGTTGGATATTTACTTTAAGATTCCTTCATGGTGCTGAAGGTACCATGGCATCATGCATTAATCATAGTAACATTTTCGTGCATCAGGGTAGGCATTTTTCCTTAAAAGTCTGTTCTGGAACTCTACAGTAGAAGCTGTCTTCAGCATAATTGTTTATCTGCTGCTGGCTGGTGCCAGCAGTACGTGTAGATGCTCAGCCTGTGCTGCATTTTTGTCTTAGATGTGCAGTCAGGGGAGTTCATTGATACTGTAAAATCTCTGTCCTCTCCAAGGGCCATAGGGAAATTGGAGAATAGCCCTGAAGTTCTTTGGCAAGAGCAATTTAATGTAGAGTTTGGGAGCCAACAGGCAAAGGACTTATTTGTGTTTATGTGGCATGCAATTTGGTGTGCCAGAATCCCAGCTCATCTGAGATATTCATGCACAAATTGACTGCAGTGTGCATGGATCCTCTCATGCGGTGACAGTGCAGCAGGTGGCCTTCTTGGCCTGTTTGGGAGGAAAGGTTTGTTGCAAAGCGTTTTGTTATAAAATACCAAGTTTTAGACTGCGTGATAGTGCAGAAAAACATGATAATGGCACACTGAACTATAATCTTCATCATAAAAAAAAAGACATCTTTATCACTTGTGGTTTGGCTCATTTTTGCAGAATTGTGTTATATACATGAATAGGAACTAGGCTCTCTACCTGGTTATCTGGACTCATGAAAGTCGTCATTACCCTACTGTCCAAAAGACCTGGAGGAAATGTGCAGAAAAAAGAGACTTGGACTTAGAAGTTTTGGATGCACATTTGGAATATGTTTTGAAGGATGTTTTGCTGATTCATCAGTATCTTTTGCAGGTGTTTATGTGGATGGTAGCAGCCATGAGGGGCCATCCTCGTACTGGTGCCTGGAGTTAGTACACCTCCCACATTTTAGCGTTTGGCCTCTTGTGTTTGACTGGCCACTGCTTAACAGGTCTATAGCTCAGAGACTACTAGAAAGAATGAAATGTGAATTAACTTGCTTTTGAATCTTCAAGGTAGCAAGGTAGTTTGTTGACAGAGCTCAGTTTTTAATCGACCTGAGGAATTTTATTGTTGTGGTAAATTTATTACACCTTCTCATAAGGATGTGAATCCCTGGAGAAGTTGCTGAGAAGAAGATCACATTAATACCATGCACTGTCCAGGCATACTGTATTTTGTGATCAAAAATCCTAAGGTTTAGTAGTGAGGGGATTTTCTTAAAGTGCATTCTGCTTTGTATACCAATAGCTGTAAATTAAAGCATTTTCTGCTTTTTTACAGGTTCAGCATAGATGAAGGCCAGACCTGGAGCACACATAATTTCACCAGCACTTCTGTCTTTGTAGATGGGCTACTTAGTGAACCTGGAGATGAGACACTGGTCATGACGTAAGGTTTTGGTTTCACCTCTCTTTTAACTGCTCTCTCTGTTTATGCATTTGCATAGATTTTCAGCTGTGCATGTTTCAGATGGTCCTTGAGTCAATGGCTTTTTCTTCTCACAGTCACACAGACACTTAACACTAGTGTCTGAACTTCCCTGGTATGTAATGTGTCTTTGAAATCATCTGACAGCAATATTTCAGATTTTAAAGAAGTATTATGTTCAAGTGAAATCTTGCAGAGTTACCACAGGGGAGAGTGGAATAATAGGACTGCTTTACATCTGAAATATGCAGGGAAAAAATAACTATTTCCTCTTGTTTTTGTCTTTTTTTTTTGTTTTCTACAGATTTTTAGTCAGGCATCAAAAATGTTAAACATCTATTGTCTTCACAGTGTAAATAACTATAGTGTTGTCTTAGTAAGTAGCACAGCAGTACTTGGTAAAACCAAGCACTGTGCTACCAAATAGCTGTTTTTATTCTGTGCAGTGACAGAGGCAGATGCTATGAATAGAGTTAAAAATAACCAAATTCTGCAACTCAGAATTGTTTATCCTGTTTATGTCTTTTTCCAAAGGATCAGGGACATCTGGATCTGAGCTGCACATTTTTCTCCATCTCTAGGATAAATGCCAGTATTTTAGAAGTGTCTGAGACTAAAAAACACCTGTCCAGCCAGGGAGAAAGGCACGTGCTGCCTGCAGCCAGAAAGGGGAATGCACTCAGGGCAATGCACACGGGTTGTTGTGCGTGCTCCCATTGCAACAGTTTGTGTGATTTTTGCATTGGAGCTCAGTATGCTCGTGACAAGCTTTTTCTCCCACGAGTTGCAAATAGAGCTGTCTTTGACATGTACCAGTAGCATTTTCCCCAGGGAAAAATAAATTAATAGCCCAGTGTATAAAGGACCCTCAGCAAAACAGAAATCCTACCCAATTCAAAGTGCTGTGCCCAGTCCATAGCGCTGCGCCGCACAGAGGGGAATTTGGTCTGTTGGGTCTTTTCTCTCTTTGTCCACTGCCCCATTTATCTTCCAGTATACATCTGTGACCTGAGAAGAACAGCATTATCCCATCATCTTCCCCTTCTCTCAAATACAGGTTTATTTACGATATATGCCACATGGAGACACTTATGCCTCTGAATAATTCCATTGATTTCAGTATAAGTAGATGGATCAAAAGCTTATCCCAAACTGTACTTACTGGCAGACAAAATGATGTGTGGTGCCTGTATGTTCTGGGCTTGGTTGTTTTTTGGTTTTGTTTTTTTTTTTTTTTTTTTTTTTTTTGTGTTTTTTTCTTATTTTTAAATGTTAAAAAGTGATTCTGTGAAGATGTGCTTAATTATCTGGCTGAATGGGCTAAAGTGCTCTTGTAAAATATAAAACATAATGCCTTTCTAAACTCATCTAAAATACATAGAGCTGCAGCTAGATTTGGTACATGAGCCCAAATTGACATAAAAAGCATCATGTGACTTGTATACTTCTAATGGCACAGCAAGAGTCTGACTCGAGTGTGTAATGCCAGGCTTGTAGGATCTTACCTTTTAGCTAGTTTTACTGAGCATGGAGGGCATCAAACATTTAATATCACGGACTGGTCCTGAGGACACATGCAAATTTCCTACCAGATTCTAAAGACAATGAGAAGAATAAACCTACAGTGTGTGTTTTATTGTTGCCATTCTATCAACTTCCTTGTTTCTCCCACCGCTTTGTGTTTTACGTTCAGGGTGATGTTGTCAGACCAGTGGTGCTCTGTCTGATTTTATGTCAAGACCTTTCGTTGTTCTGTCTGGCTTAGTTCATTTTCCCTGAAAACTTATCCTTGCACTAACTTATTGTGCTTGACTTAATCTAGAGTGATTCGTTGCTTTTGAGAAATATACATTCCCTGGGAAAAAAAAAAGAAAAAAAAAAGAAAAAAAAAGAAAAAAAAAAAAAAAAAAAAAAAAAAAGGAAAAAAACCACCAAAAAACAAAACAAAAAAACCCCAACAAAACCAACCAACCAAACAAAACAACAACAACAACCAAAAACCCCACAGAAATCAACTATGCCATCTTTTCATTTTGTTAGATAGAATTTTCTTCCAAGTAGAACATGGAAAGATGAACTTGTATATGTTAACGAAAATAAATTAGTTGTGTCTTTCACCTTGAGGAATCCCCAAAACCATTGCCAAGGACTTAGTCTGACATTTTTTTACTGGTACGGGAATTTGATTTTCTTCCTTTGGTGTGGAATGTGCTTGAATAAATACTTTGAATAAAGAGTGCGATGTCAAAATCCGCATAAATTAGGAGAGATAGAATAATTCTGAAGTGGGAAGGGAATAACAAAAAATGTGCGGCAGAATTAAGGAACAGACAGTATTTCGCTTAAAGCTCCTAGAATAAACTCACAAAAGAGTCAAAGAACATTTTATCTATACTGAAAGTGACTGTAATGGTAAAATCCTGGTTCCACTGCAGTGAGTCTGTGTGTAAGAGACTTCTCATTCTCCAGCACGGTGTCTGGAATATTGACTGGACTTCCAAGTGGTTTGCATTTGAATTCCCGTTCTGTCCTAATTTGTCCAAAATCACAGAATTGTAAAATCACACAATGGTTTGGGTTGGAAGGGACCTTGGAAACCATTTCGTTTTACCTGTCCTCTCATGGGCAGGGACACCTACTAGAACAAGTTGCTTGAAGCCCCATTCAGCCTGGCCTTGAACACTTCCAGGGATGGAGTATCCATAGCTTCTCTGAACGTGATCCAACGCCTCCACATCCTTTTTATGTTGAGGACCCCAGAGCTGGATGCAGCACTATGGGTGGGGTCTTGTGAGAGTGGACAGAGTGGCAGAATCCCCTCCTTTGCCCTGCTGCCCACAGTGTTTTGGATGCAGCCCAGGACAAATTTGACTTTCTGGGCTGTGAGCACATGCTGCTGGCTCATGTTGAACTTCCTGTCAACCCTTCTCATCAGGGCTGTTTTTAACTCATTCTTCCACCCAACCTGTATTTGTGCTTGGGATTGACCCAAACCAGGTGCAGTGTCGTGCACTTGGCCTTGTTGAACTTCCTGAAGTTCACACAGGCCCACCTCTCAAACCTGTCCAGGTCCCTCTGGATGGCATCCCTTCCCTCCAGTGTGCCAGTGGCACCACACAGTTTGGTGTCATTGGCAGATTTTTTGAGGAAGCAGTTGATCCCACTGTCCGTGTTCTGGCAAAGGTGTTAAGCAGCACTAGTCCCAATACTGACCCCTAAGTAACATCACTCATTACTGTTTTCCATTCCAAAATGAGGTGTTCTAGTAAGCTTTACTGAAGAAATTGGAAAATGTGAACCTGATTGCCTCAAGTCTTCATTTCAAAGTTTTGTGTTTTCTCCAAAACAGAGAGGAAAGCCAAATGTTGACTTGTCAAAAGTTTTCATAAAACTCAGTTGTCATCTGTCAGTCAACATTAATCTAAATCATTCATCGAAATCCCCTGCAGTATTCAAGATGTGTACATAAAAATGCCAAGGAAAATATATTTTATTCCATTGTGCTAGTTAAGGTTTTTAGGAGTTTTAGGAGTAAAGCATTCAAAAACTTTAGGAAACTCATTCTGTTTTCAATCTGTCTAGATTTCCATTTCTGAAGAGCCCTAGTTAGGAGTTTAAGAAAGATAAACAATAAAGTATTCATAAATTTTAGGAAACTTGATCTGTGTAAAAATCGACTTCTAAATGAGGAGCTCAAATCCAGTATTTATTGCTAAATGAATAAGTAAGGTTTGTAAGAACTTTTCTCAACTAATATATTTTCATCAAAATAGTGCATGGACTAGTAGGTTTTATTTTGTTCTAAATTCATAACAATGAAAATTACTGCAACCCAGCATTATACCAAGCAATATTTTATAGTTCAAAAAAATTACTTGCTAAAACTGGATTGAGTAATGGCCTAACTCAGTGCCAAAGGAAGAAATTTTGTGTGTCTGAAATATTGATGTTCCTCTTCAGAGGAGATAGTTAATATAATGAAAGTTACAAACCAGTTGAAATTGCTTCTAAATCACGTGTCAGCTTCAGGGAGGGTTTCCCAAACCAGGTTATTTAGATTGCAGTGTAAATGCAGTAGGCACAATAACCATGGTACCACAGACCACAGCCCCTTTTAAAAGGCCAGTAAGAGGTTACATAAAAGAATCACTTTTCTTTATGTCAAGTAGAACCAAAATCTTCCTTGTGGGTAATTGTATTTTTTCCAGGGGGTTATTTTTTTTGTAATGTCTTATAGAATAACAACTTTGGATGCTGCTGGGAAATTTATGACATCTCTCAACTGCAGATTTCCTATGTACATGTTTTGCTGTCTTGAATACCTGTTATTTTGTTCCTTTTGGGTTCCTGGGTGATCATGGAAACAGGAAGATAGTCTAATTTAAACTTATTCAAAAACAGGTGAATATTAACGGGTGTTAGATATTAGGTAGAGCCGTTTGGATTTTTGTAACTGTTGATTCTGCTAGGAATGTCAACCTCACCTCTAACAACATCAGTAATGGTCAGCATTACAAATACTTTGTGGAGCTTATTGTCACAGATGGCAGTACACTCCTTTTCCTGTTCTCTTTGAGTATCTTATTAGGTGGAGGTACTTTTTCGTGTTTGGAATTCTTCTCTACTGGCTTTCTCATACTGCAACACTTATAAAAGATAAGTAAAAGGTAGATAAGTCCTCATTATGTAGGAGAATAGCTGATTTCTGAAGGCAAATTCTAGGTTTTCTTTTCAGCTAGTTAATGTCTTGTATGAGAATCATTGCTCAGTTATGAACTGGTTGTTCTGCTCTCTGCATGAGAAGGAACATATCTGAGAGTAGATAGAGGAAATGGTGAAAAAAGCATCGGAAAAGCGATCTACTTCTTCTGTTCCAATCTAATCTAGGTATCAGCTAATGCAGATGTACAGATCACTGTTTAGTAGCAAGTCTAATGCTTTTGCTGTCATCTCTGTGGACACAGATGTTAGCAGAGCAAGTCAAAAGTATTGCAGTGTCACCACCAACTTGTGGCCTTGGAGTCAAGAGCTGGTACTGCCCTGGTCTCTTCCTCTGCTCAAAAGAAGTTTAGTGGATAAAGTTTGGGGTTTTTTTAATTTCTTTCCCTGGAGTTTCATATTGTAGCCAGAAGCACAGGAGCAGGATGCTTTCAGTGTCACTTTAAAGCCCATATGTAATACATTTGTAGGACAGATCAGCTAATATATTTGAATAAGAGAAACTGAAAGGTTAGGAATTCATTTTCTGTAAGAATCTGTTTTCACCTTGTCCCTATTTACAGGAGGAGAGGACAGGAAAAGGGTGATGTGACTTTTTCATTCAGAATAGACTCTGTGTAATTTTGAGCTATTGTCACAGGGTGAGTGCCTGAAGCTTTGGTCCTCTTTGCTTCCATTTTAGTTTCTATTTCAAATAAATAAGCATTACAAACTTAGCCAACAACTATTTTTTTAACACTTTATTTACTTTTGGTTGGGGCATTGAACTGTATTTTGCTCTCAGAATGAGGGAACCACAATTTAGATGACTGTAGACTATTAACTCTAGCTCTGCTAGGTGAAGTCTGAATGAAGAATTTCTAATTGTGACGAGACTTGCTTTTTAAATATATGAGTAGGAAAGAGAGTATTAGTTAAAGAATTATAAAATTTTTCAAGTATCCCAGATTAATTTGATCTTTAAGTGAGATGAGAACAGAGAGTTGAATGATGTAAAAGTTGTCCTCTACAGTGTCATGTTTCTCTTTAAAAAATTTTGTTCTGTGTCCACCTTGTACTTACTTCTGCGTAAGACTTTAGGCTAGGCACTAAATCTGCAATCTTTTCCAAACAGCATGCATGCTAAAAGGTTGTTCTTGGACAGGAATTTATCAAATAGATGGGAAAAAAATTGGATGAAATTCACAAATATAATGGAGCCACTGAACTCCTGGATGAAGTGGAAACACTCTCATTCTGCTCCTTCCTAGCACTCCTCAGAACCTAAGCATTCATTTCTGTTCTTTTTCCCCAAAAGATCTAAACCCAAGATATTTTGGCATTAATGAATGAATGAATGGCAATTATTAGCTTATGGGAGCAGGAAACAATGGAAAAACATATTTTGGTTCAATTTCAACTAAATTGTTTCCTCCCTTCATTTTTCACTTTGTCAGCAAAAAAAAAAAAAAAAAAACCAACCAAAAAACCCAACCAAAAACCAAACAAACCCCAGCCTAACCAAGAAATCCTACTCTTCTCTTTAGTGCATTAAGTATATGCATGTGTTTGTAGTTTAAGGCATTTAAATCATAAATGTCTCAGCATATTTGCACATGATCTCCTGTATAAACAAGCATTTTTTATGTGCAGTTGCTTTATATAGGCAGGTGTCTACTTTTGCACATGGAAGCATTCATCATTTCTGTAGTTGCAATTTAGGAAGGCCACTGAAATGTGACCTCTGTTATGTTCTTTTGGAGAATTAGAAAAATATGCTGAATTATAATGTTGATGTGTAACAGACTGCAGCTTGAATCTCACGTTACTTTCATCCATTTTACCAGAAGGGACCCTCTGACTTATCTAGGTTTTTGTTGATTTTACAATGGTGTAATGGAAGCAACGACAACTGTTGGAAGGAAAGCTCATCTAATAAAGATTCACTTGTCATTTTTCTCTTTTGAAAATAGTAGGCTTTAAATATCACTGGAGTACAAAGTCATGGCTGTCTCTGCCAACCCGTATCCCCTTGGAAATGCTTTCATGAATAATGTTATTCCTGTGAGTTAAGGAGAGCACTACCTGTTGGCAGTGGCTGCACTAAAGTACATCCTCCCATGCCACCATCTCATCACTTTACTCCTCAGCTAGGTAATTTCTGCACAGATTTTGGCATGTCTTGATGTATGTTCAAAGACACTGTAATAATATGAACTACAACAGTCAGAACAAAAAGAAGATTGTCACATTTATTTGCTTTTTCAGTGATATTGTCATCATTTGTGGTTAAGGTCTACGTGAAGCAAAGGACTCAGCTCTTTGAACTTGCCATAAACTGACAAGAGACTTCTAACTAATCCTTTTATGAAAAGACAACTGAGAAAGATGCTGTTTTTTTAATGTAAATGTCCTTTGATATCTAATGAACTGTAAGGTAGATTGAATATTTAATCTGAAATTGCAATAAAAATTAGCAGTAAGGGCTGAGAGTTAAAAAATATTTTGACAGTACAGTAAGTTCACTGTTCTTTCTATTTCCTTCTAATATGATTTACTGCTGGAAAG